>NC_052176.1:11220198-11480559 GCF_902713615.1 Scyliorhinus canicula | reverse complement strand
ACATCCCCTCTAAAACCCCTGTCCCTTACCTTAAGTCTTAAATCAATTCCCCCTGTATTCGATCCTTTCGCTAAGGAAAACATTCCTTCCTATCCAACCTATCTCTGCCCCTCATTTTTTACATCTCAATCAGCTCCCCCCTCAACATTCGCTGCTTCACAGAAAACAGCCTATCCAGACTGTCTGGATAGCAGAGATACTCTAGTCCAGGCAATGTCCTGGTGAATCTCCACTGTACCCTCTCTCACACAAACACTTCCTTGCTATAGCATGGCACACAGTATTCCAGCTGTGGAAAGATCAAAGTAATTGGTAAAAGAAGCACAAGTGAGTTGAGGAGAACATTTCAGTGAGTGGTTCGCGTGTACAGTGCACTGTCTGAGTGCCTTGGAGCAGGTTACATTGAAGCAGTCAAAAGGAAAACAGACTTATCCGAAAAGGAAGAATGTGCAGGGTTATGGTGGTGGAGGGGGCACCAGGTAAGTTGCTCATTCAGAGAGCCAGTGCAGACACAATGGGCCAAATGGCCTCATTTTGCCACATAACAATTCTGCGATTCTGTGAAGATCAGTAATGAAGGTGGATTAGAGAAGTCCAGACTTCTTTCCTTAGAGAAGACCTGGCTCAAAGGAGATTGGATAGACATTTAAAATCTTTAGATTGTGGTCTAGCTGTGGTCTAACTTTTCCTGCAGCATCATCATAAACTCATTGCTTTTAAATTCTATACCTCGCTCATGAATACAAATATTCCCGATGCCTTCTTAATTATGTCACGCCTGGTGCATTTTCTCCATATCCACTCTGCCTGGCCTCCACTTTGTTTTTATCCTGTGTCCCCCAAGTTCTAAGCTTCCAAGGAGAGGAAATTTCTTCCCTGGATCCACTCGGTAATGTCCACTCTAAGTTGATTTTCATTTTTCGAACTCCAAAGAGAATAGGCCGAACCTTTTCATTATCCCGACCAGTCTTTTGTATGACAATGTCTGTTGTATTCTGTTTCCTTGAGTGTCTGAAACATGGATTGTGTGTTTGTCCTGATACCTACTGTTTCTCCAAAGTGTAGATTTTAATCTCTATCTGTTTACCCCTGGAATTGATATTCGTATCGTTCTGTTCATCGGCCGTTTCCTGGTGTACTGTATCTGAATTTTATTGTATATTATCTATATTACACTCTAGCTGTCAGTAACGATATATATGAATGACATTGCAATGTACAAGTGCATGCATTTAAGACTCTGATTTGGGTTCATGCACATTTCTCTCCATCTGTCATTTCCTGATGCATTGAATATGATCAAACGTATACTCATTTAGTTGTCAATAACTGGTTCCTCTCAGTAGCTATGAACAGAATATGTACATTGCTGCCATGTGAGAGTTGTTTTCACTCTGTGCATTTCAGTGATTTGGAACATTGGATTGTACTGTGCATCTGTCAACATATTCCAGTGAGGCTGTCTGCTTTCATACATTCACCTCAATCTCTTGTATCAAAGTTTCTGATATTGTTTTATCTGCACATTTCAGTTTCTGATAAATAAGTGTAAACTATTCCATCTGTGTAAGGTTCTGGTTCATTCAGAGCTAGTTTCCATTTCTGATTTGAGGTAATTGAGTGATTGTATATGCTATTGTCACGGGAATATGAAACTGCTTTACACCTGTCAGTTTCTCAAATCCAATTGTCATATTTTTATTGTTAAAGCAAGTTCTGATAAGCGACTGTGGCTGTGATCCACACCTCTCTTTCTCAACATGTTATGTCATCTCAGGGCCTACTCTGTACATGTTGACCTCCGTTAGGAGAATCTGCACTTTATTGTGCAATTCACTTCCTAATATGTGATTGGAGATATTAAACTAGCATTATAAGATAGCATTTAATTTCTATCAGCCTCCTGTGAATTTTATTTTGTGTTCCTTCTTTTTGGTGACCGTATCTTATTCTATTTCTGTCATATTGTGACTGCAATAAATGTTGGCTTCACTTTGAATTTGTCAATGTGTGTGAATTTGGCTTTCCCTGTAATTTCCAATGTGGATGGAAACACCTGACACTTTGTAATTTTCCGACAGTGAATGGGATCACTGCAAACCCATTACAGTCTCATATGAGTTTGTTTTGCTTATTTAGTATTCAGCTGACAGTTTCCAGGTTCTGAATCAGTATTTTCTTCTGTACCTTTCAGTTACAGCTGTCTCATTGTCTATTTTCTCTCTACAAGTTAGTTCTGCCATGGATGAAAAGGCATCTTTTCATTTTCTTCTGGATCTTTCAGTTATAGCTGTGGAATTGGCTTTTTTTCTCTCTACAAGTTAGTTCTGCTATGGATGAAATGTTGTTTTTCTCCTGTACCTTTTAAATTCGGGAAGTGAATGTGGGTTCAGTCTGTATCTGTCATTTTCCTTTATGCAACAGTGTGATTTACTCTCCACTTCTCTGTTCCCAGTGTGAGAACATTGGTCCTATGCTGTATGTATCAGTTACTGCGACACAATGGAGACTTAATTCATACCTGTTCTTTATTCTGCTAATTAGATGTGGATTTTACTCTGAATCTTCCAGGCATGGAATGTGGATGTTGTGATCGCTCAGTATCTACATATGATTTGTGATTGTTTTTTTTTTACCCTGTCTGTGCCTGACCTGTGAAATTCACTTTTACAATGAAGCAAACTGATATTGGGAAGAAGCTGTGGGTTTGAAGTTTGTGTGCATATGTATTATAGGTTGGCGTGTTCTTGGTCCCTTGCACTCTGGGTGTAGCTTTGGCAGACAGGCAATAAGCTGAAAGAACGCAATCCACAGCCACCTTAAACACAGCAATTAGGAAGGGAGAAAATTGCTGGTGTTTTTGATAATGCTCACGTTTAAACAACAAATATACCAAGTGGTAACTGGTCTGTATGTGAAATGTGTTTACTTGGTATTTGTCACCACTGGGTCAGTATGTGAGTCTGTATGTAAACCTGTAACTGTCCATCTCTGCAAGTTCAGGGATTTGTTCAGTATTCATCATTCTCTGCTTCAGTGTGTGACTTTTAGAACATAGAACATACAGTGCAGAAGGAGGCCCTTCGGCCCATCAAGTCAGCACCGACACACTTTAAGCCTTCACTTCCACCCTATCCCCGTTTGGACTAGTCCATCATCCACTAATTACCTGTCTGTATCTGCCATTTGCTGGAATATGGCAGTGGACATAATTCTTTATGAGACTGTGTCTGATAGGAAGATAACCATTGAATTCGTTTTGCAAATTCTAGTTCCTTCAGATGTTTTGAGTGAAATTTCTCACGTATCTGTCTGGCGCTATCATTTTTTATATTTTGTGATTATGGAATTGATTCTCTATCTGACAATCTGATGATATGTCTGAGTTTAGGATTCACTCTGCATCAGTCAGTCTCTGAACTGAATGTGTGAGAGATCAATTGTGGTTTGTCAATCTCTGTTTGGTGTGTGTGAGTGTTGTTATCAATCTGTACCTCCCAGTCTCTGCACTGCTCTGTGAGAGTGTTTCTATTCTCTGTCAGCCAGAGGTATTGTGTGTGACTGTGGGATACATTCAGTGATCTTCAATCCCTGGCAGTTTGAGAGTGTGGTACTCAATCTGTGTCTATCATACATTACAATTAAATTATTTTACTGCCATTCACTGGAACTGTTTTTGATGGACAATTTATCCTGACCTATCCACCTAACCTGCACATAAGACCACAAGACCATAAGACATAGGAGTGGAATTAAGGCCATTCGGCCCATCGAGTCCACTCCGCCATTCAATCATGGCTGATGGGCATTTCAACTCCACCTACCAGCATTCTCCCCGTAGCCCTTAATTCCTCGCGACATCAAGAATTTATCTATCTCTGCCTTGAAGCCATTTAGTGTCCCGGCCTCCACTGCACTCCGCGGCAATGAATTCCACAGGCCCACCACTCTCTGGCTGAAGAAATGTCTCCGCATTTCTGTTCTGAATTTACCCCCTCTAATTCTAAGGCTGTGCCCACGGGTCCTCGTCTCCTCGCCTAACGGAAACAGTTTCTTTGCGTCCACCCTTTCTAAGCCATGTATTATCTTGTAAGTTTCTATTAGATCTCCCCTTAACCTTCTAAACTCCAATGAATACAATCCCAGGATCCTCAGCCGTTCATCATATGTTAGACCCGCCATTCCAGGGATCATCCGTGTGAATCTCCGCTGGACATGCTCCAGTGCCAGTATGTCCTTCCTGAGATGTGGGGCCCAAAACTGGACACAGTACTCCAAATGGGGCCTAACCAGAGCCTTATAAAGGCTCAGTAGCACATCGCTGCTTTTATATTCCAACCCTCTTGAGATAAATGACAACATTGCATTCGCTTTCTTAATCACAGATTCAACCTGCATGTTTACCTGTAGGGAATCCTCGACAAGCACTCCCAGATCCCTTTGTACTTTGGCATTATGAATTTTCTCACCGTTTAGAAAGTAGTCTATGCTTGGATTTTTCCAAAGTGCAAGACCTCACATTTTCTCACGTTGAAATGCATCAGCCATTTCCTGCACCACTCTCCCAAACTGTCTAGATCCTTCTGCAGCCTCCCCACTTCCTCAGCACTACCTGCCTGACCACCTAACTTCGTATCATCGGCAAACTTTGCTAGAATGCCCCCAGTCCCTTCATCCAGATCATTAATATATATGGTGAACATCTGCGGCCCCAACACTGAACCCTGTGGGACACCGCTGGTCACCGGCTGCCATTCCGAAAAAGAACCTTTTATCCCAACTCTCTGCCTTCTGTCAGACAGCCAATCCTCAACCCATGCCAGTAGCTCACCTCGAACACCATGGGCCCTCACCTTACTCAGCAGCCTCCTGTGTGGCACCTTATCAAAGGCCTTTTGGAAATCCAGATAGACCACATCCACTGGGTTTCCCTGGTCCTACTTGTCACCTCCTCAAAGAATTCTAACAGGTTCGTCAGGCACGACCTCCCCTTACTAAATCCATGTTGACTTGTTCTAATCCGACCCTGCTCTTCCAAGAATTTAGAAATCTCATCCTTAACGATTGATTCTAGAATTTTACCAACAACCGAGGTTAGGCTAATTGGCCTATAATTTTCCATCTTTTGTCTTGATCCTTTCTTGAACAAGGGGGTTACAACAGCGATCTTCCAATCGTCCGGGACTTTCCCTGACTCCAGTGATTTTTGAAAGATCTCAACCAACGCTTCCGCTATTTCTTCAGCCACCTCTCTCAGAACTCTCGGGTGTAGCCGATCGGGGCCAGGAGATTTGTCAATTTTAAGACCTTTTAGCTTTTTTAGCACCATCTCTTTTGTAATGGCAACCATACTCAACTCAGCCCCCTGACCCTCTCTAATTTTTGGGATATTATTCATGTCTTCCACTGTGAAGACAGACGCAAAGTACTTATTAAGTTCTCCAGCCATTTCCTCGTCTCCCATCACTAGCCTTCCGGAATCAGTTTGAATTGGCCCAATGTCTACTTTGGCCTGTCGTTTGTTTCTTATGTATTGAAAGAAACTTTTACTATCATTTCTTATATTACTGGCTAGCCTGCCTTCATATTTGATCCTATCTTTCCTTATTTGTCTCTTTGTTAACCTCTGTTTGTTTTTGTAGCCTTCCCAATCTTCTGATTTCCCAGTGCTTTTGGCCACTTTATAGGATCTCTCTTTTTCTTTGATACATTTCCTGACCTCCTTTGTCAGCCATGGCTGTCTAATCCCTCCCCGGATAATCTTTCTTTTCTTGGGGATGAACCTCTGTACAGTGTCCTCAATTATGCATACAAACTCCTGCCATTTTTGCTCTACTGTCTTCCCCACTAGGGTCTGCTTCCAGTCGATTTTCGCCAGTTCCTCTCTCATGCCCGCGTAATTACCTTTATTTAACTGTAACACCATTACATCCGATTTTGCCTTCTCTCTTTCAAACTGCAGACTGAACTCAACCATATTATGATCGCTGCTTCCTAAGTGTTCCCTTACTTTAAGATCTTTTATAAAGTCTGGTTCATTACATAGCACTAGGTCCAGAATAGCCTGCTCCCTTGTGGGCTCCATGACAAGCTGTTCCAAAAAGCCATCTTGTAAGCATTCCATGAATTCCTTTTCTTTGGATCCACTGGCTGCGTTATTTACCCAATCCACCTGCATATTGAAGTCCCCCATGATCACTGTGACCTTGCCTTTCTGACATGCCTTTTCTATTTCTCGGTACATGTTGCGCCCCGGTCCTGACCACTGTTAGGAGGTCTGTACATAACTCCCACTATGGTTTTTTTGCCTTTGTGGTTCCTCAATTCTACCCACACAGACTCCACATCATCCGACCCTATGTCGTTTAGTGCCACAGATTTAATTTTGTTCTTAACTAACAAGGCAACCCCACCCCCTCGGCCCACCTCCCTGTCATTTCGATAGGTTGTATATCGTTGGATGTTTAACTGCCAGTCCTGAACCCCCTGCAGCCATGTCTCTGTGATGCCTACCACATCATAATCATTCACGATGATCTGTGCCATTAGTTCGTCTACTTTGTTACAAATGCTACGGGCATCCAGGTAAAGTACCTTAATGCTAACTTTCTTATCATTACAGAGGGGGAGTTGGAATCCCCCAGTGTTCCCACTGTCACAACCTATTACTTTTCTACTTCTCTGAAATTTGCCTGAACATTTGCTCTTCTATTTCTTTGGGATAGTTCGGGGGCCTATGGACTACTCCAGCAATGTGATTGCTCCATTTTGGTTTTTAAGTTCTACCCATTTGGCTTCAGTTGAAGAGCTTTCTAAGATGCCATCTCTCCCTCCTGATGTAATTCATTCCTTGATCAAAATTGCAACACCCTCTCCTCTTTTACCTCCTGCCCTATCTCCCTGGAGATCCTGTTGAGCTTCCATCCTTCCCCTCTCCCAACCGTGATTCAGTGACAGCAAATACATCATAACCCCATGTTCTCACTTCATCTGCCTAGTTCGTCAGACTCGCAATCTCGCTGTGATATATACCGCATACTTACTGTTTACAATTCAGTTAGCGGTTTGTGTGTGTGGGAGTTTTATCCTCAAAGTCCCTGTGATACATAATGCATATTTTACTGCTTCCTGCCTAGTTACTGGTGTGTGAGAGTGAGAGAATGTGAGTGTGTGTTCGTGTGTTTTATTTTCAATGTCACCCTATGATATATAACACATATTTTACTGCAAACTGATCAGATATTTATGAGTAACTGTGTGTTTGTGTGTGTGAGAGTCAGCTTGAATGTGTGTGAAAGTGTGTATTACCCTCACTGTCACTCTTTGATACATCACACGTATTTTACTGCTTACTGTCAGTGTGTGTGTGTGTGTGGGAGAGAGAGAGAGAGTGTGTGTGTGTGTGTGTGTGTGTGTGTGTGTGTGTGTGAGTGAGAGAGAGAGTGTGTGAGTCAATGAGTGTGTGAGTGCGAGAGCAAATGTGTGTGTGAGAGAATGTGTGTGTGTGTGTATGTGTCAGTTTTCCTCTCACTGTCTCTGTGATATATAATGCATATATTAATGTCTGCTGCTCAGTTACTGGGATGTGAGAGAGTGTGTGTGAGAGAGAGAGACAGCATGTGTGTGTGTGACAGAGCATGTGTGTGAGAGTAAGCACGCGTCTGTGTTTGAAAGAGTGCGTATGTGTGAGAATGTGTGTGTAAGCATATGTGTGAGAGAGTGCACCTCTGTGCATTTTAACCTCATTGTCTCTCTGTGATATGTGATGCATATTTTATTATTTATTGCTCAGTTACTGTTGTGGCAGAGAGTGTGGGAGTATCAGAAAGTGTGTAAATATGAAAGTGTGTGAGAGTGTGTGAGGTACTGTGTGCCAGTCTGTGTGAGGCAGTGAGTGAGTGTGAGAAATAGTCTGCAGGAGTGTGAGTGTGTGGGGAGAGAGTGTGTCTGCTTTACCTTCATTGTCTCTGTGCTATATAACATATTTTACTGGTGTGCGAGTGTGTGTTTATCCTCACTGTCTGTCTATCATATAACATTTTACTGCTTACTGCTCAGTTACTGAAGGGTGAGAGTGGTGAGTGTATGTTTTATCTTCACTGTCCCTGTGCAGCATATAATGCATATTTAACTGCTGACTGCTCAGTGACTGGTGTGTGTGAGATAGGGAGAGCCAGAGTGTGTGTGAGAGAGCCTGAGTGTGTGTGTGAGAGAGCCTGAGTGTGTGTGAGAGCCTGAGTGTGTGTGAGAGAGCCTGAGAGTGTGTGAGAGCCTGAGTGTGTGTGAGAGAGCCTGAGTGTGTGTGAGAGAGCCTGAGTGTGTGTGTGAGAGACTGAGTGTGTGTGAGAGAGAGAGCCTGAGTGTGTGAGAGAGCCTGAGTGTGTGTGAGAGAGCCTGAGTGTGTGTGAGAGAGCCTGTGTGTGTGTGAGAGAGAGCCTGAGTGTGTGTGAGAGAGCCTGAGTGTGTGTGAGAGCCCGAGTGTGTGAGAGAGCCCGAGTGTGTGAGAGAGCCCAAGTGTGTGAGAGAGAGCCCGAGTGTGTGAGAGAGAGCCTGAGTGTGTGAGAGAGCCTGAGTATGTGTGAGAGAGCCTGAGTGTGTGTGTGTAAGCCTGAGTGTGTGTGTGAGACAGCCTGAGTGTGTGTGTGAGCCTGAGTGTGTGTGAGAGAGCCTGAGTGTGTGTGTGAGAGCCTGAGTGTGTGTGAGAGCCTGAGTGTGTGTGAGAGAGCGCCTGAGTGTGTGTGTGAGAGCGCCTGAGTGTGTGTGTGAGAGCGCCTGAGTGTGTGTGTGAGAGCACCTGAGTGTGTGTGAGAGAGCCTGAGTGTGTGTGAGAGAGCCCGAGTGTGTGTGAGAGAGCCTGAGTGTGTGTGAGAGAGCCTGAGTGTGTGTGAGAGAGCCTGAGTGTGTGTGTGAGAGAGCCTGAGTGTGTGTGTGGGAGAGCCTGAGTGTGTGTGAGAGAGCCTGAGTGTGTGTGTGAGAGAGCCTGAGTGTGTGTCTGAGAGAGCCTGAGTGTGTGTGAGAGAGCCTGAGTGTGTGTGAGAGAGCCTGAGTGTGTGTGAGACCCTGAGTGAGTGTGAGAGAAAGTCTGAGTGAGTGTGAGAGAGAGTCTGAGTGAGTGTGAGAGAGCCTGAGTGTGTGTGTGAGAGAGCCTGAGTGTGTGTGAGAGCCTGAGTGTGTGTGAGAGAGCCTGAGAGTGTGTGAGAGCCTGAGTGTGTGTGAGAGAGCCTGAGTGTGTGTGAGAGAGCCTGAGTGTGTGTGTGAGAGACTGAGGTGTGTGAGAGAGAGAGCCTGAGTGTGTGTGAGAGAGCCTGAGTGTGTGTGAGAGAGCCTGAGTGTGTGTGTGAGAGAGCCTGTGTGTGTGTGAGAGAGAGCCTGAGTGTGTGTGAGAGAGCCTGAGTGTGTGTGAGAGCCCGAGTGTGTGAGAGAGCCCGAGTGTGTGAGAGAGCCCAAGTGTGTGAGAGAGAGCCCGAGTGTGTGAGAGAGAGCCTGAGTGTGTGAGAGAGCCTGAGTGTGTGTGAGAGAGCCTGAGTGTGTGTGTGTGAGCCTGAGTGTGTGTGTGAGAGAGCCTGAGTGTGTGTGTGAGCCTGAGTGTGTGTGAGAGAGCCTGAGTGTGTGTGTGAGAGCCTGAGTGTGTGTGAGAGCCTGAGTGTGTGTGAGAGAGCGCCTGAGTGTGTGTGTGAGAGCGCCTGAGTGTGTGTGTGAGAGCGCCTGAGTGTGTGTGTGAGAGCGCCTGAGTGTGTGTGAGAGAGCCTGAGTGTGTGTGAGAGAGCCCGAGTGTGTGTGAGAGAGCCTGAGTGTGTGTGAGAGAGCCTGAGTGTGTGTGAGAGAGCCTGAGTGTGTGTGTGAGAGAGCCTGAGTGTGTGTGTGAGAGAGCCTGAGTGTGTGTGAGAGAGCCTGAGTGTGTGTGTGAGAGAGCCTGAGTGTGTGTGAGAGAGCCTGAGTGTGTGTGAGAGAGCCTGAGTGTGTGTGAGAGAGCCTGAGTGTGTGTGAGACCCTGAGTGAGTGTGAGAGAAAGTCTGAGTGAGTGTGAGAGAGAGTCTGAGTGAGTGTGAGAGAGCCTGAGTGTGTGTGAGAGAGCCTGAGCGTGTGTGAGAGAGCCTGAGCGTGTGTGAGAGAGCCTGAGTGTGTGTGTGTGAGAGAGCCTGAGTGTGTGTGTGTGTGAGAGAGCCTGAGTGTGTGTGTGAGAGAGCCTGAGTGTGTGTGTGAGAGAGCCTGAGTGTGTGTGTGAGAGAGCCTGAGTGTGTGTGTGAGAGCCTGAGTGTGTGTGAGAGAGCCTGTGTGTGAGAGAGCCTGAGTGTGCGTGTGAGAGAGCCTGAGTGTGTGTGAGAGAGAGCCTGAGTGTGTGTGTGAGAGAGACTGAGTGTGTGTGTGAGAGAGACTGAGTGTGTGTGTGAGAGAGACTGAGTGTGTGTGTGAGAGAGACTGAGTGCGTGTGTGAGAGAGCCTGAGTGTGTGTGTGAGAGAGCCTGAGTGTGTGTGTGTGAGAGACTGTGTGTGTGAGAGAGAGCCTGAGTGTGTGTGAGAGAGCCTGAGTGTGTGTGTGAGAGCCTGAGTGTGTGAGAGAGAGAGCCTGAGTGTGTGAGAGGGAGAGCCTGAGTGTGTGAGAGGGAGAGCCTGAGTGTGTGAGAGAGAGCCTGAGTGTGTGAGAGAGAGCCTGAATGTGTGTGAGAGAGAGCCTGAGTGTGTGTGTGAGAGCCAGAGTGTGTGTGAGAGAGCCTGAGTGTGTGTGAGAGAGCCTGAGTGTGTGTGAGAGAGCCTGAGTGTGTGTGAGAGAGCCTGAGTGTGTGTGAGAGAGCCTGAGTGTGTGTGAGAGAGCCTAAGTGTGTGTGTGTGTGAGAGAGCCTGAGTGTGTGTGAGAGAGCCTGAGTGTGTGTGTGAGAGAGCCTGAGTGTGTGTGAGAGAGCCTGAGTGTGTGAGAGAGAGCCTGAGTGTGTGTGAGAGAGCCTGAGTGTGTGTGAGAGAGCCTGTGTGTGTGTGAGAGAGCCTGTGTGTGAGAGAGCCTGAGTGTGTGTGAGAGAGCCTGAGTGTGTGTGTGAGAGCCTGAGTGTGTGTGTGAGAGCCTGAGTGTGTGTGTGAGAGCCTGAGTGTGTGTGTGAGAGCCTGAGTGTGTGTGTGAGAGCCTGAGTGTGTTTGTGTGAGCCTGAGTGTGTGAGAGAGCCTGAGTGTGTGTGTGAGAGAGCCTGAGTGTGTGTGAGAGAGCCTGAGTGTGTGAGAGAGAGCCTGAGTGTGTGTGAGAGAGCCTGAGTGTGTGTGAGAGAGCCTGTGTGTGTGTGAGAGAGCCTGAGTGTGTGTGAGAGAGCCTGAGTGTGTGTGTGAGAGCCTGAGTGTGTGTGTGAGAGCCTGAGTGTGTGTGTGAGAGCCTGAACGTGTTTGTGTGAGCCTGTGTGAGAGAGCCTGAGTGTGTGTGAGAGAGAGCCTGAGTGTGTGTGAGAGAGCCTGAGTGTGTGTGTGAGAGCCTGAGTGAGTGTATGGGAGCCTGAGTGTTTGTGTGAGAGCTTGAGTGTGTGAGAGAGCCTGAGTGTGTGTGTGAGAGAGCCTGAGTGTGTGTGTGAGAGAGCCTGAGTGTGTGTGTGAGAGAGCCTGAGTGTGTGTGCGAGAGAGCCTGAGTGTGTGTGTGAGAGAGCCTGAGTGTGTGTGTGAGAGAGCCTGAGTGTGTGTGTGTGAGAGCCTGAGTGTGTGTGTGTGAGAGCCTGAGTGTGTGAGAGAGCCTGAGTGTGTGTGAGAGAGCCTGAGTGTGTGTGTGAGAGAGCCTGAGTGTGTGTGAGAGAGCCTGAGTGTGTGTGAGAGCCTGAGTGTGTGTGAGAGAGCCTGAGTGTGAGTGAGAGCCTGAGTGTGTGTGTGAGGGAGCCTGAGTGTGTGTGTGAGAGAGCCTGAGTGTGTGTGTGAGCCTGAGTGTGTGTGTGAGACAGCCTGAGTGTGTGAGAGAGCGTGTGTGTGAGAGAGAGCCTGAGTGTGTGTGTGTGTGTGTTAGAGCCTGAGTGTGTGTGTGAGAGAGCCTGAGTGTGTGTGAGAGAGCCTGAGTGTGTGTGAGAGAGCCTGAGTGTGTGTGTGAGAGCCTGAGTGTGTGTGTGAGAGAGCCTGAGTGTGTGTGTGAGCCTGAGTGTGTGTGTGAGACAGCCTGAGTGTGTGTGTGAGAGCGTGTGTGTGAGAGAGAGCCTGAGTGTGTGTGTGTGTGTGTGAGAGCCTGAGTGTGTGTGTGAGAGAGCCTGAGTGTGTGTGAGAGAGCCTGAGTGTGTGTGAGCAGAAGTGTGTGCACGTGGGCATCAGTTTTCTCCTTACTGTCTCCATGATATAGAATTCATATATTCGTGTCTGCTGCTCAGTTACTGGTATGTTTGAGAGTGTGTGTGTGTGTGTGAGAGAGTGGGATTGTGTGAGAGAGTGGGATTGTGTGAGAGAGTGGGATTGTGTGAGAGAGTGTGAGCGAGTGAGCTTATGTGTATTTAACCCTCATTGTCTCTTTGATATATAACAGATATTTTGCTGTTGATGCTCAGTTACTGGTGTGTGTGTGAGAGAGAGGGTGCGTTTTACCATCACAGTCTCTGTGATATATGATGCATATTTTTCCACTTCCTGCTCAGTAACTGAAGTGCGAGAGTGGCGAGAGTGTGTTTTACCCTCACTGTCTCTCTGCGGTATATAACGCATATTTAACTGCTTACTGCTCAGTGAAGGTGTGTGTGTGAGAGTCTGTGAGAAAGGAAGCATGAGTGAGTGAGAGAGTGTGAGTGTGTGTGAGAGTTAGTGTTTGCCCGAGAAATAGAGTGTGAGTGTGAGTTTTACCCTCACTGTCTCTCTGCGATGTATAATGCATATTTTACCGCTCAGTTACTGGTGTGTGTGAATGAGATGGTGTTCAAGTGTGTGTGAGAGAGAATAAAATATGTGTTATATCGCAAAGAGAGACAGTGAGGGTAAAGACACACACTCTCTCTCAACACTCCCCAATCTGTCTCACATAGACACACACATCAGTAACTGAGCAGAAGGCACAAGAATATTCATTATATATCACAGAGAGACAGTGAGGTTATTATACACACTCATTGATCGACAGTCCCAAAAGATGTGCTGTTAGGTAATTTGGACATTCTGAATTCTACCTCCCTGTACCCAAACAGGTACCAGAATGTGGTGACTAGGGGATTTTCACAGGAACTTCATTGCAGTGTTAATGTAAGCCTGCTTGTGACAATAGAGATTATTATAAGATAGAGTCACAGAGTCTATATATGACTCTATCTATGTGTGTGTGTTAACCTCACTGTCTGTCTGTGATAACATAATGAATATTTTACTGCTTACTGTTCAGTTACTGGTGTGTGGGTCTGTGAGTGAGAGTGTGTGAGTATATTAGTGAGTAGTGAGTGTGTGTGTGTTTATTCTTACTGTTCAGTTACTGGCGCGTGGGAGAGAGTGTGCGCGTTTTACCCTTAATGTCTCTCCATGATATGTATCACATATTTGACTGCTTACTGCTCAGTTGCTGGTGTGTGAGAGTGAATGGGAGTGTGTGAGAAAGAGAGAGAGAGAGAAAGTTGATATTTAATGATTATTGTACTACTCAGTTACTGGTGTGTGCATGAGTGTGTGAGTGTGCGTTTGACCCTCAATATTTCTTGTGATATGGAACACATATTTTACTGTTCACTGCTCATTTACTGGTCAGTGAGAGTCTGTGAATGAGTTTTATGCTCAGTGTTTCTATGACAGATAACATATTTTACTGCTCAGGTATTGTTGGCTGAATGTGTTAGAGAGTGAGTGAGTGAGTTTGGCTGTCAGTTTTACCCTCACTGTCTTTGATACACAACACATATTTTAGTGATCGCTTCTGTTACTGGTGATTGCGTGTGTATGAGAGATTGTGTATGTGTGAGAGTGTGTGTGTATTTTCCCTCACTGTCTCACTTTGATATATAACACATATTTTTCCCTTACTGGTATGTGTGTGAGTTTTACCCTCACTATGTATCTGTGATAGATAACACATATTTAACTGCTTACTGCTCTGTGACTGGAATATATGTGAGTGAGAGTGACTGAGTGCACGTGAAAGTTTGTGAGTGAGTGCGTGAGAGAGAGTCTGAGTGTGTGTGTGAGAGAGAGTCTGTGAGTGTGTCAGAGAGAGAGAGTCTGTGAGTGTGTCAGACAGAGAGTCTGTGAGTGTGTGTGTGAGAGAGAGAGTCTGTGAGTGTGTCAGACAGAGAAAGTCTGTGAGTGTGTGTGTGAGAGAGAGAGTCTGTGAGTGTGTCAGAGAGAGAGTGTGAGTGCTCGTCATAGATAGAGTATGTGAGTGTAGAAGTCTGTGAGTGTGTGAGAGAGTCTGTGAGTGTGTATGAGAGAGGGAACATCTGTGTGTGAGAAAGAGCATGTGTGTGACAGTGTGAGAGTGTATGTTTTTCTGTGATATATAAGAAATATTTTACAGCTTACTGCTCAGTTAATGGTGTGTATGTGTGGGAGAGTGTGGGAGTGAGATAGTGTGTGTGAGAGGGAGGGAGTGTGAGTGAGATAGTGTGTGTGAGAGGGAGGGAGTGAGTGAGATTTTTATCCTCCCTCTGTCTCTATCATATGGACACACATTTTACAGCGTACTCCTCAGTTAATGGTGTGTGTGACTGTCAGTGTGTGTGGGAGAGATTGAGTGTAAGTTTTATCCTCGCTGTCTCTCTGTGACATAGTACACATATTTTACTGCTTGTGGGTCAATTGCTGGTGTGAGAGAGTATGTGTGAGAGAATGTATGAATGTGTGAGAGGTGTGTGTGTCAGAGAAAGTGAGTGGGTGAGTGTATGTGTGTGAGGGAGAGTCTGTGAGTATGTGTGAGGGATGGTGAGTGTGTGTGGGAGCAATAGGGTGAAAAGTGGATGTGCTGCTGATGGGCAGCAGGGTGGCACAGCGCCAGAGACCCGGGTTTGATTCCGACCTCAGGCGACTGTCTGTGCGGAGTTTGTACATTCTTCCCGTGTCTGTTAGGGTTTCCTCCGGGTGCTCCAGTTTCCTCCCACAGTCCAAAAAATGTGCAAGTCAGGTGGAATTGATATGCTCAACTATCCCTTGGTGGGGTTACAAGGAGAAGGTGGGAGATTGGTCTTAGGTAGCATGCTCATTCAAAAGGTCAATGCAGACTCGATGGGTTGAATGGCTTCTTTTTGCACTGTAGGGTTTCTATGAGAGAGAGTGTGAGAGATAGAGAGAGAGTGTGTGTCTGTGTGTTTGCGCATGTTTTACCCTCACTGTTTCTCTGCGATATATAACAAATATTTTACTGCTTATTTCTCAGCAAAATGTGAGACAGTGTTTGAGAGATGGCGTGAGTGTGTGCTTTACCCTCACTTGTCTCTCTTTGATGTAGAACACATATTTTACAGCTTACTGCTCAGTTACTGCTGTGTGACTGTCTGAGTGAGAGATTGAGTGAGAGAGTGAATGCATGTTTTACCCTCACTGTATCTCTGGTATATCTACCATATTTAATTGATTACTGCTCAGTGACTGGTGTGTGTGAGAGAGGGAGAGTGTGTGTGTGAGAGAGTGAGTGCGTATTAACCTCACAGTCTATCTCTGATATATAATTAATATTTTATTGATTACTGCTCAGTTATTGATTTGAGAGTGTGTGTGGGAGAGACAGTGCTTGGGTTTCCGTGAGAGGGTGTATGAGAGACAGATTGTGAGTGAGTGTGTATAAACCTCACTGTTTCTCTGTGCTATGTAGGACATATAATTTACTGCTCAATGCTCAGTTATTGCTGTGAGAGTGAGTGTGTGTTTCACCCTTATACTCTGTGACATAAAATGCATATTCAGTGCTTCCTACTAAGTTACTTGTGAGTGAGCACGTGCATGTAAAATGTCAGTATGTTTTACCCTCACTGTCTCTCTGTGATAGATAATGTATATTTACTGTATACTGAGAGAGAGAATGTGTGAGTCTGTTTTACCCTCACTGTCTGTATATGATATATGGCATATTTTACTGCCTCCTGTGCAGTTGTTGGTGTCTGAATGTGTGAGAGTGTGTGTTTTCCACTGTAGCTGTCTGTCTCTGTTATGGGTCAAGAGTTCGGGAAAAATCAGTTTGATTCTGTAACTCTCTGCCTCTGTTCTGTGTGCTTGCTTTCGAAGCTGTCTATCTTTGTTATGGGATTCTGCATTTAATCTCTATCTGTTCACCTCTCTGATGTGCGTGATTTTATTGTATTTTCTGCACTTGTCAATATCTGTTTTGTGAGTTAATGGTGAACATTCTGTTCAGTATTGATCTTCCATTCTTACTTTTACTGATGATGTGGAGATGCCGGCGTTGGTCTGGGGTGAGCACAGTAAGAAGTCTTACAACACCAGGTTAAAGTCCAACAGGTTTGATTCAAACACTTTTACTGATGACATTGATATGTCAAATGATCTATTTCCATGTACTGCACTGTTATATCTGAGATTGTGCGCGATATTTGGATTGGAATTTAATATTTTGTTTTGGGAGGTGTCTTGATAGAAGTTTATGATTAATTTGGCACTTTACAATCATCTGTACTATCCAACCTTTTACTTGTACCAAAGGTTCACAACTTGTGAGATGAAAGGATGGCCTTACAATCTGATAATTGTCCTTTTGGAGAACTATTTAAATGTATCATTTTTCTGTTAATGCCTTGTTCAAGAGCTTTGCTTCTGATATATTTTAAACTAAGAAAGTTACAAAATAGTGCAAATGGATACTTCCACATTGATTGCTCAATAGCCTAATTAATACTATACTGATTACTTAACAGATGAAACACTGCTAAATCACCCTGATTAATATTGTTGGATTAATATTGTACTTACTGTCAGTTAGAAGGAGACGGCTCCACATTCATGTTGCTGAGGAATCATCATCTTGGAACTCATCTCTTCATCTGTTGAACTAGGGGGAAGAAAACAAATATCTTGTAAATCAGGGTCAGATGAGGCCAATGATAGATCAATCAATTCTTTCAACTGATAATCAGTAAAATAAAGAAAATACTGTCCAAATCCTGCCCCAGAATCAGACAATAAGCCAGGCCCAGAAAGAGCTCTCCCTTCCCCCCGCTCACTCCAAGTCCCGGAACAAGATGGGGCTCCCGCTGCGCCTCTTGCAAACAGCCCCCGATTCTCCCTGAACTCCCCCCGAGTCAGTAATGATCTCTGAGCCTCTTTGCTCACACTCCCAAATGGATGAGCTGCTGCAATGAAAACGCGCGATTTCCTCGCTGGAGGGGCTGCGCATGCGCTCTTACTCAGTGACGACTGGCAGGGGGCGGGGCTAAACCGGACATGCGCAGATCCCCGCAGCAATTCCGCATTGAGAATCAATGGGAATATTCCCCATTTCACTGTCATCACATTTGGAGCAAAACCTCCGATAGAGCCCGTGTTGGGGGGACTGTGTGTGTGTGGGTGCAAGTGGCCCTGCGCCCCAGGGCTCAACCAATCACCTTTGTAGCTGTGTGTTTGTCCCAATGAGATATTCAATTTGCAGCCATTGCCTGCAGCTTGTTTGTTATTACACTGCCATTCAGCCCCTCAAACTCACACTTTCTGCAAATAACATTTCACCGACTGGCGACAATTTTCAGAGAAGCAAACAATTTATTTTCAAAAATATACTTCATTTATAAAATCCCTTGAAACAAACATTGTCAAACATTTCAAATTGTCATCACAATAATATCGTATCGTACAATAATATTTACATTTTCTCCAGAGGTCCAGATTTACTTGAATTTCTTTAATTGGATAATGAGGACATTACACACATTTCAATATGCACATTACAATTCTTCTCAAAATATTTACATTGGTCATGTTCCACCCTGTGAAGCTTCAATAATTTTAAACATTCAGTGTTAATCACACAGATCGAGGGGGGTTTACATGGTTACCAGCCGCTCTTTAGTATTAATCACACAGAACGAGGGGGTTTACATGGTTACCAGCCGCTCTTTAGTGTGAATCACACAGACCGGAAGGTTTTACTCAAGTTACCAGCCACTCTTTAATCTCAGCCTCACAGATCTGAGGGTTTTACAATTAGCAGCCACTCTTTTGTGTTAATCACACAGACCGGGTTTGTTTACACAGTTACCAGCCCCTCTTTAGTGTTAATCACAGAAACCATAAGGCACAGGAGCTGAATTAGGCCACACGGCCCATCGAGTCTGCTCCACCATTCAATCATGGCTGATATTTTCTCATTCCCATTCTCCAGCCTTCCACCCATTACCCCTGAGCCCCTTATTAATCAAGAACCTATCTATCTTGGTCTTAAAGACACTCAGTGATTTGGCCTCCACAGATTCACCACCCTCTGGCTGAAGAGATTCCTCCTCATCTCTGTTTTAAATTGATAGTCTGAGATGGTGTCCTCTGGTTCTAGTTTTTCCTACAAGTGGAAACATCCTCTCCATGTCCACTCTATCCAGGCCTCGCAGCATCCTGTAAGTTTCAAAAAGATCCCCCCTCGTCCTTCTAAACTCCAACGAGTATAGACCCAGAGTTCCCAAACGTTCTTCATACAAGTTCTTCATTCCAGGGATCATTCTTGGGAACCTCCTCGGGGCGGGGCGGGGACAAAGTTACCAGCCCCTCTTTAGTGTTAAGCAGGGGCTGCTTTAGCACAGGGCTAAAGAGCTGGCTTTTGAAGCAGACCAAGGCAGTCCAGCAGCACGGTTCAATTCCCGTACCAGCTTCCCCGAACTGGTGCTGGAATGTGGCGAATGGAGCTATTCACAGTGACTTCATTTGAAGCCTACTTGTGACATTAAGCAATTTACATTTTCATTCATCACGCGGAAGGAGGCCATTCGGCCCACTAAGTCTGCATCGACACACTTTAGCCTTCACTTCAAACTTATCCCCTTAACCCAATTACTTCTCCCAAAACTTTTTGAGCACTGAGGGCAATTTAGCATGGCCAATCCACGTACGTTGCCCGTCTTTGGACTGTGGGAGGAAACCAGAGCACCCGGAGAAAACCCATGCAGACACGGGGAGAATCTGCAGACTCTGCACAGACAGTGACCCAGCGGGGAATCGAACCTGGGACCCTGGCGCTGTGCCTCAGTGTTTTACTCAATTACCAGCCCAGTTACTCAGTTACTAACCCTAACTAGCCCCTCTTTAGTGTTAATCACACATGATGTGGAGATGCCGTCGTTGGACTGGGGTGAGCACAGTAAGAAGTCTTACAACACCAGGTTAAAGTCCAACATGTTTGTTTCAAACACGAGCTTTCGGAGCACTGCTCCTTCCTCAGGTGAAAGGAGAGGTATGTTCCAGAAACATTCATATAGACAAAGTCAGAGATGCTGGACAATGCTTGGAATGTGAGCATTTGCAGGTAATCAAATCATTACAGATCCAGAAATAGGGGGTGATCCCAGGTTAAAGAGGTGTGAATTGTCTCAAGCCAGGACAGCTGGTAGGATTTTGCAAGTCCAGGCCAGATGGTGGGGGGTGAATGTAATGCGACATGAATCCAAGATCCCGGTTGAGGCCGCACTCATGTGTGCGGAACTTAGCTATAAGTTTTTGCTCGGCAATTCTACGTTGTCGCGTGTCCTGAAGACTGCCTTGGGGAATGCTTACCCAGAGATCAGCGGCTGAATGACCTTGACTGCTGAAGTGTTCCCTGACTGGAAGGGAACATTCCTGCCTGGTGATTGTCGCACGATGCCCATTCATTCTTTGTCGCAGTGGTCTCGCCAATGTACCACGCTTCGGGACATCCTTTCCTGCAGCGTATGAGGTAGATTACATTGGTTGAGTCGCACGAGTATGTGCCGCGTACCTTGTGGGTGGTGTTACCATATGTAATGGTGCTATCCATGGCGATGATCTGGCATGTCTTGCAGAGATTGCCCTGGCAGGGTTGTGTGGTGTCATGGTTGCTGTTCAGAAGGCTGGGTAATTTGCTGCAAACAATGGTTTGTTTGAGGTTGTGCGGTTGTTTGAAGGCAAGTAGTGGGGGTGTGGGGATGACCTTGGCAAGATGTTCATCTTCATTGATGATGTGGTGAAGGCTGCAAAGAAGATATCATTGTTTCTCCGGCCCAGGGATGTACTGGACGACAAAGGGTACTCTGTCAGTTGTGTCCTGTGTTTGTCTTCTGAGGAGGTCGGTGCGGTTTTTTGCTGTGGCGCGTTGGAACTGTCGATCGATGAGTTGAGCGCCATATCCCATTCATACCTCTCCATTCACCTGAGGAAGGAGCGGTGCTCCGAAAGCTCGTGTTTGAAACAAACCTGTTGTATGCTAATCACACAGAACGGGTTTCTTTTACACAGTTACCAGCCCCTCTTTAGTGTTAATCACCCAGACCGGGGGGTTTAATCATGGTTACCAGCCCCTCTTTAGTGTTAATCACACACACCAGGGGGTGAGTGGTTTACCCGGTTACCAGCCCCTCGGTGGACATTTGCTGGAAGAACTTACACAGTGGCCTTTCCCCATTGAGCCTTGATGCTGGGTACCCCAAACCTGAGTGCGTCCCTCAGCACGTAGTCCTGGACTTTGGAATGTGCCCATCTGCAACAATCAGTCAAGGACAATTCTTTACCCTGGAAGTTCAACAGGTTTCGGGCAGATCAAAGTGAGTTATACACAGAGTTTATGATCCTCCAGCAGCAGTTGATGTTTGTCTCAGTGTGTGTCCCTGGGAATAGCCTGGAGAGCACAGAGTCCTGTGTCACAGACCTGCTCGGGATTAACCTGGACAAATAACAATGCATCTCTCAAACAAATAACAATACAGCACAGGAGCAGTAACTTCGGCCCTCCAAACCTGTACAGGTCATGATACCAACCTTTGCCAAAACCCTCAGCACTTCCTTGCGCCATATCCCTCTATACCCATCCTATCCATGTGTTTGTCAAGATGACTTTTGACCGCCGTAATGTATCTGCTTCTACAACCTCCCCTGGCAACGCGGTCCTTGCTCTTCACCACTGTCTGCGTAAAATACCTGCCTCGCACATCCTCTGTGAGCTTTTCTCTGAGCGCCTTAAATCTATGCCCCCTGGTGACTGACCCCTCCACCCTGGGAAAGATTGCCTGCCCATTCACTCCATCCATGCCCCTCAGAATGTTGTCAGCCTTTATCAGATCACACCTCAAATTCTGAATTTCTAATGAAAACAGTCTGAGTCTATTCAGCCTCTCCATATAGCTCACACTTTTCAGACCAGGCAACAACCTGATAAATCTCCACTGCATCCTCTCCAAAGACTCCACATCCTTCTGGTAGTGTGGTGACCTGAATTGTGCACAATATTCCAAGTGCGTCCTTAACAAGGTTCTATACAGCTGTAGCATGACTTGTCAGTTTTTATAGTTGATGCTCCATCCAATGAAAGCAGGCATTCCGTATGTTTTCTTGACTACCTTGTACACTTCTGTTGCCACCTTCAAGGATCTGTGGACCTGCGAGTCAGAACTCTCCGACTTTCTACATTCCTCAGTTTTGCCATTTACGATATATTTCCCCTCGATGTTAAACCGACCAAAATGCATTCCCTCCCATTGGTCCAGATTAAACTACATTTGCCATTTCTATGCCCAAGTCTCCAACCTATGTTTGTCCTGCTGTATCCTCTGACAATCCTCAACACTATCTGCCACTCCACCAACCTTGGTGTCATCCACAAACTTTCTCTCTTCAGACATTCTTTGGAAAGGCACATTCCACATGGAGGTGAGTAACCACATGGAGCAGCCAGTTTGAGGGCAGTGTGAGACGGTGTTGAGACTTTGTGTGCATGAAGGATATGACAGGGAGGGCCCTTCTCACCACCATCCAAGCTGGGTCTTGCTGCTTGTTTGAAAGTTCTGGTGATGAGATGATCTGCCAGATGCCTCTGACAGTCTGCACAGGGGAACCATCTGACATGATCCACCATCTCCTTATCCCCAAGGGAATTGAAGACATTACGTGCAGACTACTGCTTGATTGCCTTGTGTCCAAAGCTGTTTTTCTTGAACAAATGTTTCCTTGAGGGACAGGTGTTATGACACGGTCCTAGGACCAGAGCATCCAGCGGCAATGAAGCCAGATCCATCCTTCGTAACACCCGGGACAGATAGAACCTCAGTACGTAGTGACACTTGGTGTTTGTGTACTGGGGGCCCACGCACAGCTTGATGTAGCCACACACACAGGTGGACAGCAAGGTGAGGACGGCCTTGGGTATGTTTGTCCCTCCCTTATCCAGAGATCTGTATATGCTGTCCCTTCTGTTTGTATATTTTGTATATGGGTCCCTGTGATCTCCAGATGAACTTGATGATGGCTCGGGTGACTGCTGCGCACAGGACTGGGAAATGGGCCAGACCTGCACCACGTCCAGCAACACCGAGATCTTTCCCATATAATTACTACAGTGCAGAAGGAGGCCATTCAGTCCATCGAGTCCACAGCGACTCTCTGAAAGAGTAAGTCTACCCAGGCCCACTCGCTCGCAACTCCATCCAACATGCACATCCTTAGACACAAAGGGTTAATTTAGCACAGCCAATCCACCTAACCTGCGAATCTTTACTGTGTGAGGAAACCCACAGAGACACAGAATGTCAGGGTCAGAGTGAACCCGGGTCCCTGGCGCTGTGAGGCAGCAGTGCTGAGCACTGTGCAGCCCATCATGTTGCTGATTGTCGGTGTTGTTCAGCGCGCTCTGTTCACTTCTGTTTGGAATATAAAATGTGGGTTGGAGCAGGCAGGAGGCGGAGCTGGATGGTCAAAGACATTTCACTGCTCTGTCTGTCACTCAGTCTGCTCCCCGCCTCTCTCTCTTTCTCAGTCAGGTCGGGGCGGGCTGTATAATAAAGGAAAGTGCAGCAGCTCGTCTCTCATTCAGCAGCCATTTGACTGAAGAAGCATCATGTCTGGCAGAGGGAAAGGAGGCAAAGGACTGGGCAAAGGCGGAGCAAAGCGGCACCGCAAAGTGCTTCGTGATAACATCCAGGGCATCACCAAACCAGCAATCCGCCGCCTGGCTCGCCGTGGCGGGGTCAAGCGCATCTCGGGTTTGATCTATGAGGAGACTCGCGGGGTGCTGAAGGTTTTCCTGGAGAATGTGATCAGGGACGCCGTCACCTACACTGAACACGCCAAGCGCAAGACGGTCACCGCCATGGATGTGGTTTACGCTCTCAAACGCCAGGGCCGCACTCTCTATGGATTCGGCGGCTGAGAAACTCCATTTAGCAATGTAACAAAACCCAAAGGCTCTTTTAAGAGCCGCCCAAATTCTCACATTGAGAGCACTGACCTTAGAATGGCAGCAGAATATCGCATGGAGCTGGTTTCGCGATTTTGAGGCAAAATTTCGCATTATAATAGGAAATGTTTCCTGTCATTGATTACTCTTTTCACGGCGATATGAACGTGCTGCAGAGTGAAACACAAAACCTTTCTCCGCAGTCAGCCCTGTAACCGCACAGTGAGCACTGACATTGTAATGAGAGCGGGAATGAATTCTGAAACCCCGCAGACCCATTGCACATAAATGGACAGTTTCAGAAAGCCAGCCCGCTAGAAACTGCCGCCCTCCGGTAAATACCAACACCGGGGAAAGCTCTCATTCCAGCCTGAAGCCTCAGGGAAATTCTCACAAACACGGCACTAAGCGGATTGAGAACAGGTCGCCCTTATTCAGATAAAGTGAGTGGCTCTGAAAAGAGCCTTTGGGTTATTAGATTAAAGAATGGTCGCTTCACTTCTTGCCGCTGGCGGCGCTGGTTTTCTTGGGCAGCAGCACGGCCTGGATATTAGGCAGCACCCCGCCCTGAGCGATGGTCACCCCTCCCAGCAGCTTGTTGAGCTCCTCGTCGTTGCGGACGGCCAGCTGCAGGTGTCTGGGGATGATGCGGGTCTTCTTGTTGTCCCGGGCCGCGTTGCCGGCCAGCTCGAGGATTTCAGCGGTCAGATACTCGAGCACAGCAGCCAGATAGACCGGGGCTCCGGCACCCACACGCTGGGCATAGTTACCCTTTCTCAGGTGCCTGTGAACACGGCCCACCGGGAACTGCAGTCCAGCCCGGGAGGAGCGAGACTTGGCCTTGGCCCGAGCTTTACCGCCGGTCTTTCCTCTTCCAGACATTGTCACAATCTCACAAACACTTTCACACAGAATGAGGAAAACCGCCCACATTCACTTCTCTTATAGCTTCAGGAGGAATGGCGGTGCACACATTGCTGATTGGTTATCTCAACAACATTGTGGAGCCGGCTACAAAGTGACCAATCAGATATCTGTTTGAAGCACCAATCAGGAGAATCCCACGGTGCTGAGGGCGGAAAGTTTGGGCGCCAAATGTTCAGATTCCAACCGAATATTTATTTCAAATCTTAAATGGGCTCGAAAATATAAAACAGATAAAATTGAATAAAAAATGTGACTAAATGATTTGAGTATAAGATTGTTGGATTCTCTCTCTTTCCCGCGTCTAGTTTCCCATTATCTGTCAGTTTCTGATTTTGTCTCTGTAACTGACAACAAACCCAAAATAAATTAAACCAAAATAATGCGGAGGCTGCAAATGTGAATTAAAGAGAAAATGCTGGATCAACTCAGCGTGTCTGGTATCATCTGTGGAGAGAAACGTTTAGGATCTGTAGAAGGGGAACTGACTCCACAGGTTTAATCTGGCTGTTGTTTAAAATGCTCTCAGCCGCCGACAGTGTCTAATTCACAGCCATCTGCAAACATAATAACATTTATTCATATTGTAGACTGCTGCCGCTTTCTCAGTGTTAAAAGTGGAGTGAGCAGTTTGGAGCTAGTGTCAGTATTGAAATGGAGTTTACCCACACCACCGGGGTGCTCTCGATCATTGAGTGTGAACATGAACATAAATGGAAAGGGAGTAATTTGTAAGGCTGAACACAAATGCTACGGGAGGTATTGGAGTTCTATTCTCTCTCCAAATCCAGCGACAGCAGCCGAGTATGAAGCGGTCACCGAGCATCACTAAATGATGGGATTTTATAAACAACATACAGAGATCGACATGACGATAACTCGGCATTATACAGGATGTTGTTGTAGTGAAACACTATTAAAACGGATCTGGATATTCATAATAGAAATAAACCGATAATTTAAAGTATGATGGTTTGGCTGCTTTACAGAAGTTGTGGGTGGCTCTTAAAAGAGCCGTTGTGTTTGGGGTGGTTTTCAGTCCATTGTGCAGTTTTACTTGGAGCTGGTGTACTTGGTGACCGCCTTTGTCCCTTCCGACACGGCGTGCTTGGCCAGTTCCCCGGGCAGCAGCAGGCGCACGGCGGTCTGGATCTCCCGGGAGCTGATGGTGTGGCGCTTGTTGTAATGGGCCAGGCGGGAAGCCTCACCCGCGATACGCTCGAAAATATCGCTGACGAACGAGTTCATGATGCTCATGGCCTTGGAGGAGATGCCGGTGTCGGGGTGAACCTGCTTCATCACTTTGTAGATGTAGATGGAGTAACTCTCCTTCCTCGACCTTCGCCGCTTCTTGCCGCCCTTTACTGCCGGTTTCTTAATGACTTTCTTGGCTCCCTTCTTGGCAGCTGGTTTCGATGTTTGTTTCTTCTCGTCAGCCATCTTCAGTTTCACCCAGAAATAAAGCAAACCCCTTCCGAGCGCTGCTTAAATAGACAGAGCCTCACATCTATGCTAATGAGGAATGGGGAAAGGAATGATTGTGATTGGACAATGTGAAAATGAGAACAGCCAGTTATGTTCTGTTTATTTTATTGGATATCTGAACAGACCAATCAGATTTAGGATTTTCCACCAATCAGTAACCTCCTTACGACAAACAGCAAATGCATTTCAGAAAGAATGTCTCCAGTCCAAGTTTGTCAGTGTGTGAGTTACTCACTCTGATACTGTGTGAGAGTGTGGGATTTACTCACTCTCTGATACAGTGTGAGTGTGGGATTTACTCACTCTCTGATACAGTGTGTGAGTGTGGGATTTACTCACTCTCTGATACAGTGTGTGAGTGTGGTATTTACTCACTCTCTGATACAGTGTGTGAGTGTGGGATTTACTCACTCTCTGATACAGTGTGTGAGTGTGGGATTTACTCACTCTCTGATACAGTGTGTGAGTGTGGGATTTACTGTCACTCTGATACAGTGTGTGAGTGTGGGATTTACTCACTCTGATACAGTGTGAGTGTGGGATTTACTCACTCTGATACACTGTGTGAGTGTGGGATTTACTGACACTCTGATACAGTGTGAGTGTCGGGGTGAACCGGCTTTCTAATCTGTGATTGGAGATATTAATCTAGTATTCCATTTCTACTAGCTTCATGTCAATTTTATTTTGCGTGCCATTATTTGGTGACTATCTTATTCTATTTTTGTCATATTCGTACCGTAGTAAATGCTGGCTGCACTTTGAATTTGTCAATTTATTATGTGTGAATTTGGTTTACCTGTATTTTCAATGTAGAAGGAAACACATTACACTTTATCTGTAATTTTTGGACAGTGAATGGGATCACTGCAAACCCATTACAGTCTCATATGAGTTTGTTTTGCTCATTTACTATTGAGCTGACAGTTTCCAGTTTGTGAATCAGTATTTTCTGCTGTACAGCTGTCTCATTGTCTATTTTCTCTCCACAGGTTAGTTCTGCCATGGATGGAAAGTCGTTTTTCTCCTGTGCCTGTTAAATACGGGAAGTGAATGTGTATTAAGGGCAGCACGGTAGCATTGTGGAGAGCACAATCGCTTCACAGCTCCCGGGTTTCAGGTTCGATTCCCGGCTTGGGTCACTGTCTGTGCGGAGTCTGCACATCCTCCCCGTGCGTGTGTGTGGGTTTCCTCCGGGTGCCCCGGTTTCCTCCCACAGTCCAAAGACGTGCAGGTTAGGGGATTGGCCATGCTAAATTGTCCTTAGTGTCCAAAATTGCCCTTAATGTTGGGTGGGGTTACTGGGTTATGGGGATAGGGTGGAGGTGTGGACCTTGGGTAGGATGCTCTTTCCAGGAGCCGGTGCAGACTCGATGGGCCGAATAGCCTCCTTCGGCACTGTAAATTCTAAGTCTCTGTCAGTTTCCTTTATGTAACAATGCGTTTTAATCTTCACTTGTCTGTTCCCAATGTCAGAATGTTGGTTCTGTGCTGCATGTGTCAGTTACTGCAACACAATGGAGGTTTACTTGATGCCTGTTCTTTACTCTGCTAATTGGATGTGGAATTTACTCTGAATATTTCAGTCACGGGAATGTGGATGTTGTGATAACTCAGTATCTGCATCTGTTTTTGAATGTTTGTTTTATTTACCCTATCAGTTATTGGGATGCAACTGTGGGGTTTTTGTGTGTTTGCATGTTTATTGTTGGTGTGTTCTTTGTTGTGCCCTTGTTCTATCGATGTAGCTTCGGCAGACAGGCTACGAGGGTGAAAGAAGGCAGTCCACAGCCACCTTAAACACAGCTATTAGGAAGGTACTTTTTGATAATGCCCACATTCAAACATATATACTAAAACCAATAGTGGTCTGTATATGAAATATGTTTATCCAGTATCGGTTCACCACTGGGCCACAATGTCAGTATCCAAGTCATTCTGCATCTATTATTCGCTGCAAATGAATTGTTCTGGTTTTTGTTTTCGATTCACCATTCTCTGATTCAGAATGTGCGTTTTGCACTAATCCATAATCCCCTACATTCCTGTCTGGATCTGTCATTTTCTGGAATCTCGATATGGATATGATTCTTTGTAAGACTGTCTCTGAAAGCAATGCAACCATGTGACTCATACTGCAAATTCTTGTTTCCTCAGGTGCACTGGAGTGAAATTTCTCACATAACTGTCAATATCAGTCCAAAGATGCGCAGGTTGGGTGGATTGGCCATGATAAATTGCCCTTGGTGTCCAAACTTCCATGATAAAACTAGGACAAAAGTTCGGCACAACATCTTGGGCCAAAGGGGCTGTTCTGTGCTGTATTTCTCTCTCTCTATCATATGTTTTTTTTTCTTTGTGAATATGTAATTGATTCTTTACCTGACAATCTGCGAGAGTATAGGATTGACTGTTAATTGTAAAGCTGGTGCTTTAATGTTAATGTGATTAATTCTGTGTTTAAATTAAAGTTTGTTTTAATATATTGGTCAGTGTCATCACTCCTGGGGACAAATTTCCTTTCCTCACAGTTTTACAAATTGAAAAAAATGTTTGCAGTTTGTTGTCCGGTGTCCTAACAAAAGTTGGGGTGTGATCCGATACACTAACAACAGCTCATTGTGAGGATGCCACGGAAAGTGAGTGTGAGTTTGACATTTCATCAGCAGTCTTCATTCTTTGTCAAATATCTCTGTGCCGGATTTATCCTGTATGTATCAGTCTCCGGTACAGTATGTCATTACTGTTTTCCTTCTTGACCTGTCACAGATGGTACGGTGCAGGAAAGTAGGATTTTCACAGCAACATCCTCTCTGATACCTATATCTTTTAAGAAAGTTGATTGTCGTTCTTCTAACTACAATTGTATTAGGTCTAACTTCCCATGAGTCAGCCGAGTCTGTATATGTCACTGTCTATTGTACTCTGTTTCCCAGAGTTTCTGATACATAGATTCTGGGTTTGTGCTGCAACCTTATGTTTCTGCAAAGGGTAGATATTAATCTCTATTTCTTTAAATAGATGAATGGAAGCATGTTTATACTCATAAAGCTGCCAGTATGTGGTATATCTGTCCCGCTTTTCACTGAGAATGTCCACTGCTGCCATGTGAGTGTTGTTTTCACTCTGTATATTCCAGTGAATTGGAACATTGTGTTATATCGTGCATCTATCACAGTTTTCAGTGTGGCTCTATGTGTTAATATGTTCACCTCAATCTCTCATAGCTCAGTATCTTATTTTGTTTTATCTACTCATTTGAGTTCCTGAAAACATTAAAGTAAACTATTCCATCTTTTTAAATTTCTGATTCATTAAGACATAGTTTTCTCTACTCCTATCCATTCTGATGTGACAAAATTGAATATTTGTGCACTTTTCTGTCACAAGTATATGAATATATTGTCTGCGTCTTTTGGTTTCTGAAAAGTAATTGTCACGTTTTAAATTTATTACAAGTGTGTTTTTGGTAAGCGAATGTGGATTATGATCTGCACCTCCTCTTTAAGGTATGTGATGTCACCTTCATGTTTATTCTGTACATTTGAGCTGTACATCGAGTTTATTCTGTACATTTGAGCTGTACATCGAGTTTATTCTGTACATTTGAGCTGTACATAGAGTTTATTCTGTACGTTTGAGCTGTACATCGGGTTTATTCTGTACATTGAGTTAATGTACAATTTTCAATTTACAAATTGAAAAAGATGTTTGCAGTTTCTTGTCCGGTATCCTAACAAATGTTGGGGTGTGGTCCGATACACAAACAACAGCTCATTGTGAGGTTGCCACTGGTAGTGAGAGTGAATTTGACATTTCATCAGCAGTTTTCATTCTTTGCCAAAATCTCTGTGCCAGATTTATCCTGTATGTATCAGTCCCTGGTACTTTGAGAATCAATGGGAATATTCCCCATTTCACTGTCATCACATATAGAGTGAAATCTCCGACAGAGCCCGTTTTGGGGGGACTGTGTGTGTGTGGGTGCAAGTGGCCCTTGCGCCCCAGGGGTCATTCAATCACCTTTGTAGCTGTGTGTTTGTCCCAATGAGATATTCAATTTGCAGTCATTGCCTGCAGCTTGTTTGTTATTACACTGTCACTCAGCCCCTCAAACTCACACTTTCTGCAAACTACCATTTCACTGATTCACTTCATTATCACCCATTTCCAATTTCAAAGTGAATTTGATTTATACAATCAACTGCTTTACTCACTGCCCTAATTTTGCACACACTCCTGGTTTAGCACATTCCTAGTTTTCTCACTCTCCTGGTTTCCACAGCCCCTGGTTTATACATTTGCCTGGTTTAACACACACCCCTGCTCACACACTCTGGTTCTTCACACACACGGCTATTTGTTATCATATCCGGGAATTAAATACTGTGCTGTTTTACACACTACCCCTGGTTCACTCGCTCCCCTGGTTCGCACGTTCCCTGCTTCGCTCGCTCCCCTGCTTCGTTCGCTCGCTCCCCTGCTTCGCTCGCTCCCCTGCTTCGCTCGCTCCCCTGCTTCGCTCGCTCCCCTGCTTCACTCGCTCCCCTGCTTCGCTCGCTCCCCTGCTTCGCTCACTCCCCTGGTTCGCTCACTCCCCTGCTTCGCTCGCTCCCCTGCTTCGCTCGCTCCCCTTGTTCACTCACTCTCCTGTAATAGAATTACATAAACTGGAAGTGTGTAAAGTCAGGGATGGGTGTACAACCAATGGATCGTGCAAAGCCATGGGTGCAAGTGTGTTAACAAGGAAAGTGTGAAAAAGTAAGTGATTGTGCAAGCTGGGTGTCTGTGAACCGGGATTGTGTAAAACCCTATGAAGTGTGTAAGCCGGGCAGTGTGCAAACCCAGTGATTGTACAATACATGTAAAATTTGAGGCTGTAATACCAGGTGTGTGTGTAAAACCAGGCGTATAAGAATGTTTAAGAGAGGATTGTGAAAACCCGACAATTACACAATATGAGTGTGTGTATTTGTTGAAATGGATAAAACCTGGGGAGTTAAAACCAGGAGTTTATAGAATTTGTGGTGAATGTGAACCAGGGGAGTGCTTATAAGCAGGAGAGTGTGGACAAGAAAAGCATATGTAAACTTGCAGAGTGTGTAAAAGCAGGGGAGTGTGTAAAGCCAAGCATAACAGAGGAGTGGGTAAACATGGGGAGTGTGTTAACTATTGGAAATGTGTAAACCAGGGTCGTGTGTGGAACAGGGGAGTGTATTGAGCAGATGAGTGGGTTAACCAGGATAATGTGTAAACCATAGGACTGTGTAAAACAAGGAGAGTGTGCAAAACAAGGGGAATATGGAAACCTGTGAATGTGTGAAATGAGGGGAATTTGGAAAATGAGTTATGAGTCTAAACAGAGGGGGGCTGAGTTCAGAGGGGGTAGCTCACACGTGGAGGCTCTCCACTACAATCAAAAACACCTTCAAGTGCAGCAATTGAAATATTTTGGAAAGTTCAGATCTTGGCATAAGGAGGCACTTACCAGAGTACAGGGGAAGAGAAAAAAAAGGTCTATTGGGTGAGCAACTAAAGAATTGTAAGTGAAGACACAGTGCCAGCATAGTGGGCGGCTCCTCCACTGGTGCCAGCAGTTCGGGCTGATCAAAGGAGAACTCCGTCTTTTTGGAGGTGTGTTTTGCCCCTCTTCTTGTCTCCTCCCGTGGGTCTTTACTTCTCTCTGTCTCGTGGGGTCTCTCTCCCCTTGGTCCCTTTTGTCTCTCTCTCTGTTTTCGTTCTTGTTTGAATTGTGGGCCTCTCTCCATTTCTCGGGGTTTTGTTCACCTTCTCTCTCTCCGGGGCTGGGGTGATTGACGACTGCATCGTGGGTGGTCTCCTGCGCAGGTCCCGGCACTTCGGGCTTCTCAGCCCGATCGGAGCAGAACTCCATTTTATTGTCTCCTCATTGGTTTTTTATTTTTAAACATGAGGAACTGAAATTGGGAAGGACACAGACTCTGAATTTATCAGGACATTGGGGCTGACCTGGCCATGTGCAGAGCTGGATTTAACAGGGCCAAAGCAGCGCTGTACGAAAGCGGCGTTCACTTAAGAATGTTATATCCAGCCAGGCCTGGGTCACATACCAGGGCAAAAAATATTGTTTTTAAGGCCCCAACTGAAGCAGATACGTTTGTCACAGACTGCGGGCTGGGGCCGTGACCACAGGAGAGGCGGAGGGGTCCAGGCGAAGAGCGGCAGCGCATTGGCAAACCAACAATTGGAGGGGGGAGGGGGAGAAAAGAACCTCACCCCCTCCTCCACCCCCCACAACACAACTGACTGACGAAGAGGCGGAAGATGCTGGCCCTATACGTGTAGACAAGGGCAAAAGGCGGAGGACCAAGTGTCGGGCATGATGTGGAAAGAACATACAGAAACCACAGAGATTGGGTGGGAGGACAGCGGGACAGTAACTCCCGGGAGGAGGGTCAGCACACTAGCAGGAGAGCTAACGCTGGGAACATGCAGCAGATGGAGGCCGCGGGGGGGGGGGGGGGGGGGGGGGGGCAGTGCCTGGCAGGGGGAGTGGGAACAAACAGCAGGGACGGAGAAGTATAGGGGAAAAATAGCTCAGGGAAAGGGGACAGAGGGGGAGGGGAAGGGAAAGGAGATGGGAGAGGGGGGAGGGGAAGGGAGAGGGGGGAGGGGAAGGGAATGGAGATGGGAGAGGGGGGAGGGGAAGGGAAAGGAGATGGGAGAGGGGGGACGGGAAGGGGAGGTGATGGGAAAAGGGAACTGGTAACCTGGAATGTCAAGGGACTCAAAGGCCCAGTGAAAAGATCCAGAGTTTTCACCCACCGAAGAAACATGAGAGCCGACATAGTCGTCCTCCAAGAGACACACCTGAGAGAACAGGACCGGCTGTGGCTAAGGAAGGGCTGGGTGGGACAGACTTACCATTCCTGCCATGGGACGAGGGCCTGGGGGGTAGTGATTCTGTTAAAGAACAGGACTATGTTTAAGGTGACGATGACGGTAACGGACCCAGGGGGATGGTACGTCATGGTTGGACGGCGCACCGGTAGTACTGTCAACGTGAACACTCTCAACTGGGACAACGCAAAATTCATTAACAAGACAAAGGCAGAAATCCCCTACATAGCGACACACCGACTGATCATGGTGGGGGGTGGGCGGGGACTTTAACTGTGTACAGGACACATGGACAGACAGCTCAAACCCCGGAACGGGGAAGACCTTGAACATGGCGAAGGAACCCGGTCACTTCATGGGGCAGATGGGGGCGGTGGGAGGTTCACCCACCCAGGGCAGCAGGATTTCTCCTTGTTCTCACCAGTCCACAACATATACTTGAGGAGTCACTTCTTTCTGGTTGGAAAATCGGTGCTCCCAGGGCTGGTCAAGGCGGAGTCTCCGTAATCGTAATCTCAGACCATGCTCCACATTATATGGATGTGAGGTTGGAGATGGGCAGTACCCAATGCCCCACATAGAGGTTGGGCGCTGCCCTACTGGCCAACATGGCTTTCAGCGAGAGGGTATCACAGGCCATAGCGGAGATTACGCCAAACAACCAAAATGGGGAGGTCTCAGCCTCCGTGTCTGGGAGGAGCTAAAGGCCGTGAGTGGAGGGAAACTATTGCCTTTAAAGCACAAAGGGAGAGAGGAGAGAGTGGCTAGGCAGCAGTCAGCCCCAACAATAGAGCTCTTGGCAGAGAGGGAAAAGCAACAAATGGACTTTGACCTGCTCTCCACGAGTAAAGCAATGCACCAACTCCACCAAGCACGGGGAACCCTATACAAACACGGGGACAAAGCCAGCCGCCTGTTGGCACACCAGCAGAGAAGGCCAGCTGAGCAGCCAACAGGAAGGCTGTGCAAATGTGGCACAACAGAGGCACACTAGAAACAGACCCAAACAAGGTTAACAAGACCTTTGAGGACTTTTACCGGGGACTGCACACCTCAGATCCCCCAACAGGGGAACATCGAACATCGAAAAATACTGCACAGAACAGGTCCTTCGGCCCACGATGTTGTGCCGAACCTTTGTCCTAGATTAATCATAGATTATCATAGAATTTACAGTGCAGAAGCAGGCCACTCGGCTCATTGAATCTGCACCAGATCTTGGAAAGAGCACCCTACCCGAGGTCAACACCTCCACCCTATCCCCATAACCCAGAAACCCCACCCAACACTGACGGCAATTTTGGACACTAAGGGCAATTTATCATGGCCAAGCCACCTAACCTGCACATCTTTGGACTGTGGGAGAAAACCGGATCGGCACCCGGAGGAAACCCACGCACACATGGGGTTGATGTGCAGACTCCGCACAGACAGTGACCCAAGGCGGAATCGAACCTGGGACCCTGGAGCTGTGAAGCAATTGTGCTCTCCACAATGCTACCGTGCTGCCCTTAAGAACAAATTAATCTACACTCCATTATTCTACCATAATCCATGTACATAATCAATAGCCGCTTGAAGGTCCCTAATGTTGCCGACTCAACTACTTCCACAGGCAGTGCATTGCATGCCCCCACTACTCTCTGGGTAAAGAACCTACCTCTGACATCCCCCCTATATCTTCCACCATTCACCTTAAATTTATGTACCCTTGTACCACCCGTTTGTTCCACCCGGGGAAAAGTCTCTGACTGCCTACTCTATCTATTCCCCTGATCATCTTATAAACCTCTATCAAGTTGCCCCTCATCCTTCTCCGTTCTAATGAGAAAAGGCCTAGCACCCTCAACCTTTCCTCGTAGGACCTACTCTCCATTCCAGGCAACATCCTGGTAAATCTCCTTTGCACCTTTTCCAAAGCTTCCACATCCTTCCTAAAATGAGGTGACCAGAACTGCACACAGTACACCACATGTGGCCGTACCAAGGTTTTGTACAGCTGCATCATCACCTCACGGCTCTTAAATTCAATTCCTCTGCCAATGAACGCTAGCACACCATAGGCCTTCTTCACAGCTCTATCCACTTGAGTGGCAACTTTCAAAGGTCTCTGAACATAGGGGTTGGTTTAGCTCACTGGGCTAAATCGCTGGCTTTAAAAGCACACCAAGGAGGCCAGCAGCACAGTTTGATTCCCGTACCAGCCGCCCCGGACAAGCGCCGGTATGTGGCGACTAGGGGCTTTTCACAGTAACTTCATTGAAGCCTACTTGTGACAATAAGCGATTTTCATTTTTCATTTCATTTCAACAGAGACCCCAAGATCTCTCTGCTCCTCAGCATTGCCAAGAACCCTACCGTAAAACCTGTATTCCGCATTCACATTTCTCCTTCCAAAATGGACAACCTCACACTTGTCAGGGTTACACTCCATCTACCACTTCTCAGCCCAGCTCTGCATCCTATCTATGTCTCTTTGCAGCCGACAACAGCCCTCCTCACTATCCACAACTCCACCAATCTTCATATCATCTTCAAATTTACTGACCCACCCTTCAACTCCCTCATCCAAGTCATTAATGAAAATCACAAACAGCAGAGGACCCAGAACTGATCCCTGCGGTACGCCACTGGTAACTGGGCTCCAGGCTGAATAATTCCCATCCACTACAAATCTCTGACCTATTGGTTTTCCAGTTCATTAACCAACTGGCAATATTTCCCACTATCCCATGACTCCTTACTTTCTGCATAAGCCTACCATGGGGAACCTTATCAAATGCCTTACTAAAATCAATGTACTCTACATCCATTGCTTTACATTCATCCACGTGCTTGGTCACCTCCTCAAAGAATTCAATAAGACTTGGAAGGCAAGACCTACCACTCAGAAATCCGTGCTGACTATCCCTAATCAAGAGGGTTTTTCCAGATGCTCATAAATCCTATCCCTCAGTACCCTTTCCATTACTTTGCCTACCACCGAAGTAAGACTAACTGGCCTGTAATTCCCAGTGTTATCCCTATTCCCTTTTTGAACAGAGGCACAACATTCGCCACTCTCCAATCCCCTGGTACCACCGCTGTTGACAGTGAGGATGATCACAATCTACTGCTACTGTCCTTGATCGGACCTACCCTCGCTCTAGTCATTCTCATATTTCTCACATATGTGTAAAAGGCCTTGGGGTTTCCCTTGATCCTACCCGCCAAAGATTTTTCATGCCCTCTCTGAGCTCTCCTAATACTTTCTTCAGTTCCCTCCTGGCTATCTTGTATCCCTCCAGCGCCCTGTCTGAACCTTGTTTCCTCAGCCTTGCACAAGTCTCTTTCTTCCTCTTAACAAGACATTCAACCTCTCGTCAAACATGGTTCCCTCACTTGACCATCTCTTCCCTGCCTGACAAGGATATACATATCAAAGACATGTAGTACCTGATCCTTGAACAAGTTCCACATTTCACTTGTGTCCTTCCCCGACAGCCTATTTTCCCAACGTATGCACTTCAATTCTTGTCTTACAGCATTGTATTTACCTTCCCCCAATTGTAAACCTTGTCCTGTTGCACGCACCTATCCATTACTGAAGTGAAATTCACAGAATTGTGGTCACAACCTACAAAATGTTTCTCCACTAACAAATCCATCACTTGCCCTGGTTCATTACCAAGTACCAAATCCAATATGGCCTCCCCTCTGGTCGGACAATCTACATACTGTGTTAGAAAAGCTTCCTGGACACACTGCACAAATACCACCCCATCCAAACTATTTGATCTAAAGAGTTTCCACTCAATGTTTGGGAAGTTGAAGTCACCCATGACTACTACCCTGTAACTTCTGCACCTTTCCAAAATCTGTTCCTCCACATCTCTGCTGCTATTGGGGGGGGCCTATAGAAAACTCCCAGACTGCTCCTTTCCTATTTCTTTTTTTAAAAATAAATTTAGAGTACACAATTATTTTTTCCAATTAAGGGGCAATTTAACGTGGCCAATCCACCTAACCTGCACATCTTTGGGTTGTTGTGGGGCGAAACCCACGCAGACACGGGGAGAATGTACAAACTCCTCACAGACCCAGTGCCAGGATTCAAACCCAGGTCCTCAGCGCCGTAGGCAGCGATGCTAACCACTGTGCCACCGTGCTGCCCACCTTTCCTATTTCTGACTTCAACTCATACTACCTCAGTAGGCAGATCCTACTCGAACTGCCTTTCTGCAGCTGTTATACTATCTCTAATTAACAATGCCACCCCCCCCCCCCAACCACCTCTTTTAACATCCACCCTAATCTTGTTTAAACATCTCTAACCAGGGACCTCCAACAACCATTTCTGCCCCTTTTCTATCCAAGTTTCCGTGATGGCCACCACATCCTAGTCCCAAGTACCGATCCATGACTTAACTTCGCCCACCTTATTCCTGATGCTTCTTGCGTTGAAGTATACACACTTCAACCCATCTCCGTGCCTGCAAGTACTCTCCTTTGTCAGTGTTACCTTCCCCACTGCGTCACTACATGCTTTGGTGAGTTGAATATCGGCTTCCTTAGTTGCTGGACTACAAATCTGTTTCCCATTCCCCTACCAAATTAGTTTAAACCCTCCCGAAGAGTACTAGAAAACCTCCCTCCCAGGATATTGGTGCCCCTCTGGTTCAGATGCAACCCGTCCTGCTTGTACAGGTCCCACCTTCCCCAGAATGCTCTCCAATTATCCAAATACCTGAAGCCCTCCCTCCTGCACCATTCCTGCAGCCAGGTGTGCAACTGCACTCTCTCCCTATTCCCAGCCTCACTATCACGTGGCATCGGCAACAAACCAGTGATGACAATTCTGTCTGTCCTGGCTTTTAACTTCCAGCCTAACTCCCTAAACTTGTTTATTACGTCAACACCCCTTTTCCTACCTACATCGTTTGTACCAATGTGCAGCATGACTTCTGGCTGCTCCCCCTCCCCCTTCAGGATCCTGAAGACACGATCCGACACATCCCTGGCCCTGGCACCCAGGAGGCAACATACCATCCGGGAGTCTCGCTCGCGACCACAGAATCTCCTATCTATTCCCCTAACCATTGAATCCCCTATTACTATTGCTTTTCTATCCCCCCCACTTCCCTTCTGAGCCCCAGAGCCAGACTCAGTGCCAGAGACCTGGCCGCTAGGGCCTTCCCCCAGTAGGTCATCCCCCCAACAGCATCCAAAATAGTATACTTGTTTTGCAGGGGAACGGCCACGAGGGAACCCAGCACTGTCTGCCCGTTTGTTTTCCTTCCCCTGACTGTAACCCAGCTACTCCTGTCCTGCACCTTGGGTGTGGTTACCTCCCTGTAACTCCCTATTACCCCCTCTGCCTCCTGGATGATCCGAAGTTCATCCAGCTCCAGCTCTAGTTCCCTATCACGGTCTCAGAGGAGCTGGAGTTGGGTGCACTTCCCGCAGGTATAGTCAGAGGGGACACCGGTGGTATCCCTCACCACCCACATCCTACAGGAGGAGTATGCAACTGCCCTAGCCTCCATCCCCTCTTACCTTACAGAATGTAGCTGCCCTGTGACCCAACTGGACCTCCACCCTCTGACTCTGCTCCCAGTCAGCTGCACTCTGTGAACTCCTGGCTCCCTTCTCGCTCTTTGAGGAAATGAAATGAAAGGAGCACCTTACTCCCCCAGTCACCAAACTCTCACTATAGCACTCAAATGCACCAAATGCAGCACTCCCTCAGTCACCAAACTCTCACTATAGCACTCAAATGCACCAAATTCAGCACTCCCTCAGCCACCAAACTCTCACTATAGCACTCAAATGCACCAGGTTCAGCACTCCCTCAGTCACCAAACTCTCACTATAGCACTCAAATGCACCAAATTCAGCACTCAGTGCAAACTCGGGGGACTCGTGGATGAAGCTATTCCTCGATGGACTGGACTTGCCAGTTCTGTGGGAGGACAGGAAACGGAGCCTGGGAGCACTGCTAGAACTGAGAGAGATCATGGAGAGTATAAGCTCCATGCAGGCCGAAAACAAGGTCCAGGGGAGTACATAAAGCAGGGGGACCTATGAAGCAGGGGAATGTATAAAGCATAGCAGTGCATAGAGCAGGGTGATGTGTAAACCAGGGGAGTGTATCAAGCAGGGGGTGTATTAAACAGCAGGATGTATGAGGCATGGGAGTGTATACAGCAGGGGGATGTGTGAACCAGGGGGATGTGTGAACCAGGGGGACGTATCAAGCAGGGGGACGTATCAAGCAGGGGGACGTATCAAGCAGGGGGACGTATCAAGCAGGGGGATGTATCAAGCAGGGGGACGTATCAAGCAGGGGGACGTATAAAGTATGGGAGTTTATACAGCAGGGGGATGTGTAAACAAGGGGACTGTGTAAACAAGGGGACTGTGTAAACAAGGGGACTGTGTAAACAAGGGTATTGTGTGAAGCAGGGGAGTGTGAGAAGCAGGGGTATTGTGTGAAGCAGGGGTATTGTGTGAAGCAGGGGTATTGTGTGAAGCAGGGGTATTGTGTGAAGCAGGGGAGTGTGTGAAGCAGGGGAGTGTGTGAAGCAGGGGAGTGTGTGTAATGCAGGGGAGTGTATGAAGCAGGGGAGTGTATGTAATGCAGGGGAGTGTATGAAGCAGGGGAGTGTATGAAGCAGGGGAGTGTGTGTAATGCAGGGGAGTGTATGAAGCAGGGGAGTGTATGAAGCAGGGGAGTGTGTGTAATGCAGGGGAGTGTATGAAGCAGGGGAGTGTGTGTAATGCAGGGGAGTGTATGAAGCAGGGGAGTGTATGAAGCAGGGGAGTGTATGAAGCAGGGGAGTGTGTGTAATGCAGGGGAGTGTGTGTAATGCAGAGGAGTGTGTGAAGCAGGGGAGTGTGTGTAATGCAGCGGAGTGTATGAAGCAGGGGAATGTGTAAACTAGGGGAATGTGTAAATTAGGGGATTTATCTCAACCAGGGGAGTGTATGGAACCAGGGAAAGATGCACAACAAGAGTGTGTGTAAATTGGGGAGTGTGTACATCAGTTAAGAGTTCAAAGCAGGCGAGTGTGTAACCAAGTCAGCATGCAAACCAGGGGAGTGTGAAAAAACAGTTTGTAACAGGGCATTGTGTGTATCGGGGGAGAGGTTCACAGCGCCACGGTCCAAGATTCGTTTCCCACTTGGTCGCTGCCTCTGCAGAGTCTGCACATTTTCCCCGTGTCTCCATGGGTTTCTCCACATGTTCCCGTTTCCGCCCAGAAGTCCCGAAAGACATGTTTGATATGTGAATTGGACATTCCCCCAATATTTTATTTTGGACTTGTCGCAGTACAAATTTAGAATTAAGTATGTATTTTTCAATGGGCTGTACAATCTGACTTTTTAGATGTGCCTAAGGTTCACAACTTGTGAGATTAAAGTGCTTCTAATACATTTTAATCCAACAAAGTTTCAAAAAAGTACAAATGGATACTTTCACATTGATTGCTCAATCTATAGCCTAATTAATACTTTCCTGATTAATTTACAGATGAAACGCTGTTATCAAAACAAGTTGATTCGACGTTCCATGATAGGGCAGCAAGGTAGCACAAGTGGATAGCACTGTGGCTTCACAGCACCAGGGTCCCAGGTTGGATTACCCGCTGGGACACTGTCTGTGTGGAGTCTGCATGTTCTCCCCGTTTTTGCGTTGGTTTCTTCTGGGTGCTCCGCTTAGCTCCCACAGTCCAAAGACATGAAGGTCAGGTGGATTGGCCATGATAAATTGCCCTTCGTGACCAAAAAAGATTAGGAGGGGTTATTGGGTTACGGGGATAGGGTGGGAGTGAGGGTTAAGTGGGATGGTGCAGACTTGATGGGCCAAATGACCTCTTTCTGCACTGCATGCTCGAAGTTCATGGACTAGGGGTGAATTGTGGAAAATTATCCCACCCGCCCTCTCGTGTATCACTGTTGGATTGGGCATGTTGATCTGGGACTTGAGCTCAATGTAAGTGTGGCTGCTTCTGTTCCCTGTGACGGTGGAGCTGATGTTGTGTCTGTGTCTCTGCAATGTTGGATTAATATTGTACTTACTGTCAGTTAGAAGGAGACGGCGGCACATTCATGTTGCTGAGGAATCATCATCTTGGAACTCATCTCTTCATCTGATGAACGAGGGGAAGAAAAAATATTTCTTGTAAATCAGGGTCAGATGAGGCAAATGATAAATTAAACAATTATTTCAACTGATAATTAGTAAAATAGAAAATACTGTGCAAATCCTGCCCCAGAATCAGACAATAAGCCAGGCCCAGAAAGAGCTCTCCCCCCCCCCCCCCCTCCCCTCACTCCAAGTCCCGGAACAAGATGGGGCTCCCGCTGCGCCTCTTGCAAACAGCCCCCGATTCTCCCTGAACTCCCCCCGAGTCAGTAATGATCTCTGAGCCTCTTTGCTCACACTCCCAAATGGATGTGCTGCTGCAATGAGAACGCTGTTTCCTCGCTGACCTGGGCCCTGACATTTCACTCAGTTTGAACAAAGCGTCTCCACACTGAGCAAATGGAGTGTGTGTGAGGGCGGGGCTGCGCATGCGCGCGTAATCTCAGTGACGACAGGCAGGGGGCGGGGCTACCCCGGGCATGCGCAGATCCGCGCAGCAATTCCGCATTGAGAATCAATGGGAATATTCCCCATTTCACTGTCATCACATTTGGAGCAAAACCTCCGACAGAGCCCGTGTTGGGGGGACTGTGTGTGTGGGTGCAAGTGGCTCTGCGCCCCAGGGCTCAACCAATCACCTTTGTAGCTGTGTGTTTGTCCCAATGAGATATTCAATTTGCAGCCATTGCCTGCAGCTTGTTTGTTATTACACTGCCATTCAGCCCCTCAAACTCACACTTTCTGCAAACTAACAATTCACCGACTGACTTCATTTTCCATAGAACTCGAGAATTACTGCAGGGCAGAAGGAGTTGGGTTACGGGTGGAAACGTGGGGTTGAGTAGGGTGATCATTGTTCGGCACAACATCGAGGGCCTATGTTCTATGCTTCGCCTGTGGGAGGAAGTCTGAGCACCCGGGGGGAACCCACACACGGGGAGAATGTCTTTGATTATGCATCTTCCACTGATTTTACACATTTCTCTGGTTAACACACTCCCCTCATTTATTATTGTCCCTGGTTTACACTCCCCACTAGTTTACACGTTCTCCTGGTTTACACGTTCCCTCTTTGAGTCCATCTTTATTTTTTAAATTCAGGCAAGAAACCTTTAGTGAAGAAAGCAGCAGCCAAGAAATCTCCCAAGAAAGCAGCACCCAAGAAACCCGCAGCCAAGAAATCTCCCAAGAAAGCAGCAGCCAAGAAGGCGGCAGCTCCCAAAAAGAGCGCGAAGAAAGCAGCCCCGAAGAAAAGTTCTGTGAAAAAGATCAAGGGCGGAATAAAGCAGACCCAATCGAGGGCCAAGCCCAAAGTGAAATCAGTAAAGGCTAAGAAACCAGCAAAGAAGTGAAAGAACGCGAGCAAATTGTAAACCTCTGAACCCAAAGGCTCTTCTCAGAGCCGCCCACATCTCTCCGGAAAGAGCTGATCCCCCGACCAATGAATCTCTGTCCCGGTGCTGGGAGCAGATTTCAGATAGAAATGTCAATCCAGTATTGCCGCTCACTCGCTGACATGCTCTGCATCGGGCTTCTCCCCCCACTCTGCACTAAAACACAGGGAAGTTGCTGCCTCTGCCTAACCGGGGTTGTGTCCGGGGAACAGTGACACATTCATGGGAAGAGTCTGTAAAATATTTAACATGGCGGAGAAATCCCACCTCAACTCAAACACTTTATATCAGCTGGAAGGGATGTTAGTAAAATTCCCGACCCGTCTGGGAGAGGAGTTGTGTGGGGATTTAATCGGAGCTGGGGTTGAAATGGAAGAAGATAGTTGGGCTGGTTCTAGAAAGGAGTGGACTGGGCCGGAATATTACTGACATGCCTGGATCTAATAGATCAGCGTTTCTAACTAGCTGCTATGTGATGTTGCAGTTTGTCCGTGTTCAGCGCGTTCTTTTCACTTCTGTTTGGAATATAAAATGTGGGTTGGAGCAGGCAGGAGGAGGAGCTGGATGGTCAAAGACATTTCACTGCTCTGCCTGTCACTCAGTCTGCTCCCCGCCTCTCTCCCTTTCTCAGTCAGGTCGGGGCGGGCTGTATAATAAAGGAAAGTGCAGCAGCTCGTCTCTCATTCAGCAGCGATTTGACTGAAGAAGCATCATGTCTGGCAGAGGGAAAGGAGGCAAAGGACTGGGCAAAGGCGGAGCAAAGCGGCACCGCAAAGTGCTTCGTGATAACATCCAGGGCATCACCAAACCAGCAATCCGCCGCCTGGCTCGCCGTGGCGGGGTCAAGCGCATCTCGGGTTTGATCTATGAGGAGACTCGCGGGCTGCTGAAGGTTTTCCTGGAGAATGTGATCAGGGACGCCGTCACCTACACTGAACACGCCAAGCGCAAGACGGTCACTGCCATGGATGTGGTTTACGCTCTGAAACGCCAGGGCCGCACTCTCTATGGATTCGGCGGCTGAGAAACTCCATTTGACAATTTTAATAAAACCCAAAGGCTCTTTTAAGAGCCGCCCAAACCCTCACATTGAGAGCACTGACCTTAGAATGGAAGCAGAATAACCCATGGAGCTGGTTTAGCGAGTCAGAACTTGGATACCTCGATTTCCTATCATTCATTTGTTTTCTCATTAGAAGGCGATATAGATTTGCTGTACAGTCTGAAACAACCTTTCTCCGCAGTCAGCCCTGTAACCGCACATAGTGAACACGGACATTGTAATGAGAGCGGGAATTCTGTGCCTGCTCGGTTTTATTCATCTAATCTCGGGTGAGTCCCATCCGAGACAAAAATGGGAGCAGGAATCATTGAGATGTTTTTGATATTCACAACTCGAGATTGATTTTTTTTCGATGTTCTCAAATATCCGTTCCCTGTCCCTGTGAAATTGGCGGGCTTTTTGAAATTGATGGTTTGTCAGTTGCAGGTCCACCAATCAGGGCCCTGATATCCTTGCCGCCCATCGCTCTTTTCAAACTTGCCCACGGGATCGGGCTGCATCCAATGAGGAGAAGAGGGCGGTCACTATAATGCCTTAAATAGGCAGTGAGAGAGAGGCGCCAGCATTCTCAGCCTCTGCCTTTCACCCAGTTTCACATCATGGCCAGGACCAAGCAGACAGCGCGCAAATCGACTGGAGGCAAAGCTCCTCGCAAACAGCTGGCTACCAAAGCGGCCCGCAAGAGCGCTCCAGCCACGGGCGGAGTGAAGAAGCCTCATCGCTACAGACCCGGCACTGTGGCTCTGAGGGAGATCCGCCGCTACCAGAAATCCACCGAGCTGCTGATCCGCAAACTGCCCTTCCAGCGCCTGGTGCGAGAGATCGCTCAGGACTTCAAGACAGACCTGCGCTTCCAGAGCTCCGCCGTCATGGCCCTGCAGGAGGCCAGCGAGGCTTACCTGGTGGGGCTCTTTGAGGACAGTGAGAGTCTTTTTCCTCGGATGGTGATGACCAACACGAGGGGACATAGCTTTAAATTGAGGGGTGGTAGATATAGGACAGACGTCAGATGTCTTTACTCAGTGAGTAGTAGGGGTGTGGAACGCCCTGCTTGCAACAGTAGTAGACTCGCCAACTTTAAGGGCATTTAAGTGGTCACTGGATAGACATATGGATGAAAATGGAATAGTGTAGGTCAGATAGGCTTCAGATGGTTTCACGGGTCGGCGCAACATCGAGGGCTGAAGGGCCCGTACTGCGCTGTTATGTTCTATGTATCAACCAGCGGACTGTGTGAACCAGAATAGTGCACAAACCAAATTCAATTTCAAATATGAAAGGAGTTAAAATGAAGCGAATCAGTGAATTGTTAGTTTGCAGAAAGTGTGAGTTTGAGGGGCTGAGTGACAGTGTAATAACAAACAAGCTGCAGGCAATGGCTGTAAATTGAATATCTCATTGGGACAAACACACAGCTACAAAGGTGATTGGTTGAGCCCTGGGGCGCAGGGCCACTTGCACCCACACACACAGTGTCTCAGAGTTGCGGGAGTGGAGCTGCTGCTTTGCTGCTGGAGGTGAGAGTGGGACCACCTGGGGTCTGTTGCTGCCCCCCTCCCGGGGTGAAGACCGACCCTCTGTCCTCCCATCCCGGTGCCCGAGGTGGGACCGGGACTGCCTGGGGCCTGGTGCTGTTCCCCCTCCCGGGGTGAAGACCCTGCCCTCTGCCCTCCCACCCCTCTGAGTGAGGTGGGACTGGGACCGCCTGGGGCCTGGTGCTGTTCCCCCTCCTGGGGTGAAGGCCCTGCTCTCTGCCCTCCCGCCCCTCTGAGTGAGGTGGGACTGGGACCGCCTGGGGCCTGGTGCTGTTCCCCCTCCCGGGGTGAAGACCGACCCTCTGTCCTCCCACACCAGAGGTGCCTTGTTGCTGTCCGGTGGCAGACGTTCCCACTGGAGATCGCTCTACGGAGGCGTCCTCCCTGTCAGATTTGGGGACCTGGAGTGGATGGAGCTGCACAAGGCAGTGTCGTGCAACCGTAGGTTAAGTCACCACACGGCCTCCCCAGAGACCTGCCACTTTTGCGGCCTGGTGGAGACCGTGGAGCATGTGTATGTTGTCTGTCCTCGGCTGCATTCCCTTTTTAGTTTTTTGACGACATTGTTGTTTTTGTCTTTGCACTTTAGGCCCACGTTCCTGACCTACGGACATCCGGAGCAGGGGGGAGGGTGGAAGGTGGAGGGCCTCCTTGTGAACCTGCTCCTGGGCCTGGCCAAACTTGCCATTAATAGGTCCAGTTAGTGGGCGACCGAGGGGGTCATCCGGCCTGACTGTCTGCCCCTCTTCCACGGCCCTGTTCGTGGCCGTGTGTCCCTGGAGCTGTAGCATGCAGTGACCACGGGAACACTTTTTGTTTTATAAATTTAGATTACCCAATTATTTTTTTCTATTAAGGGGCAATTTAGCGTGGCCAATCCACCTACTCTGCACATTTTTGGGTTGTGGGGGCGAATCCCACGCAGACACGGGGAGAACGTGCAAACTCCACACGTACAGTGACCCAGAGCCGGGATCGAACCTGGGACCTCAGCGCTGTGAGGCGGATGTGCTAACCACTAGGCCACCGTGCTGCCCAACCACGGGCACACTTGAGGCCTTGCATGCTCCGTGGGCACCGTAGGGTTGGGCTGCCTTATCGACCCTGATTTTCGCAGGGTCCGGTTTGCTTTTGTCCCTCAGTTAATTTTTGTTCTTTTACATTGTTGTCACGCCGTGCAACAGGCCAGGATAGTCGGTGGATGCAGGGTTTTAATCCTGCTGCGTGTCGATAAGCCCAGCAGGTCATCACTCACAAAACTAAAAAAAAACAACACAACAATATTGTTACAGTTGTTAAACCCTATAAAACCACACACACAGCGTCCCCCCAACACGGGCTCTGTAGGAGGTTTTGCTCTATCTGTGATGACAGTGAAATGGGGAATATTCCCATTGATTCTCAATGTTGAATTGCTGCGCGGATCTGCGCATGTCCGGTTTAGCCCCGCCCCCTGCCTGTCGTCACTCTGAAGCTGACAGCGCATGCGCAGCCCCTCCAGCGAGGAAACAGCGTTCTCATTGCAGCAGCTCATCCATTTGGGAGTGTGAGCAAAGAGGCTCAGAGATCATTACTGACTCGGGGGGAGTTCAGGGAGAATCGGGGGCTGTTTGCAAGAGGCGCAGCGGGAGCCCCATCTTGTTCCGGGACTTGGAGTGAGCGGGGGGAAGGGAGAGCTCTTTCTGGGCCTGGCTTATTGTCTGATTCTGGGGCAGGATTTGCACAGTATTTTCTTTATTTTACTGATTATCAGTTGAAAGAATTGATTGATCTATCATTGGCCTCATCTGACCCTGATTTACAAGAGATTTGTTTTCTTCCCCCTCGTTCAACAGATGAAGAGATGAGTTCCAAGATGATGATTCCTCAGCAACATGAATGTGGAGCCGTCTCCTTCTAACTGACAGTAAGTACAATATTAATCCAACAATATTAATCAGGGTGATTTAGCAGTGTTTCATCTGTTAAGTAATCAGTATAGTATTAATTAGGCTATTGAGCAATCAATGTGGAAGTATCCATTTGCCCTATTTTGTAACTTTCTTAGTTTAAAATATATCAGAAGCAAAGCACATGAAGAAGGCATTAACAGAAAAATGGTACATTTAAATAGTTCTCCAAAAGGACAATTATCAGATTGTAAGGCCATCCTTTCATCTCACAAGTTGTGAACCTTTGGTACAAGTAAAATGTTGGATAGTACAGTTGATTGTAAAGCGCCAAATTAATCATAAACTTCTATCAAGACACCTCCCAAAACAAAATATTAAATTCCAATCCAAATATCGCGCACAATCTCAGATATAACAGTGCAGTATATGGAAATAGATCATTTGACATATCAATGTCATCAGTAAAAGTGTTTGAATCAAACCTGTTGGACTTTAACCTGGTGTTGTAAGACTTCTTACTGTGCTCACCCCAGTCCAACGCCGGCATCTCCACATCATCAGTAAAAGTAATAATGGAAGATCAATACTGAACAGAATGTTCACCATTAACTCACAAAACAGATATTGACAAGTGCAGAAAATACAATAAAATCACGCACATCAGAGAGGTGAACAGATAGAGATTAAATGCAGAATCCCATAACAAAGATAGACAGCTTCGAAAGCAAGCACACAGAACAGAGGCAGGGAGTTACAGAATCAAACTGATTTTTCCCGAACTCTTGACCCATAACAGAGACAGACAGCTACAGTGGAAAACACACACTCACACATTCAGACACCAACAACTGCACAGGAGGCAGTAAAATATGCCATATATCATATACAGACAGTGAGGGTAAAACAGACTCACACATTCTCTCTCTCAGTATACAGTAAATATACATTATCTATCACAGAGAGACAGTGAGTGTAAAACATACTCACATTTTACATGCACGTGCTCACTCACAAGTAACTTAGTAGGAAGCACTGAATATGCATTTTATGTCACAGAGTATAAGGGTGAAACACATACTCACTCTCACAGCAATAACTGAGCATTGAGCAGTAAATTATATGTCCTACATAGCACAGAGAAATAGTGAGGTTTATACACACTCACTCACAATCTGTCTCTCATACACCCTCTCACGGAAACCCAAGCACTGTCTCTCCCACACACACTCACAAATCAATAACTGAGCAGTAATCGATAAAATATTAATTATATATCAGAGAGAGACTGTGAGGTTAATACGCACTCACTCTCTCACACACACACTCTCCCTCTCTCACACACACCAGTCACTGAGCAGTAATCAATTAAATATGGTAGATATACCAGAGAAACAGTGAGGGTAAAACATGCGCAAACACACAGACACACACACTCTCTCTCTATCTCTCACACTCTCTCTCATAGAAACCCTACAGTGCAAAAAGAAGCCATTCAACCCATCGAGTCTGCATTGACCCTCTGAATGAGCATGCTACCTAACACCAATCTCCCGCCTTCTCCTTGTAACCCCACCAAGGGATAGTTGAGCATATCAATTCCAACTGACTTGCACATTTTTTGGACTGTGGGAGGAAACTGGAGCACCCGGAGGAAACCCTAACAGACACGGGAAGAATGTACAAACTCCGCACAGACAGTCGCCTGAGGTCGGAATCAAACCCGGGTCTCTGGCGCTGTGCCACCCTGCTGCCCAACAGCAGCACATCCACTTTTCACCCTGTTGCTCCCACAGACACTCACCATACCTCACACATACTCACAGACTCTCCCTCACACACATACACTTACCCACTCACTTTCTCTGACACACTCACCTCTCATACATTCATACATTCTCTCACACATACTCTCTCACACCAGCAATTGACCCACAAGTAGTAAAATATGTGTACTATGTCACAGAGAGACAGTGAGGATCAAACTTACTCAATCTCTCTCACACACACTGACACTCACACACACACCATGAACTGAGCAGTACGCTGTAAAATGTGTGCCCATATCATAGAGACAGAGGGAGGACAAAAATCTCACTCACACTCCCTCCCTCTCACACACACTATCTCACTCACACTCCCTCCCTCTCACACACAATATCTCACTCACACTCCCTCCCTCTCACACACACTATCTCACTCCCACACTCTCCCACACATACACACCATTAACTGTAAGCTGTAAAATATTTGTTATATATCACAGAAAAGCACACACTCGCACACTGTCACACACACGCTCTTTCTCACACACAGATGTTCCCTTTGGGGCAGCAGGGTAGCATGGTGGTTAGCATAAAAGCTTCACAGCTCCAGGGTCCCAGGTTCGATTCCCGGCTGGGTCACTGTCTGTGTGGAGTCTGCACGTCCTCCCCCTGTGTGCGTGGGTTTCCTCCGGGTGCTCCGGTTTCCTCCCACAGTCCAAAGATGTGCGGGTTAGGTGGATTGGCCATGCTAAATTGCCCGTAGTGTCCTAATAAAAGTAAGGTTAAGGGGGGGGGGGGTTGTTGGGTTACGGGTATAGGGTGGATACGTGGGTTTGAGGAGGGAGATCATGGCTCGGCACAACATTGAAGGCCGAAGGGCCTGTTCTGTGCTGTACTGTTCTATGTTCTATGTTCTCTCATACACACTCACAGACTCTCTCTCACACACTCACAGACTCTCTCTCTCTGACACACTCACAGACTCTCTCTCTCTGATACACTCACAGACTCTCTCTCTCTGACACACTCACAGACTCTCTCTCACACAATCACAGACTCTCTCTCTCTCTCACACAATCACAGACTCTCTCTGACACACTCACAGACTCTCTCTCTCTGACACACTCACAGACTCTCTCTCTCTGATACACTCACAGACTCTCTCTGACACACTCACAGACTCTCTCTCTCTGACACACTCACAGACTCTCTCTCTCTGATACACTCACAGACTCTCTCTCTGACACACTCACAGACTCTCTGACACACTCACAGACTCTCTCTCTCTCTCACACACACTAACAGACTCTCTCTCACACACTCACTCACAGACTCTCACGTGCACTCAGTCACTCTAACTCACATACATTCCAGTCACAGAGCAGTAAGCAGTTAAATATGTGTTATCTATCACAGATACATAGTGAGGGTAAAACTCACACACATACCAGTAAGGGAAAAATATGTGTTATATCAAAGCGAGACAGTGAGGGAAAATACAGACACACTCTCACACATACACAATCTCTCATACACACGCACACACCAGTAACAGAAGCGATCACTAAAATATGTGTTGTATATCAAAGACAGTGAGGGTAAAACTGACAGCCAAACTCACTCACTCACACACTCTCTAACACATTCACCCAACAATACCTGAGGAGTAAAATATGTTATCTGTCAGAGAAACAATGAGCATAAAACTCATTCACAGACTCTCACTGACCAGTAAATGAGCAGTAAACAGTAAAATATGTGTTCCATATCACAAGAGATATTGAGGGTCAAACGCACACTCACACACTCATGCACACACCAGTAACTGAGTAGTACAATAATCATTAAATATCAACTTTCTCTCTCTCTCCTCTCTCTCACTCTCTTTCTCACACACTCCCATTCACTCTCACACACACCAGTAACTGAGCAGTGGGGGGGAGTGGGGCAGGGGGGGGGGGGGTCTTGGACTTCATTTTCAGTAACAAATCTGGGCAAGTGGTTGAAGTATCGCTGGGGGAGCATTTTGCAGACAGTGATTATAATTCATTAAGTACTAGATGGTTCTGAAAAAGGAGATGGATCGGCCTGAGATCAAAGTTCTCAACTGGAGGAAGGCTGATTTTAATAAGATCAGATATGATTTGGCCAGAGTGGATAGGGAGCAGACACCTTTAGATAAATCTGTGACAGAACAGTGGGACACATTCAGCAAGGAATTAGGGAGAGTACAGGGCCAACATGTTCCAATCAAGAAAAGGGTGGGACCAACAAATCCATTCAACCATGGATATTGAGGGATATACAGCGTTAGATAAGTAGAAAAGGGGAAGCTTGTGGGAGATATCGAGGATTCAAAAGAGCAGAAGCACGTCAGGTGTACAGAATGTGCCAGAGGGAACTTCAAACAGAAATTCAGAGAGCAAAAAGATGATATGAAAGGATACTGGCAGGTAAAATGAATTTGTTTTACAAGTACATTCAGAGTAAAATGGTAATTCGGGACAGAGTAGGGCCCATGACAGAGCACAGTGGAAACTTATGTGTGGAACCGGAGTGTTCGAAATGAGTATTTTGTGTCAGTGTTCACTATGGAGGTTTGTCCTCTAACTCGCCATGCTTAATCTTCAAATGTCTTTGACATTTTGAAGGTTTTAAACTTTCATTTGCCAGTAATTCCCTGCGTGTAACACCCATGAACCTTGAATCCTGATTCCAGTGGCACAATTTATATACCCTCCCCTCAAATAATCACCTTTGTGCTGCTTTGTTCCTGTTTTCAGCTTCTTCATGGGTTGTTCACCAGAGGCCCTGGAGTTCACACCCGCACTGCTGGCAGCAGCAAAATGGAGGAATCTGTCACGCACGCAGAACACGTGATGTCAGCGTACGGGGCGGGGCGGTGACCTACTGTCTGCCACCGCTTCCGGTGGGAGGTCTCCAGAATTTGCTGAAACAAACTGGCGTGGGACTGCGCACTGACATCAGGAGGAGCCAGTCCACCTTGCTCGGCTCTGGGCCTGTGCACTACATGACAAGGCCGGCATGCGGGGAATGGCTGAAATTTCACACGGCCATCATGATCGGCATTTGTAAACACTCGTCGTGACCATTGGCCATTCCTCCCGTGATCTGGATCACCATCATCCTCCTGAAACCTTCACGAGATCCACCCCCAGGTCACGACCCTGAGCTTGAAAACCCCGGGCCGATGGTACCCTTGTCTCTATTAGCCAAGGCACAGAGTTTAAGAAAAGGCAGGTTATGCTGGAACTGAGTAAAACATTGGTTAGCCGCACACAGGAATACTCACACTCACAATGTATCAGAGAGTGAGTAAATCCCACACACGCTGTATCAGAGAGTGAGTAAATCCCACACTCTCACACTGTATCAGAGAGTGAGGAAATCCCACACTCACACTGTGTCAGAGAGTGAGTAAATCCCACACTCACACACAGTATCAGAGTGAGTAAATCCCACACTCACACACTGTATCAGAGAGTGAGTAAATCCCACACTCTCACACTGTATCAGAGAGTGAGTAAATCCCACACTCACACACTGTATCAGAGAGTGAGTAAATCCCACACTCACACACTGTATCAGAGAGTGAGTAAATCCCACACTCGCACACTGTATCAGAGAGTGAGTAAATCCCACACTCACACACTGTATCAGAGAGTGAGTAAATCCCACACTAACACACTATTTCAGAGAGTGAGTAAATCCCACACTCACACACTGTATCAGAGAGTGAGTAAATCCCACACTCACTGTATCAGAGAGTGAGTAAATCCCACACTCACTCACTGTATCAGAGAGTGAGTAAATCCCACACACACACTGTATCAGAGAGTGAGTAAATCCCACACTCACACACTGTATCAGAGAGTGAGTAAATCCCACACTCACACACTGTATCAGAGAGTGAGTAAATCCCACACTCACACTGTATCAGAGAGTGAGTCAATCCCACACGCACACATATTACAAGACACTCCGTGTTCCTGAAGGAATCCCGCACGGTCGCTCTGTGGTAAAGGATCCCTCTCACCGACGGCCAGGTGACATTTTCCGGTGAATCTTTGCACACCGACAAATTGGGACTGGAGATAATCTTTCTGAAATGTATTTCCTTCTTGTCGTAAGGAGGTTTCTGATTGGTGGAAAATCTTAAATCTGATTGGTCTGTTTACTGATCCAACAAAAATTTTCAGAACATAAATGGCAGCCCTCATTTTCACAATGTCCAATCACAATCATTCCTTTCCCCATTCCTCATTAGCATAGATGTGAGGCTCTGTCTATTTAAGCAGCGCTCGGAAGGGGTTTGCTTTATTTCTGGGTGAAACTGAAGATGGCTGACGAGAAGAAACCAACATCGAAAGCAGCTGCCAAGAAGGGAGCCAAGAAAGTCATTAAGAAACCGGCAGTAAAGGGCGGCAAGAAGCGGCGAAGGTCGAGGAAGGAGAGTTACTCCATCTACATCTACAAAGTGATGAAGCAGGTTCACCCCGACACCGGCATCTCCTCCAAGGCCATGAGCATCATGAACTCGTTCGTCAACGATATTTTCGAGCGTATCGTGGGTGAGGCTTCCCGCCTGGCCCATTACAACAAGCGCCACACCATCAGCTCCCGGGAGATCCAGACCGCCGTGCGCCTGCTGCTGCCCGGGGAACTGGCCAAGCACGCCGTGTCGGAAGGGACAAAGGCGGTCACCAAGTACACCAGCTCCAAGTAAAACTGCACAACTGAAAACCACCCCAAACACAACGGCTCTTTTAAGAGCCACCCACAATCTCTGTGAAAAAGCTGCACCATCTTTTCCCGCATTGACTTCATGAGAAATCTCTTTGTGGAGGATAGAGATTTGTCCCGTTCCAGAATGTTGTGAATGTGGCTTCATACCCGCCCGTCACAGACAGTTTCACACAGAAGAGACACTCGAACTTAATTAAGAGCGGGTTTTAAACCCAGTCTGGTATTTGTGGCCGATAATGAGGAGAAACACAATTTTAGAAGGGAATTATATAAAATTAATGATAAATATATTCAGAGTTTAACAATTGGTGAGTTGAATTAATAAGGAAATTATTATTTTGTTTCTCTCGGGTGACCTGGTTCCCGCTCCCGGAACAGAGTAAAGGCGGGAATGAAGAGGTTATTTTCGGGCTGATGTGTTTATTCCGCAGTTTCCCAGGGGACGGAATCAGCGAGATTTGAGCACACACAGGACCTGTGTCCATTGCAGCGCTTTAAGATCTGCCTCTCCCCGGCCCTCCCTATTCTCCGGACACAAAGCTGCCTGTTCCACCGGCGGGATAGAGTCGGGGATTCTCCCCACACTTCCCAGTGTAACATTCCCGGCCGCTTTCAGGAGAGAGGCTCAGAAATCAGCCCTTTCTCTCTGTCCCTGTGTAGCCTGTGTGAAGGAGTTGGTTGGTAATCTCTATGTTTCTGCTTTTGCAGTCAGCTGAGATTTGCTCCGTTTTAAATTGCTGAACGGGGTCTTATTACCGCCGGTTACAGATAAGAGACTGACAAATTCAAACTGTTCCTAAAATAGAGCCAGGATTCTGGGAGGGAAAATCCAATAAACAGATCACAAAGTGTGAGATTCAAATAGTTTCCTGAACATTGAGCCGTTCCGTTATTTGGAATTTTCCTGCACTGAAATTGGCGGGAGTTTGGAATTTGAAAATGTCAGCCAATCAAACCCTGTAACTCCTTCTCTCCAGCTCTCCGATTGGTTCAGGCAGAACTCACTCCGCCGCCTTGGCTTTGTGCTGAAAGCTGTTATTCTGTTATTTTCACAGCCCCCAAATCACCTCATCAGCTGCTGTTTTTAGCGGGAACGGAGCCTTCTCTCAATTCCTGAAATGTTCATTGATCCATCATTTTATTCCCAGTAATTCTCCGCAGGGTAACAGTGGGGAATGGGATTATCCCAGAGCGGAATAAGGACAGTCTGAGGACTCGATCCCACTCCCTGTTTTCAGTGAAGGACACTCGGTCCTGACTGAAGTCTAAACGGAGCGTTTTCCTTCCGGGAATGCTGTGAACAGGGATTGATTCCCGCCCGGGACAGTTAGAAAGCGGGAGGAGAATGAACCACATTTTAACTAAATGTTAAACCCTAGCCTGTGATTGGTGACGGGAAGCGCTGAATCAAACCAAATAAATAGAAGGGATTTGAAATCTCTGACCAAGGACGACATTTATTTGAATTCGCTCCTTTCCCACAATGAAATTGGCGGCTTTTTGAAATGGACAAATTCTCTGCTTCTGCCGGTTGTTGTGGGTAAAACCCGCCCTCTTCTGTTTCCAGTGAGCTGATTGGTGGGGAATATAGGCAAATGAGGTGAATTGATCAGCGACCAATCAGACGAGCTGTCAGTTTATAAGAACAGTAAATGCTGGAGAAATTGTTCATTCTGTGTGAAAGTGTCTGTGAGATTGTGACAATGTCTGGAAGAGGAAAGACCGGCGGTAAAGCTCGGGCCAAGGCCAAGTCTCGCTCCTCCCGGGCTGGACTGCAGTTCCCGGTGGGCCGTGTTCACAGGCACCTGAGAAAGGGTAACTATGCCCAGCGTGTGGGTGCCGGAGCCCCGGTCTATCTGGCTGCTGTGCTCGAGTATCTGACCGCTGAAATCCTCGAGCTGGCCGGCAACGCGGCCCGGGACAACAAGAAGACCCGCATCATCCCCAGACACCTGCAGCTGGCCGTCCGCAACGACGAGGAGCTCAACAAGCTGCTGGGAGGGGTGACCATCGCTCAGGGTGGGGTGCTGCCTAATATCCAGGCCGTGCTGCTGCCCAAGAAAAGCAGCGCTGCGAGCGGCAAGAAGTGAAGCGACCATTCTTTAATCTAATAACCCAAAGGCTCTTTTCAGAGCCACTCACTTTGTCTGAAAAAGGCCTAACTATTGTCTGACCGTCAGAGATTCTGCTCTGTTGCTTAATCTGCAAATGTTTTACGCTTTACGACATCAATCCTTGGAGCATTCTGTGCGCGACATTATTTATATATTCCGTATATATGATACATGTGAATTGACGGTGTTTATTGCGGATAAAAGTGTGAACAGAAATGATCTTAGTTTCAATAATATTGCTCATAAATGGAAGTCTGCGATCTGTAATCTCTCCGGAAGTTTCTGCTCGACTATTTAATGTGTAGATGTTTCTGCAATAAGTTAATATTTGTGACTCGTTTCTTACTCGGAGCCTCATATTAACATCAATTCTCCTTCAGAGATAAGGAGACGAGAGAAACTCCATTGCAATGGAGCGTAAATTGTAATTTTGAGAGGCTTCAGCATTGGAACCAGTAACAGGAGGTCGCAGCATTTATTTGTCGATTTAGCGACTCTTAACCAGGACCGGGAGGCTTTTTCAGAGCCACCCATTCTCTGCGGGCTGGTTTAGCACAAGGCTGAAGCAGTCCAAGGCAGGTCAGGAGCACGGTTCAATTCCCGTTCCAGCCTCCCCGAACATGCGCCGCAATGTGGCGATTAGGGGCTTTTCACAATAACTTCATTTGAAGCCTACTCGTGACAATAAGCCATTTTCATTTCATAAAGGGTGACCCGTGGTCCATCCGATTAATTCTGGTGTATGTGAGTATTTCACTAAATCTTCCGAAAGCCGATGCTTATATCCGAAATCACACGTCAACTGAGAGGAATTGGGTGGAGAAACTCTTTTCCTGACAGACTTGGTGGCTCTTAAAAGAGCCTTTGTTGTTGTTATTATTGGTGAAGCCGGGTTTTAGGCGCGTTCCCCGCGGATGCGGCGGGCCAGCTGGATGTCTTTGGGCATGATGGTGACTCGCTTGGCGTGGATGGCGCACAGGTTGGTGTCCTCAAAGAGCCCCACCAGGTAAGCCTCGCTGGCCTCCTGCAGGGCCATGACGGCGGAGCTCTGGAAGCGCAGGTCTGTCTTGAAGTCCTGAGCGATCTCTCGCACCAGGCGCTGGAAGGGCAGTTTGCGGATCAGCAGCTCGGTGGATTTCTGGTAGCGGCGGATCTCCCTCAGAGCCACAGTGCCGGGTCTGTAGCGATGAGGCTTCTTCACTCCGCCCGTGGCTGGAGCGCTCTTGCGGGCCGCTTTGGTAGCCAGCTGTTTGCGAGGAGCTTTGCCTCCAGTCGATTTGCGCGCTGTCTGCTTGGTCCTGGCCATGATGTGAAACTGGGTGAAAGGCAGAGGCTGAGAATGCTGGCGCCGCTCTCTCACTGCCTATTTAAGGCATTATAGTGACCGCCCTCTTCTCCTCATTGGATGCAGCCCGATCCCGTGGGCAAGTTTGAAAAGAGCGATGGGCGGCAAGGATATCAGGGCCCTGATTGGTGGACCTGCAACTGACAAACCATCAATTTCAAAAAGCCCGCCAATTTCACAGGGACAAGGAAAGGATATTTGGGAAAACCGAAATAATTGAATCTCAAGTTGTGAATATCAAAAACTTCTCAATGATTCCTGCTCCCATTTTTGTCCCAGATTCGACCCACTGCCTGAGCACTCGGATTAAATTCAGATTTACTCCCTTATTGTTCTACAACAGACTGGGATAAAGCTCCTATTGCGGGGCGGAATTCTGTATCATTTTAATCCGATCAGTGATATCGGTTATTTCATTGCAAAGCGTAAACTATTAAAGGGAAGGCTGACTGACTCGTTTAGCGACTGGTCTTGGGGAGATGGACGGAGGAGGTGTTTACAGATCAGTTATGCAAACAGCGTCTCTGGACAATGATTCGTCTGGAAATCCCGACGTTGGACTGGGGTGAGCACAGTAAGAATTTTGATTCACCTGAGCAAGGAGCAGTGCTCCGAAAGCTCGTGTTTGAAACAAACCTGTTGGACTTGAACCTGGTATTGTAAGACTTCTCTGATCAATGTCAGTGTTCATTATGCGTGGTTACAGGTTTGACATGATAGGATTGTCAATGATAGGAAATGATTTCCTGCTATAACGCTACCCGTCTGAACAGGAAATCGAGGTATCCAAGTTATGACTCGCCAAACCATCGAGCATGCGTTATTCTGCTGCCATTCTAAGGTCAGTGCTCTCCATGTGAGGGATTGGGCGGCTCTTAAAAGAGCCTTTGGGTTTTGTCAAATTGTGAAATGGATGTTCAACCGCCGAATCCATAGAGAGTGCGTCCCTGGCGTTTGAGAGCGTAAACCACATCCATGGCGGTGACCGTCTTGCGCTTGGCGTGTTCAGTGTAGGTGACGGCGTCCCTGATCACACTCTCCAGGAAAACCTTCAGCACCCCGCGAGTCTCCTCATAGATCAAACCCGAGATGCGCTTGACCCCGCCACGGCGAGCCAGGCGGCGGATTGCTGGTTTGGTGATGCCCTGGATGTTATCACGAAGCACTTTGCGGTGCCGCTTTGCTCCGCCTTTGCCCAGTCCTTTGCCTCCTTTCCCTCTGCCAGACATGATGCTTCTTCAGTCAAATGGCTGCTGAATGAGAGACGAGCTACTGCACTTTCCTTTATTATACAGCCCGCCCCGACCTGACTGAGAAAGGGAGAGAGGCGGGGAGCAGACTGAGTGACAGACAGAGCAGTGAAATGTCTTTGACCATCCAGCTCCTCCTCCTGCCTGCTCCAACCCACATTATTCAATTCTCCACAATGGAAGTGAATACAACACTCGGCACAAAGTTTACAGATTGGAGCCTCATATTCAACTAGGTCAGAAACCAGCAGCTTTTCAATGCTGAGCTGGTACAATTAAAAGTTATGATGGGGAGATGCCGGCGTTGGACTGGGGTGAGCACAGTAAGAAGTCTTACAACACCAGGTTAAAGTCCAACAGGTTTGTTTCAAACACGAGCTTTCGGAGCACGCATTCACCTGAAGAAGGAGCCGTGCTCCGAAAGCTCGTGTTTGAAACAAACCTTTTGGACTTTAACCTGGTGTTGTAAGACTTCTTACTGAATTAAAAGTTAGTAATACTCCCGCCGAAATCCCGTCCATCCAGAGCCAGTTCGCCCGTCTGCTCCCACTTCAATCCCAGTTTCTGCTCCATCCCCACACACCTCCCCTCCCAGACGGTTGGTCAATTTCCTAACACTTCACTCCAGCTGAACGAGACAAACTCATGTGTTGGGCTTTGAGTTGTGAGGCGGGCTTTCTCCGCCCGGGTTCCTGTCTCACACACTCTTCCCCCTGAATATGTGATAAGGAAACGAGCAGAAACTGAGAGAGCAGCCGGACATATCCCCAGTTGCAATGGGGCCCGGACATCCCTGTGTTTTATTACAGAGTGAGGGAGATGCTGGGTACAGCGCATGTCAGTGAGAAACCGGCAACCTTCCATTTCATATCAATCATTTCTATCTGAAATCTGCTCCCAGCGCCGGCACAGGGATCAATTGATGGGGGATCAGCTCTTTCCTGAGAGATGTGGGTGGCTCTGAGAAGAGCCTTTGGGTTCAGAGGTTTACAATTTGCTCGCGTTCTTTCACTTCTTTCCTGGCGCTGCTTTCTTAGCCTTTGCTGCTTTCACTTTGGGCTTGGCCTTCCATTGATTCACTTTTGTTAAAGGCTTTCCGCCCCTGACCTTCTTCCCAGGAGACTTTTTCTTCAGCGCTGCTTTCTTCACCGCCTTTTTTGCAGCTGCCGCCTTCTTGCTGCTTGTTTTCCTGACTGTTTATTTCTTCACTGGAGTTTTCTTGGCTGCGGATTTCTTGGCTGGAGATTTTTGAGCTGCTGTTTTCTTTGTTCTCACCTTCTTGGCCGCTGTTTTCTTCACTAAAGATTTCTTGGCTGTTGGTTTCTTCACCTTTCCCATTTTCCCTTGGCTTTCCTTCTTGGGGATTTTGAAGGATCCGGAGGCGCCCTGTCCCTTTGTCTGCACCAGGGAGCCTTTCTCCACCTTCCTCTTGATAGTTAACCTGATCTGGGAGCCGCGCTTGGCCACATCCACTCCGCTGCCAGACAAAGCTTTCTTTATGGCGAACAGGGACATCCCGTTGCGATCGCTGCAACCCGCCACAAGCTGGAGGATCTGCTCGCCTAACTTGGGAGCGGCTGCCTTAGATCGGGGAGCCGCCTTCTTCTTCCTGGGAGATTTGACTGGAGCGGGAGCGGCTGGAGGAGCCGTTTGGGCGGCTGCAGTTTCAGTCATATCCGAGACTGTGTAGAAAATGTGTGACAGTCAGAACTGGATCAGGAATGAAACCAGTGGTGGCGACACAGAGCAACTTAAAGGCAGAGAGCGGACGGAGCAGAGAGCAGCTGTCAGCTGCCGGCTCCTCCAGCCTCTCTGTGTTTCTCTCTCCTCGCAAACTCTCCAATTCCACTCAAATTCCCATTCTCCACAGATCCAGGCTGCATCCTTCATGTCTCCCACACTCCAATGTTTGCTGTTGAAAAGCTTTCACTCGAATTGAGGTCTCCATTTTCCATTTAACCCCGTTTTACTGCTGCACTGATCTCGCTCTCACACGCGATAGCTGACATGTTCTCTACTTTTCCACTCAAATCTTCAATTTAACAAAACCATTGTCCTGAAATCAAACTTTGGGGCTGAGCAGAACATTAAGGGGATCCTTTGATTGAAAAATCATTTTATTTTCCATAAGAGAGACTGTGAGATCTCCTGATCAGAACAGACACACAAACACAGTTCCATTAGTCAGACCCACCCGCCCCTTCAGACACTCTCTCTCACACAATATTCACATCTACACATTCACACACCAAATGGAATCTCCCAGGATGGAATGTCTCCTCCTTTCCGGCTTTGCTCCGGATTCCAGGGGGTTAGTTCCAGTTTTCACCTCACTAACTGTTAAACACACTGAGGCCCGGAGCCCGCAGATTGTCTTTTAATTCCTTCATGGAATGCGGGCGTCGCTGGCAGGATCAGCATTTATTGTCCATCCCTAATTGCCCTTGAGGAGGTGGTGCTGAGCTGCCTTCTTGAACCGCTGCAGTCCACTCGCTGATAATGGAGTTTGTGACAGTGACAGACAATTTCTGACCAGACTTCCATTTCCAATGGTGGTAAAATGATAGAAGGAATTTTCATACAGTGACTCAGACACTGGTGACTGCAGAACTAATGTCCAACACTGACAGATACAGAATTAAACTAACCATCACAGTCAGTGCCACAGAATGACAATCCTAAAACTCACATAATATTCCAGGTGTGGCCTCACCAAGGCCCTGGATAATGACAACAAAACATCCCTGCTCCTGTACTCATAACCTCTCGCAATGAAGTCCAACATACCATCCGCTTGCTGTACCTGCATGCTTACCTTCAGTGACTGGTGTACGAGGACACCCAGCTCTTGTTCCACATTCCCCTCTCCTAATTTATAGCCATACAGATAATCGTCTGCTGCCGCGTTTTTGCTGCCACAGTAGGTGACTTCGTATGTATCCATATTATACTGCATCTGCCATTCATTACCCCACTCGCTCAACTTGTCCAAATCACTCTGAAGGATCTCTGCATCCTCCTCACAGCTCAGCCTCCCACCAAACATGGTGCCATCTGCAAATATGGAGATGTTACATTTTTCCTTCCTCAAAATCATATATTGTGATCAGCTGGAGCGATCCCTGCGGTGCCCCACCACTCACTGCCTGCCAATTTGAAAAATAGGCATTAAGTCCGACTCTTATTTGTGTTTTCATTTGTGAAGACAGAACCAAAGTATGTATTTCGCTGTTCAGCGATTTCTTTATCGTCTATTATACATTCTCCTGTTTCTGAATGTAAAGGATCTACTTTTGTCTTCACCAATATTTTTATCTTCTGGGCAGCACGGTAGCACAAGTGGCTAGCACTGTGGCTTCACAGCGCCAGTGTCCCAGGTTCAATTCCCCACTGAGTCTTCACATTCTCCCGGTGTCTGCATGGGTTTCCTCCAGGTGCTCTGGTTTCCTCCCACAGTCCAAAGACGTGCAGGTTAAGTGGATTGGCCATGACAAATAGCCCTTTGTGACCAAAAAGGTTAGTTGGGGTTATTGGGTTACGGGGATAGGATGGAAGTGAGGGCTTCAGTGGGTCGCTGCAGACTCAATGGCTTCCTTCTGCACTGTATGTTCTATGGACCTATAGATAGTATTACAGTCTGTTATATTCCCTGCAACATTACTCTCGTACTATATTTTCCCTTTCTTAATCAATCCCTTGGGCCTTCTTTGCTGAATTCTAAACTTCTCCCAATCCTCAGACCTGTTGGTTTTCCCGGTCACTTTGTGGGCTCCTTCCTTGGATCATATACTGTCTCCAATTTCCCTTGCAAACCTTGGAATGGCCACCTTTCCCATTCTACTTTCTCTGCCAAAGCTGATTCATTCAGACTAGAAACGTTAGCTCCCTTCTCTCTCCACAGATGCTGTCAGACCTGCTGTGATCGTCCAGCATTTTCTGGTTTTGTTTCAGATTCCAGCACCCGCAGTAATTTGCTGTTATCATTGTAAGTGTGTTGATGTGTTCAGAAAATAAATTAAAGGTGAGAGAGATGCTTTGGTACACACAGTAAGTCCAGGAGCTGAAAATGATTCATAGACTGGGTATTGTGTTTAGAAACCCGGGGAATGTTACTGACCCCCTTCCCTGAATCCCAAGGCTGTCAGACACTCTGGAAGGTATGAGGAGGTGACACTTATCCCTGATAGTAATTAATGTGAGGAGAACTGAAATAATTTCAGAGTTGGAAATGAGTAAAAATTGAACAATAGAACAGTCAGTAACCGGACATCAATTCATCTCCACTTATCTTTGAGAATTTAAGAACTCAAAATAGTGTGCATTTCAAACAAGAATAATTGATTTAATAGACCTCAAAATTTACAGGACAATTTTAGGAGAGATTCAGAACACAACAATTAAACTCTGACAGTCAGCGTGATAAGGATTCAGTCTGATTAATAGCAGAATCCAAACCCGGCACTCACATGTGAACTCGCTGATTATGCAGCCGATTGGATGGCCGAGTGAATCCCTTCCCACACACGGAGCAGGGGAATTGCCTCTCTCCAGAGTGAGTGTGTTGGTGTTGCCGCAGATCATTGCTCCTTTTAAACCTCTTCTCACAGTCAGGACATTGGAAAGGTCTCTGATCACTGTGAACTAGTTGGTGTTGCTGCAGATGGAATAACCAAGGAAATACTTTCCCACACACAGAGCAGGGGAATGGCCTCTCCCCAGTGTGAGGCTGTTGGTGTTCCAGCAGCTGCTTTATGCTTTTAAAGCTTTTCTCACACTCAAGACATTGAAATGGTCTCTAGTCAGTATGAACAAGTTGCTGTTCAGTTAGCTGAGATGACTGAGTGAATCCCTTCACACACACAGAGCAGGTGAATGGTGTCTCCCCAGTGTGAACTCGCTGGTGTGTGAATAGGTTGAATGTGGTTTTGAAACCCCCTCTGACACACAGAGCAGATGAATGGCCTCTCCCCAGTGTGAACTCACTAGTGTGCGGACAGATTGGAGGTCGTGGTGTGTAAGACTTCTTACAATCCTTTCTGACACACGGAACAGGTGTAAGGTCATTCCAGCGTGTGACTTCACTGGTGTTTCAGCAGGTTGGATGTGTGAGTGAATCCCTTCCCACACTCGGAGCAGGTGTATGGCCTCTCCCCAATGTGACTGCATCAGTGAATTTCTAGTGTGGATGGTGATCGGAATCCCATCCTACAGTCCCATATCATATTGCTCTCAGAAACAATCCCTTGTACACTCTATAACATTTCCTAGAGGCTACCCTTGCCAACTTGATTAATCCAGTCAATATGCATATTAAAATCACCCATGATTACGGCTGTGTCCTCACAAGCACTCATTATATTTTGGTTTATACTACCTCTCACTTTGGAAGATTGCTCGGGCGCCGTTAAAAACAAGTTTTTGCCCTTGCTTTTTTATTACCACCCAGATCGATTCAACCTTTTGGCCCTTAGTGCCAATATCATTTCTTAATACAACCTGGATGTCACCTTGAAGCAATAAAACAACCCCACCTCCTGTTCTGTCCTGTCTATCCTATCGGAATACTGGACATTGGACATTATTCGTCCAGTTCTGATCCCCTGCAACCATGTTTCAGTAATCCCCACCACATCATACCTATTTGTCTGTATTTGTGTTGTCAGCTCATTGATAATATTACGAAAACTGCGTGCATATAGGGAGAAGGTTTCAAAATATGTCTACTGATTTGTCTTTCCCTTGCAGGATTATCTTGTGCACTACACTTTTCACACGTCATTACCTGCTTTATTTATCTCTGATAACACTCAGCCCCAACATTCCGATCTGCAACTTTGGTTCCCATTAACCATTATACCTCTTGGAGTGTTAACCTTCCCTTTGTTATGGGCCAGGCCTTAGAAACTACAAAGTGTATTACAAAGCTCACCTGACATGTAAGCACCTTATATATAAGCACCTGACATATAAACACCTTATATGGTGGTTAGCATCAATGCTTCACAGCTCCAGGGTCCCAGGTTCGATTCCAGGCTGGATCACTGTCTGTGTGGAGTCTGCACACCCGTGTGTGCGTGGGTTTCCTCCGGGTGCTCCGGTTTCCTCCCACAGTCCAAAGATGTGCGGGTTAGGTGGATTGGCCATGCTAAATTGCCCGTAGTGTAAGGTTAATGGGGGGATTGTTGGGTTACGGGTATACGGGTTACGTGGGTTTAAGTAGGGTGATCATTGCTCGGCACAACATCGAGGGCCGAAGGGCCTGTTCTGTGCTGTACTGTTAAAAAAAAAAAATAACGTTAATGTTGAACATGGCTGGTATGAACACAAGGGCCGTCACTTCAGGTGTGATTCATCAGGCTTCCTAGGTGCTTTTATTACTTTATCCTTTCCGCCAGAACACTGATTCCACTTTGATTCTGGTGGAGACTATTCCAACGGTACACATCCCTCGTGTCTGAACACTGATGCCAGTGCCCCATGAAATGGAACCCTTATTCCTCCACCACTCCTTTAGCCACGTGTTTACTCCGAATATTCTCATCCCTTTGCCAATTTGCAAAGGGTTGTAATCCAGAGATGAGAAATCTTGAGGACCTGCTCTTTAACTTTGTTCCTCGTTCCTGATAATCCCCAAACAGGTTCTCTTTCCCCAAAGTGGACCACAACAACTGGATCCTCTCTCTCCCATCCAATATGCTTTGAGCTGGTTAGAGATGTCCCTCACCCTAGCACGGGGCAGATAACATACCATGCGGCACTTTAGGTCCTATTTCCAAAGGATGCTATCAGTTCCCCTAATTATAGCTTTCTCGACAAATAACGCTTGGCAGACTTTGAGCTGAATCATAAAACATTAACTCTGTATGTGTTCACAGGTGCTGGCTTGTTGTGTACTCAGAGTTTTTGGAATTTTAATTCATTGTTCAAGCATTCCTGGTATTCCGCATTTGCACTAAGGTTAAGAGGAGGTTTGATCGAGGTGAAAACCATGAACAGTTTAAAAATATTAAATGGGCATAAACTGTTCCTGTGACGACATGAGGAGATAGATTTATCATGATTGGCTAAAAATAATTGCTATGAGGAAACATTTATTCTTTACACAGACAGCGAGTTGTTGTGATCCTGAAAATGCAGTTTGAAATAGTTCAGACTCAGACTAATATTATTATTATATTTTATTATTAACATCGATTGTAAATTTATTAATTATTAATTTCTTAGTAATATTTATTGTTATTACTAATTATTATTACGATAATAAATTTCAAAATAATTCAACAAATACAGAAAGGAAGATATTTTCATGAGGTTCGTGAGGTTCAGGTCAGGAACAGGAGTTTCATTGATTCGGGACGAAATAGTTAGGACAGATATGGCAAGTTGAAACATAACCCCACCTGCGACACTATTCCCTAAAATGGTGAACAGAATGACCCAGAATGCCGCGCGGGGTAGAATCAGGGCTATTTCATTCAGATTGTTCGCACTGCGCAGGCGCAAGGTAGAGCCCCGCCCCGGAAACCCGCCAGTATGGGCGGAGCATGCGCGGTGCGGCTCCTGGAAGCTGAGCAGGGCCGTGCGCAGCCGCAGTAGCACTGAGTCTCAGAGGCCGGGTCAGAGCTGCCGTTTCCGGCGGATGTGCGGCCAGGGAGTCGGGGCAGAGGCTCCATGAAGCGGATGCTTATTGCAGACTGAAGGCGACTGAGAGAAACATTGAGCTGAACCATTTCACAGCGCAAACTCTCCTCCACTTTCTTTCCTTTTCTTTCATTGCATTGATTTCACTTCGCAGCTCACCTGCTCCAGACTCAGCTTTTCTTTCTGTTCTTTCTCCATCTCCATTCCCTTTGGCCCTGGATAACTCACTTTTCTCTCACTCACTCTCTCCTCTCTTCCACACCATCACACACCTTCCTTTTGTCCTTGGCCCACTCGGCCCTTCTTTCAAACCTATTACATCTGAAACTTTTCTCACTTCAGATCAGAGCTCACAGAGCTGAAACACTAACTCTCTTTATCTTTCCACACACAGGCTGCTCAATCTACTCAGGTTTCTTTTCCAGCCTTTTCTCTGCTTATTTCAGATTTCAAACGTCCAATGGTTTCTGCTTTTATTCCAGGCTGTTTCTCAGTGAGCTGAAACATCAACTCTGTTTCTCTCTCCACAGACGCTGCCTGAACAGTTGTGTAGTTCCAGAGTGATCACCTTGTTTCAGATTTCCAGTGTGCACATGATTTTACTGTGAATTATTGAAGGTGTGGCTAAGAAACTGAGAACAGAAAGAGACGAATGAAGAACCCTTTTGAATCAGGGTGGATGTTGGATGTGGAAGTCGGTCCCTCACTTTCTTTGGAGGTATGTTCTTGTTGTCTGACTTTGAACTGGAGTGTCGATGGAGGAGAAGCTGGTGGTTTAACCCTGGGTACATTTGAGACCAATAGGGCCCAAACATTTCTGATAAAACAAAATTAACTGTTCCCTGTACAGTGACAGAGACATTGCACACTCACATACAATAAATGATGGACAGAGAATCTACTCCAGATACATGCAGTAACAGAAAATTAATTCCATACATTGTTGAAGATTAACAGTGACTAACTTCCACACTGATTATGACAGTGATTGAATTGTAACACATGATTACAGATCGACAGAATTCCACCTTCAGACAGGAGCAGAGACTGACATACTGAGTGGTAATAACAAACATTATTACATATTCACAGATGGAGACTGAATTCCACTCACATACATTAACAGGGACTGATGGACAGAGAGTTCATTACGCACATTATTATAGATTGACAAATAGAGAGTGAATTCCACACACATACAGGAACAGAAACAGACAGAGAGTTAATTACACAAATTTTTATAAATTGACAGATAGAGACTAAATTCTACACTCCTGTGCAGTAACAGAGATTGATGGACAGATAGTAAATTTCACACAAATTAATGATTCATAAACAAAGAGTGAATTACACAATCATGTACTATAACAGAGATCGTTCGACAGTGAATTAATTACACATACTGTTTGCAGCATGGTGGCACAGTGGTTAGCACAGCGCTTCACAGCGTCAAGGACACAGTTTTGATTCCGATCTTGGGTGACTGCCTGTGTGGAGTTTGCACAATTTCCCCTTGTCTGCATGGATTTCCTCTGGGTGCACCGGTTTCCTGCCACAGTCCAAAGATAGGTGGATTGGCCATGCTAAATTGCCCCACAATATCCAGGGATGTGCAGGTTATGTGGAGTTATGGGGTAGGGAAGGAATGGGCCAAGGAAGAGTGCTCTTTCGGGTGATTGGTAATGACTTGATGGGCCAAATGGCTTTATTCTCCATTGGAAGGATTCTATGATTATTATAAATTGACAACTGAGAGTGAATTTCATGCCCGCAAGGGGTCACGATTTCAAGGTGAGAGGGGGAAAGTTTAAGGGAGATGTGCGTGGAACGTTTTTTACGCAGAGGGTGGTGGGTGCCTGGAACGCTTTACCAGCGGAGGTGGTAGAAGCAGACACGATAACATCTCGAGTCATCTCGACAGGTATATGAATGGGCGGCAACAGAGGGAAGTAGACCTTGGAAAATAGGAGACAGGTTTAGATAAAGGATCTGGATCGGCACAGGCTGGGAGGGCCGAAGGGCCTGTTCCTGTGCTGTAATTTTCTTTGTTCTTGTTCACATACAGTAGCCAAGACTGACAGTTAGTTAACCATATTATTATAGATTAAGAGATAATGACTGAATTCTACACTCACATACAGCAATAGAGACTGACAGACAGTGAGTTAGTTACATACATTATTATCGTAAGAAGTCTTTCAACACCAGGTTAAAGTTCAACAGGTTTGTTTCAAATCACTAGCTTTTGGAGCAGCAAATACCTTCTCAGGTGAGTGCTCTGAGCAGCTGGTCCCTGCTCAGGTGAGTGCTCTGAGCAGCTGGTCCCTGCTCAGGTGAGTGCTCCGGGCAGCTGTTCCCTGCTCAGGTGAGTGCTCTGAGCAGCTGGTCCCTGCTCAGGTGAGGTCTCTGAGCAGCTGTTCCCTGCTCAGGTGAGTGCTCTGAGCAGCTGGTCCCTGCTCAGGTGAGTGCTCTGAGCAGCTGGTCCCTGCTCAGGTGAGGTCTCTGAGCAGCTGGTCCCTGCTGAGGTGAGTGCTCTGTGCAGCTGGTCCCGGCTCAGGTGAGTGCTCTGAGCAGCTGGTCCCTGCTCGGGTTAGTGCTCGGGGCAGCTGGTCCCTACTCAGGTGAGTGCTCTGAGCAGCTGGTCCCTGCTCAGGTGAGTGCTCTGAGCAGCTGGTCCCTGCTCAGGTGAGTGCTCGGGGCAGCTGGTACCTGCTCAGGTGAGTGCTCTGAGCAGCTGGTCCCTGCTCAGGTGAGTGCTCTGAGCAGCTGGTCCCTGCTCAGGTGAGTGCTCTGAGCAGCTGGTCCCTGCTGAGGTGAGTGCTCTGAGCAGCGCTCCGAAAGCTAGTGATTCCAAACAAACCTGTTGGACTTTAACCTGGTGTTGTAAGACTTCTTACTGTGCCAACCCAGTCCAACGCCGGCATCTCCACATCATGGCTAGATTATTATAGATTGGCCGATCGAGCAAATTCCACACAGACATTTAAGAACAGAGACTGCCAGGCAGAGTTAGTTACAGACATTATTATATATTGACAGATAGAGAGTGAATCCCATGCTCACAAATGGCAGTGGGGAAAGTTCATACACAGATTTCCCCACGTGGGGCTGCCATGGGGAACATTCCCACTCCCAGTGCCTGCGCAACTCAGCGTATTGGATAAAGCGCTTTCTGGGGGCACAGAATTGGAGGAACTGCGGCCACCATTAGCAGATATCAGGAAGAGTTTTATTCCAGGCTGATCCTCATTGAGCTGAAACATGAACTCTGTTTCTCTCTCCACAGACGCTGCCTGACCGGTTGTGTTGCTCCAGAATGATCACCTTGTTTCAGATTTCCAGAGTCCACATGATTGTACTGTGAATTATTGAAGGTGTTGCTGAGAACCTGAACAGAAAGAGGCAAATGAAGAACACTTTTGAATCAGTGTGGATGTTGGATGTGGAAGTCGGTCCCTCACTTTCTTTGGAGGTATGTTCTTGTTGTCTGACTTTGAACTGGAGTGTAGATGGAGGAAAAGCTGATGGGTTTAACCATGAGCACAGTTGAGTCCAATAGGGCCCAAATATTTCTGCTAAAAGGTGATTAACTGTTTCCTGTACAGTAACAGAGACATTGCACACTCACATACAAAAGTGATGGACAGAGAATATACTCCACACACATGCAGTATCAGACTGAGTTAATTCCACACTGTAACACAGACTGACAGACAGAGAGCCAGCTCCACACTGACGGAAATCAGAACATAAGGACTAGGAGCAGGGGAAGGCCATTCAGCCCATTAGCTCTGCTCCGCCATTCAATAAGCTCATTGCTGGTCTGATTATTGCCTCAACTCCTCTTTCCTGCCTCGGCCCATAACCCTTGACTCACTTGTAGATCAAAACTCTGTCCAACCCAGGCTAGAATCTCGTGGGGAGGGAATTACAATGATTAAGGACACTTTCAGAAAATGAATTTATCTTTACCTCAGCTAGCTCAGTTAGTGGAGGTTCAGACCCTTCTCACAATTATGGGTTCAATCCCCACATTGGATATGATTAATTGTGGGGCAGGTTCAAAGGGCTGAATGGCCTTCAGCAAATTCTCTAAAAATGTATTATGAACAATTTATGTGACAGCAATGAGCATTGCTGCCTTCCAAGCAGTTGACCTGGCTTCAATTCCCGGCCATCGCAGTTTATTCCTCTTAAACCTTTCAAATGACAAACCCCAAGCTGTCAGCTGAATTGGATCAGTTTCAGTGAGATTTTCGCTGGTGCAGACATGATGGGCCAAATGGCCTCCTCCTGTGTCGTAGCAATTCTGTGACACAATGATCGGCATCTTAAATGGGAGACGCTTTATTTTTAAACTGTCTCTAGTTCTGTTTCCCCACAAATGGAAACATTCCTCTCAACATCTACCCTGTCAAACGCCTTCAGAATCTTACATTTCAATAAGATCATCTCTCGTTCTTCACAACTCCAATGAGGATCAGCCGAGTTTGCTTCAACTTTCCGCAAAAGACAATACCTCATCCCTCCTAAACGAAAGAGACAAAATGTTACACAGGATACTTGCTGTAATCTCAGTCATTCCCTGTGGATTCAGCAAGACCTCCCTATTTTTATACCCAAATTCCTTGGAACAAAGGACAAGATTCCATTTGTCTTCCTAATTACTTCCTGTTCCTGCACATTAACGTGTTGTGATTCATGTACAAGGACAGCCAGGTTCCTCTGTATTGCAACATTCTGCCACCTCTCTCCCTGTAATTAATATTCTCTTTCCCTGTTCTTCCCAACAACTTGGAAGACCTCACATTTCCCACATTTTATCCCATCTGCCACATTAGTGTCCATTCAGTAACCTATCGATATCCCCTTGCAGACTCGTTGTCCTCCTCACAACCTACTTTCCCACTAATCTGTGAATTGTCTGAAACTTTGGGGATAGTCAGTCCCTTCAGTTGAGTCATTAATATTGATTGTAATTAACTGAGAATCCAGCACTGATCCCTGTGGCAGTGACCCTGACATTGACCTACTTGCAGACAGGAACAGAGACTGACAGACAGCGAGTTTATTACACACATTATTATAGATTGACAGAGAGAGAGTGAATTCCACACACACACAGAAACAGAGACTGACAGACAGCGAGTTAATTACACACAATATTATAGATTGACTGGTAGGGAGTGAATTTCACTCACACACAGTAACAGAGTTTGACACAGTGTTAATGCCGCACTGAAATACAGTAATGAAGATAGCAGATAGAAGATATAGTAATAAATGATAGAGGGTTAATATCAGACTCACATAAAATAACATATTGTCAGAGATTGAATTCGACATTTCATTACACCAGCAGAGACCCAGATTGAGTTAGTGCTTCACTCATATGCAGTATCAAAGACTTACAGTTAATTCCACTCTCACACGCACTAACAAATTGGACAGAGCAATGATTCTGCTCTGAAACACAGGCACAGAGACTGAAAGAGTTATTGTGCACTCACACACAGTAACCGAGATTGAGACAGAGTTAATTCCACACTTGCACTAATAGAGACTGACAGGTACAGAATTGGCCCACCTCATTCCCCAGCACCAGATCCAGCAATGCCTCCTTCCGAGCTCGACCGAGAACATTTTGGTCAACCAAATTCTTCTGAACACATTTCAGAAATCTGGATCTCGCCACTCTCTTGTTCTTAAACATCTTTGTGATTTCCCTAGATTTATTCCTCTATCGCTCTCTCATCACACCATCCTTTTTTTCTTCACTATCTTTTCTGATCTTTTTGTATCTTTGAACATTAAACACCCAATCCTCACCATTTTAAACCACAATTTCATCATTGTCACTACATCATATTCTCACCTGGATATTTGTGCCTCTCGCTCACCAATCTTATTTACCACACTTTGTCTGATTACAAACACACATTCTAAACCTGTCCATGTATTCCTCTTAGATTCCTTCTTCATCAACTCCTGTCTAATACGGTTCTACTTTCTTCTCCACGTATTCTTCTTTTCTACTTCTCCGCACTGGTACTCATCCCCCTACCAGTTTAGCTCAAACCCTCCTGACCCACACGTGACCCTCCCGATCAGGCAGATAGACAGAGAGTGAATAGCTGCTTCCTGGCCCATAACTGGTTCCAATGTCCCATTAATATGAATCCCTCCCTCTGTGCAGGCTCAAGCCATGTATTGATGCTCCTGTTCTCCACATTTCTACTCTCTTTAGCACGTGGCACTGACAGTAATCCAGAGATTAACCCTCTCAAGGCTCTGCGTTTTAACTCGCTCCATAGTTCCTTCAGGGTACTCTCTATTTGTCTTTGGGATCTTCACCTCCTGCGACATAGGATCCAGGAATGTCTGATCCTCCCGGATGCTCCGCAGTGGTTCCAGCTGCCCCTCAAGCTCGGAAATTCTAAACTTGAGCTCCAGCAGCTGGAGACACTTCCTACACATTTGGTCCCCAAGACACCTGAAGTGGTCGAGAGGTTACCACATGGGACAGGAACTGCAAGCAGCAGGTCTCAGCTGACCATCCATGGTCTAAAAAAACCTATTCCCTCTTTTAGAATCTAATTAGTACCTTGTTAAAACTATTCAATTTATTTAATGCCTGTAGACCTGATGCTCTGATTACGCTGACACTTTCCTGTGATATCATGCTTTTTGAGTATTTATTTTAAACATGTCCGGTTGGCTTCAACCCCTCCCCCACTGCTCTTTATTCTCCCGCTGCTCTCACTCTGCTGTCACTCTCGTTCTCTCTCACCCTGCGGCTGTCACTCTGCTGTCACACTCGTTTTCTCTCTCACTGCCGCTCTCACTCTGCTGTCACTCTCGTTCTCTCTCTCACTGCCTCTCTCACTCTGCTGTCACTCTCGTTCCCTCTCTCGCTGCCGCTCTCACTCTGCTGTCGCTCTCGTTCTCTCTCTCACTGCCGCTCTCACTCTGCTGTCACTCTCGTTCCCTCTCTCGCTGCCGCTCTCCGCTCGGTCACTCTCGTTCTCTCTCTCACTGCCGCTCTCACTCTGCTGTCACTCTCGTTCTCTCTCCCACTGCCGCTCTCACTCTGCTGTCACTCTTGTTCTCTCTCTCACTGCCGCTCACTCTGCTGTCACTCTCGTTCTCTCTCTCACTGCCGCTCTCACTCTGCTCTCACTCTCGTTCTCTCTCTCGTTGCCGCTCTCACTCTGCTGTCACTCTCGTTCTCTCTCTCACTGCCGCTCTCACTCTGCTGTCACTCTCGTTCTCTCTCTCACTGCCGCTCTCACTCTGCTTTCACTCTCGTTCTCTCTCTCACTGCTGCTCTCACTCTGCTGTCACTCTCGTTCTCTCTCTCACTGCCGCTCTCACTCTGCTGTCACTCTCGTTCTCTCTCTCACTGCCACTCTCACTCTGCTGTCACTCTCGTTCTCTCTCTCACTGCCGCTCTCACTCTGCTGTCACTCTCGTTCTCTCTCTCACTGCCGCTCTCCCTCTGCTGTCTCGTTCTCTCTCTCACTGCTCTACTGCCGCTCTCACTCTGCTGTCACTCTCGTTCTCTCTCTCTCTGCCGCTCTCACTCTGCTGTCACTCTCGTTCTCTCTCTCACTGCCGCTCTCACTCTGCTGTCACACTCGTTCTCTCTCTCACTGCCACTCTCACTCTGCTGTCACACTCGTTCGCTCTCTGACTGCCGCTCTCACTCTGCTGTCACTCTCGTTCTCTCTCTCACTGCCGCTCTCAGGCTGCTCTGCTGCTCTCTTTCCACCCGCCAGTCTCACTCAGCTCTCACTCTCTGCTGTCACTCTCGTTCTCTCTCTTGCTGCCGCTCTCACTCTGCTGTCACTTTTGTTCTCACTCTCACTGCCGCTCTCACTCTGCTGTCACTCTTGTTCTCTCTCTCACTGCCGCTCTAACTCCTGTCACTCTTGTTCTCTCTCTCACTGCTGCTCTCACTCTGCTCTCACTCTCGTTCTCTCTCTCACTGCCGTTCTCACTCTGCTGTCACTCTTGTTCTCTCTCTCACTGCCGATCTCACTCTGCTCTCACTCTCGTTCTCTCTCTCACTGCCGCTCTCACTCTGCTGTCACTCTCGTTCTCTCTCTCACTGCTGTTCTCGGCAGGCTCTGCTGCTGCTATCTATCCACCCGCCAGTCTCACTCAGCTCTCACTCTCTGCTGTCACTCTCGTTCTCTCTCTCACTGCCGCTCTCACTCTCCTGTCACTCTCGTTCTCTCTCTCACTGCTGCTCTCAGGCTGCTCTGCTGCTGTTCTCTATCCACCCGCCAGGTCTCACTCAGCTCTCACTCTCTGCTCCTCCACAGTCCCAAGTTTCTGACTATTTGGGGAATTCTCTGATCTGTCTTTGCTCCAAGCTGGATGACCTCACACTTCCCCGTGATGTACACCATCGGCCACAGTTCTGTTCACTGACTGAATCTGTCAATGACCATTTGAAACTTGCTGCACCCACCTACACTACTAACCATGTCACCTAACTCAGTGTCATCAGCAAACTGGATATGGGCTGGAAGTTATTAAAATCTATAAAGCTCTGGGAATGGGACTAGAACTGCCGGCTGAACTGATTGGTTCTGTATAAATCCCTCCCTCTGAAAAACAACCGCTCACCACTACTTTATCCTTTCTGCCACTTTTCCAATTTTGTATCCGTGCTATCACTGCCCCTTTAACCCCATCTGCTGGAATGCTACTAACAAATCTATTATGTGGGACTTTTTCAAACCCCTTTGGAAGTCTAGACACCATGAACCTGACACCCGGCTCAATGTTCTCTGAAACTTCATCATTGAACTTCATTAGGGGCAGCACGGTAGCATTGTGGAAAGCACAATTGGTGCACAGCTCCAGGGTCCCAGGTTCGATTCCCGGCTTGGGTCACTCTGCAGAGTCTTCACATTCTCCCCATGTGTGCCTGGGTTTGCTCCAGGTGCTCCGGTTTCCTCCCACAGTCCAAAGATGTGCAAGTTAGGTGGATTGGCCATGCTAGATTGCCCTTAGTGTCCAAAATTGACCTTAGTGTTGGGTGGGGTTGCTGGGTTATGGGGATAGGGTGGAGGTGTGAACCTTGGGTAGGGTGCTCTTTCCAAGAGCAGGTGCAGACTTGATGGGCTGAATGGCCTCCTTCTGCACTGTAAATTCTATGATTAAGTATTTCAATTTTTCATTCACCAATCTATCCTGGTTTCCATTTATCAATCCACGTTCCACCAAGTGACAATGAATTTTCTTCCAGATTATTCTCTCTAAACATTCTCCCCCCCCCCCCCCCCCCCCCCCCCCACCAGCATTAGACTAACTGCTCTAGTTACAGGGTTTATACCTCTCCATTTTAAACACAGATGTCACATCAACAACCTGCAGTTCTCGGACTTCACTCCCATATCCCAGGAGGATTGAAAGATAGTGGTTGGAATCTCTGCTATTTCCACCCTTCTTTCCCTCAGTAATCCAGGAGTATCCCGTCTGGATTGGGTGATTTTCTACTGTGAGCCCTGCCAACCTTGTCATTGCCTCCTCTTTATCTATTTCCATCCTGTCCAATACTCCACCAACTCCTCCTTCACTGTGACATTAGCAGCATCTACTTGTTTTGTGATGACAGATGCAATGTAATCAGTTAGTACCTCAGCCATGTCCTCGATCTCCACAGCATCTCCTCATCAGCCACCCTCTCATTGACTCTCTCTATGTTGGTGAATATCTGCCTGTTTTTGAATTGGTTGTGAATCTTTTCTCATGCTCTCTGTCTGCTGATCTCATTTCCCTTTTCAGCTCTCTCTGCACTTTCTGTATTCTACTTTGTTCCCTAAAGTATTGTGAATCAGACATTGAGCATCATTCTGCTTTGGAGTTCCCACAGAGTGCAGGATGTGTAAACAACGGCTGTCTGCTCTCCCAACATTTCACTGAGCTGAGCTGTCTATTTAATTAAAGTTCTCATTATTTAGAGTGTTCGCTACGTGTCTCTTGTACTTTTGCTGTTGTCCCTCAGTTTAAATTACACAGCAGCTCCTTCCCCCTCTGCACCTATTCCGCACTCTCAACAAATCCACATTTTAAACTCTTCACTCTGCTATTCACTCTCTCTGTGTTTGAGCTCACAGGTCACTCCAGTCATTGTTTGTAATTTAAATGTTGCATTTCATGCACCCAAAGTAAAGTTTGTTTTAGAATTATCAACTTATTTTCACCATAAATCTTGTCTTGAGTTCATTGCCTTAACAACAAATAAAAATGCAGTGATTACTTACCTGTTCTGTAATGATGTGTCTATTCCACTCAGTTCAATAAACCCTGTTGGAAACAGAATGCTTTATCCAGACAATGTGTCTACTTGATGGACTGATGATGTGCGGAGCTCTCAGCTTTTACTCATTGATCTGCACAAGAGTTGATGCAGTTTTCACGGTGACATGTTCTCTGGTGTCTATTTATTCGGATTTTTCACCTGATTTCTCTGCTGTCCAATGAAGTTCTCTCAGCAGAGTTCTCAATAATAACCCGGCTTTTCCTCGCAGCATTTCAATCTCAATGGTGTTTGAACTATTTTGTTTTAGGATTTAGTTTTCTATATATCTCCCTAGTTCTCCTCATGGTCAAGCAGGAAGTTTAACTGCTGTGTCTTTAAGCAGCCGACAGCTTTATTTGAAAAGTGACTGTGACAGGATTTGGGGTTTGAATCTGGCTGTGATGCCTTGTGGCTCCAGCTGTCACGTGACCTGCCAGGAGATGACCTCATAATCGCCCCAATCATGTAGCTGTGGATTGGACGATTTCTTAAACACTTTCACTGGGGCTGCTCTGGTCGCTCTCGCCTTTGAAACACAAAGTGTGTCTTCAAATCCCACTGCAGAATGTGTGTAATATGGAAGGCTGACAATCCAGGTCAGCACTGATGGAGATGTTAAACCGAGGCCCCGTCCACCCTCTCGTTCTGTTGTAAGTGATCCCATGGTGCTGTGCTGAAGACACACGAGCAATAGGGTTTTACTCGAGCACCGGCTGATATTTATCCAGGAATTGCAGCTTGGAAAGGATATTGTAATTATCCTCAGCATTTACTGGGAGCTGAGTTGTGTGGAATTCTTGTTCAGGATTGGAAATTGTCAATAGGGAGAATAATGGTCTCCACAAAAAGATAACACCTCGTTTCAGCTCCCCCCCAGATTTATTTTTTCTTTCTGAAGAGGGGGTGGAGGATTTAACAAAAGGCAACATGTACAGACTGGGAGAGAATTTTGGGGCGGCATTTGGCTCAGTATTTAGCACTGCTGCGTATAGTGCCGAGGACCCGGGTTCGAATCCCAGCTCTGGGTCACTGTCCGTGTGGAGTTTGCACATTCTCCCCATGTCTGCGTGGGTTTCATCCCCACAATCCAAAAATGTGTGGGTTAGGTAGATTGGCCACGCTAAATTGCCCCATAATTAACAAGAAAATAATTGGGTACTCTAAATTTATTTTAAAAAATGAATTTGACAACCTATTCACTCCAGGATTAGGAAGATTGGAATATAGGAAAATGAGTAAACTGGGCTGGTTTAGCTCACTGGGATAAATCGCTGGCTTTTAAAGCAGGCCAGCAGCACGGTTCAATTCCTGTACCAGCCTCCCCGGACAGGCGCCGGAATGTGGCTCCTAGGGGCTTTTCACAGTAACTTCATTTGAAGCCTACTCGTGACAATAAGCAATTTTCTTTTCATTTCATTTTTCTTCATATCTGCTCTGCCATTTAATCATCATACCAGTAACATAGGGGCAGCAGGGTAGCATGGTGGTTAGCATAAATGCTTCACAGCTCCAGGGTCCCAGGTTCGATTCCCGGCTGGGTCACTGTCTGTGTGGAATCTGCACGTCCTCCCCCTGTGTGCGTGGGTTTCCTCCGGGTGCTCCGGTTTCCTCCCACAGTCCAAAGATGTGCGGGTTAGGTGGATTGGCCATGCTAAATTGTTCGTAGTGTCCTAATAAAAGTAAGGTTAAGGGGGGGGGGGGTTGTTGGGTTACGGGTATAGGGTGGATACGTGGGTTTCAGTAGGGTGATCATGGCTCGGCACGACATTGAGGGCTGAAGGGCCTGTTCTGTGCTGTACTGTTCTATGTTCTATTTGGGTGAAGGACTGTAATAGCCAATCTCAATTTTGTTAAAGTCTGAGCAAATCTGCAAACTCCAATGTGATATTGATAACCACAGGATTTCAGGCAAAATATATCCAAATAGCAAGAAGCAATTGATTAAAAATCTCCATAAACTAGCAACAGGATGTGATTGGAATCCCCGTGTGAAAATCCCAATGGATTAACAGTCCATCACCTTAACCTCTCACTCACCTTGTCACCTCTCTGAGTTTCTGAACAGTCTCAGAGGCTTTTTCCATCTATGAAAAGTTGGTCAGAAGGTTCTGAATGTGCAGCCAGGTGAGCAATGTTGGAAATGCAGTTTCTGGAAGCAAAATAAATTTCTGTCACATCAGGTCAGGGACTGTCTGGAATGGACCAGTGTGAAACATTTCCCCACCAATTAAATTGGGAAAAAAGCAGAATCCTGCAGATTATATTGAATCTGTTCATTGAATATTGAACAACGCATCAATGGGAAAATATTGTTTGATGGGTATCAGAAAATAATGCCATGGGATGAATGTAAATATCTATTAAATCTCCCATTGACATTCTCTGTTATAACATGTATATCTACAATATGTTATTCCACTCACACAAGGTATCCCTCATCATTGATACCATTCCAGTCAATCTCCACTGCACACACTCCACTGTCTTGGCGGTTTTCCAAAGGATTTGTCTGACCTCGTCAAATCCGATCTATCGGAGCTATTTTCATAAACTGAGACATGTAATAAAAATTCATCGAAGTCTGCAATCATGAACAACCCACCCCTTCATTCCACATATTCCTATTTTCATTTCCCTATTCTAACTACCTTAAGGACACACGTTTTCCCCTTCTGTAAACTACCTTCAATACAAGTGCTCATTTTCCCCATCGATAATTTGTAAATGTTTTCTTTTGTATAAAGCTCTTGGAAAAGAAGAGGTATGAGAAAGACTGGCTGTACGTAATGGTGACATGTTATGTGGACCAGATTTGATGCAGCTGAGGAACTTGAGTAATGTAAAATAGGATAGATGCGGGCAGGTTGTTTCCACTGGCGGGTGAAAGCAGAACTAGGGGACATAGCCTCAAAATAAGGGGAAGTAGATTTAGGACTGAGTTTAGGAGGAACTTCTTCACCCAAAGGTTTGTGAATCTATGGAATTCCTTGCCCAGTGAAGCAGTTGAGGCTCCTTCATTAAATGTTTTTAAGGTAAAGATAGATCGTTTTTTGAAGAATAAAGGGATTAAGAGGTATGGTGTTCGGGCCGGAAAGTGGAGCTGAGTCCACACAAGATCAGCCATGATCTCATTGAATGGCGGAGCAGGCTCGATGGGCCAGATGGCCTACTCCTGCTCCTAGTTCTTAAGTTCTTATGTTCTTATGGACATTGTGAAGTTACTGGCCAGAAACTTGCGAATTCTATTTGTGTTTTTAATTGACAGCTGCAGTCCACGTGTTTATTCCTGGGCACAACAATGAATAAAGTGAATTAGTGCTGAGCAGTTTCTAACATCCCACATCTCCAATTTGTTCTTATTGAGAAACCCGGCCTCGCTGGATGTGTTTTGCTCGAAGAATGAGACCACCAACTCCAGGGAATACAGCAGCGATGCCCCCAAGATCTGATCTTTAACAGAATCGGAATCTCAGACTATTACAGTGCAGGAGATGCCATTCAGCCCATCGATCTGCACCAAAGCTTGAAAATCCCTGAATTGCCTACTAAGTCCCTTTAGCCAGCATTTGTCTCATATCCTTGATTGTTATGACGCCCCAAGTGTACATCCAGGTATTTTTTAAAGGATGTGAGCAACCCAGACTCTCCCACCCTCCCAGGCAGTGCATTCCAGACCTTCAACAACCTCTGGTAAAAAGGTTTCTCCTCAAATCCCAATAAATGTCCAACCTCAGACCATGAACATGTGTTCCTTCGTGAATGACCCTTCAACTAAGGGGAACAGCTGCTCCTTATCCACCCTGTCTATGCCACTCATAATCTTGTGCACTTCAATTAGGTCACCACTCATTCTTCTCTGCTCCAGCGATATCAACCCAAGCTTATCCAACCTCTCTTCATAACTTAAGTGTTCCATTCCAAGTAATATCCTGGGCAATGACCTCTGCACGCCCCCAGTGCAGTTATTACCTTCTTATAATGTGGGGACCCGAATTGCACACAGTACTCCTGCTGTGGTCTCACCAAAGTTCAATATACCTCCAACATGACCTGCCTGCTTTTGTAATCTATGCCTGTTACAACCTGCCTGCTTACCACTGGCTGAGGACTAATGGCAATCCCACAATCCTTAGCCAGTATGAGCTGCCCAAATAGGAGTGCGGAGAAATCATTAGCCGATTCCCTGCATAAATAGAGCTGGCCAGGTTGGAACCAGATAGAGAGGAGTGAGCAGGAAGGGAGTTACTGCTGCTGCTGTATATATATATATATAAGTTATTACAAATATATGTTATTTCTTTAAATCCTTCAACTCGTGCTGGATTCTTCGTGGCCCTCGTAAAACTGGTGACGAGTTTAAATTGGTTAGCTGTCTACACTGCTGAAGCCACTTCCCTGGATTTCTGTTGGATACAGGTTGGAAGGATTTTTTCCCCTGCTACGCCATGCCTCTGTATGGACGTTTGGATGTTGTTGATGCTGCGCTCGAACGTTGGAACCAGTACACACAGCGGATGTGTTACTATTTCCGGGCAAATATCATCACCGAAAACGAGTGCCCTGTGGTCATTTTGCTCACCGCCTGCAGACCGCCGTCAATTGGGGTGATTAGGAGCCTTATGTACCCAGCTCACCGGACACCAAGACTTTTGATGAACTTGTAAGCTTCGTGGGGCAACATTTAAACCCAACCTCGTCCACGTCAGTCCAGTGTTACCGGGTTCATACCACTGAGAGGACCCCAGGAGAATCCCTTGCAGTGTTTCTATCCAGGCAACGCAGGATTGTGGAGTGCTGTGACTATGGTGAGACATTGTCAGAAATGTTACGCGACCGTTTGGTTTGCGGAATTAACAATGCGGCCACCCAGAGAAAGTTGTTAGCTGAGCCAGCATTGACTTTTCAAAAGGCCATTCAAATAGTTTTCTCCAGAGAGAGCACAGAACGGGGAGTGCAACAGTCACAGGGAAAGGAGGCGCTGCGCCTTGGGGCGCAACCCATCCAAAACCATCTTCCTGCACCCCTGCGGTACCTTGGGTGGGGCGGTCTACGGATCGACACCAGTGGCTGCCAGACGTTCCTCCCCGTAGGGAGTCTTCTCCTGAACCAATGGATGAGGAGCCATCGTAGTGTCGGACGTGTGGGCGCCGCCTTGGGGGAACCATTGGACATTGCTGGAACTATGATGACCCCTTTTGTTTATCGATGCCAGGTTGCTCCATTTGCGGCTGCATTTTAAGCACATCCTCCAAACAGCTTCTGAAGTGTTAACGGAGGTACTAGGACGGTACCCAGATGTATTCCAGCCCAGTTTGGGGAAAATAAAAGTGGCCGTAGCCTGCATCCACGTCGAACCAGGAGCCGCACCGCACTATTTCCGGGCGCGCCCGGTGTGTCACACCTTGCTCGAGAAGGTAGAAGGGGAGCTCACTCATTTGGAGTCCTTTTGTAGTATCAGGCCCGTCCATTTCGCTGATGGGCCGTACCAATTGTACCTGTTGTGAAGCCAGATGCCACAGTTCGCTTGTGCAGCAACTATAAATTACAGTGAATACGGCTTCCCTGCTTGACTGATATCCAATGCCTCGCATAGAGGATCTCTACGCATAGCTTGCAGGCAGACTCTCGTTCACGAAATTAGAGATGAGTCATGCCTATCTACAGTTGGAGCTGGAACTTGCCTCCCGGCCATATGTAACTATCAATACACACCAGGGCCTGTATGAATAGACACGGTTGCCCTTTGGGGTATCCTCTGCATGTGCTATTTTTCAATGCGTCGTGGAGGGCATCTTGAGAGGTTTATCGCATGTCACTGTCTACTTAGATGACATTTTGATTGCAGGGACGTTGGAGCAGGAACATTTGCAAAATGTGGAGGCTGTCCTTGGACACTTTTCAGAGGCTGGAGTCGGTTTACGTCACACAAAGTGCGACTTTCGTGTGAAGGAAGTAGTCTACCTGGTTATCGGGTGGACCGCGAAAGATTGCACCCCATCGCAGAGAAAGTGTGCGCATCTTCGTCCTTTTCTCGGCTGTGTAAACTATTACGTGAAGTTCCTCCACAATGTGGAAACTACGCTGGCATCGTTGCACCTTCTGTTGAAGAAGAATCACTCCTGGGTTTGGGGTCAGCCGCAAGAAACTGCTTTCTGGTGGGTAAAACAACAATTGTCATCTGGGTTACTAATCCACTATTATCCTGGAAAGCCTTTGCTCATCACGTGTGATGCATCCCCATATGGTATTGGGGCCGCCTTGTCCCACAAGATGGAGAACCAGGCCGAGCGGCCGATAGCTTTTGCCTCCCGCACATTGACTGTAGCGGAAAATAAGTACGCGCAGATCGAGAAGGAGGACCTGGCGATGGTCTTTGTGGTGAAACGCTTCGACCAATATGTATATGGCCGCCACTTCACTATTGTGATTGATTATAAGCATCTCCTGGGACTTTTCAGAGAGGATAAGCCAATACTGCCCATGGCTTCCGCAGGAATCCAGCTCTGGGCTTTGTTGCTCGCTGGCTACGAGTATTCTCTAAAGCATAAACCAGGAGTGCAGATAGTGAATGTCAACGCACTGAGCCGATCGCCTTTATCAACCGGCCCAATGTCGACCCCCACGACTGGGTGAGGTGGTTGCAACCCTAAATTTTATAGACTCCTTGCCTGTCAGGACATCACAGATCTGTGAGTGGACCCAGAAGGAGCCAGTCCTGTCAAAGGTTCGGCACATAGTTCTGTACGGTGGGCAGCATAGACAGCTCCCAGACGAGTTGGGGCATTTTCCTCCAAGCTGTCAGAATTTAGAGTGGAAGAAATTATCCTCTTGTGGGGGATGTGTGGGATTTTCCCGGAATAAGGGCAGGAGCTGATAATAAGGGGCTTCCACAATGGGCATCTGGGTGTGACGAAAATCAAAATGTTGGCCCGGAGTTATGTCTGGTGGCCAGGCCTCGCCACCGACATTGTGAAGTTGGCCCAAAACTGCTCCATTTGCTAGAAGCATCAGAAGCTACCACCAGCCACGCCCCTACATCACTGGGAATGGCCAGGGCTGCCTTGGGCACGCTTGCATGCGGATTTCGCCGGCACTTTTCAAGGATCCATGCTCCTTCTATTTATCGATACCCAGTCTAAACGGTTAGAGGTGCATAAGATGGGAGGCACAACGTCCTGTGCAACAATTGTGAAGATGCATTTTTCTTTCAGTACGCATGGCCTCCCCAAGGTGTTGGCCATGGACAACGGCACTCCATTCAGAAGTGAGGAGTTTGCGAGGTTCATTAAAATGAACGGCATATGCTCCATACCACCCGGCTTCCAATGGGTTGGCGGAGCGCGCAGTCCAGACATTCAAACGGGGCCTAAAGAAGCAGTCTTCCGGATCTATGGACACGAGACTGGCTCAGTTTCTGTTTACAGACAGGACCACTGCCTATGCGTGACTGGAGTATCTCCCGCCAAACTTCTAATGGGACGGAGACTTTGCACCTACCGTCGCATTGTTTTCCCGGACATTGGCGCAAAAGTAAGCTGTACTCAAGAAAGTCAGGGACCTGGAATTTCTCGGCATTGGCCGATTCGGCAGTTTACGCCCGGTGACACAGTGTTCATTCGAAATTTTGCTGGTGGTTCCCAGTGGGTCCCTGGAGTTATCTTTTGCTGAATGGGCCCTATCTCTTACCAGGTGCAAGCCCAGGCCATCTCCAGCGCAAGCATGTAAACCATGTTCGGGCATGAAGTCCATTTCTTTCAAAGACTCCCCGCCCCCAGAGCTCACTTCTACTGCCACAGAGACCAGACACAGTAGAGAGTATTCCTCACAATCTTTCTCTGGCGCCGCACTCAAAGCCAATGCAGTTCATTGCAGGACCACGTGGAGATAGAGATGCCGAGATGACGGAGGCAGCAGACTCCGATTCCAAGATGGAGACACAGGACGCCTCAGAGGAGTAGTCCTCGGACCCATGGGCCATGGATGCACAACCGTTATGCCGTTCATCATGGAAGCGCCATTCTCCTTCAGGTTACATGCCGCCCGATCCAGCGCCTCCTGCAAATGGTTTCTGGCCTGCGGCAAAACGAATCCGATGCACTCCTTCCCCAGGGTCTTTCGTGGATTCCTTGGACTTTGGGGGGCTGGGATGTTATAACCTGCCTGCTTACCACTGGCTGGGGACTAATGGCTATCCCACAATCCTTAGGGAGTATGAGCTTCCCCAATGATGGGGGCAGAGAAATAATTAGCAGATTCCCTGCATTAATAGAGTTGGCCAATTTGGAACCAGTGAGAGAGGAGTGAGCAGCAAGGAAGTTACTGCTGCTTTTGTATATATATGTTATTGTAAATAAATGTTATTTCTTTCTATCCTTCAACTCGTGCTGGATTCCTCGTGGCCCTCACAAAAACGCCTCGATTGGTAAAGTCAAGTATCCCAGATACATTTTTCACCACATTATTAACCTGCCCTTCTGCCTTCAGGAATATATGGGCAAACAAGTCAAGGTCCCTTCGTTCCTCCGCGTTTCCATTGTTAAGCCATTCATTGAATACTTCCTTGTCACATTACTCCGTCCAAGTGGACTACCTCACTTCTCAGGGTTAAATTCCTTCAGCCATTTTTCTTCGCATTCGACCAGCCCGTCTATATCTTCCTGTGATTCAAGACACTCAACCTCGCTGTAAGCTTGAAACTCAGTGAAAGGATTTCACCCTCCTCTCGGAATCTGATCACCGCCTCAATCCTAACATTCAGCTTGGGTGGGCAGACAAGACAACTTCCTTCCCGCAGCCCCCAGCACAGACTGGATAATATCCCAAACTCCGATCCTGCTATTGTCTCATTGCTCCACCACCTTGTTCTCTTCACAAAACTCCAGACCATTTATTCTCTCTTCAACTAACATCTTGTCCCTGATTAAGACCATCCTGGGAAGAGGGGCTTGATATTCCGAGTTCCTCTGCAGACATCCGGTTGCTGTTCATTGACCAAAAGAGGCCTCAAACCTGAAAGAAAGCCTCTCTCACAGCCCTGTGAGAATGTCTCCATTAGACGGTGCAGTCAATACCTGCAGAATAGACAATGGAGAAAAATGTGAGCAATTTCAGCGTCACAATTCCCTGGACATAGAGGATTCAAAATAAAACATTATTGAAAATACTGAACAGATCCTCTGGGAGCAGGACTCAAGTCAAAGGGGAAAATCCAGTTGATTTCTAGTCCAAAGATGTAACAGCTGGATAATGGGAGCTGAATCAGTCCTTGTTTTAAAATCTCTGTAGATTATCTGTAGGAAAGTGAAGGACAATTTAAACCGGTAAAATACAGATTTTGCCCTGCTACGGAGGAAATTCACAATCGCACAGACGGTCAAACGGAATAAGGCTCGGGTGGGATTTGATTCCATATTTTTCTTTAGGGAGCGCACACTTTAACGGACTGAGCGACAGAGCGTGAGGATGTTCAGCTAATCATAGGTGAATGCTGGAAATACTTTACCGATCCGTAGTATTTGTGAAAAGAGAAATAGTTGACATTTCACATCCTGACCTTTCATTGCAATGACCTGTTTCTCTCTCCACAGAAGCTGCCAGATCAGCTGAATATTTCCAACATTTTCTTCCTTTGTTTCAGATTTGCAGTATTTTGCTTTTGGGCCAAAAGACAATGAGCTGCCTTTCCTGCTCTCAGGGTTATTGCAGGTCTCTCTGGCTGTGGCTGTCGCTGATTCGGCCAAACATTAACAGTCTAACATTAATTATCCAAGAGAATGGGCGGTGGGGTGATTCTGGAACTGCTGCAAGTCCGTATGGTGTATGTACTGCTGTTGGGGAGGCGGTTCCAGGTTTGGATGGTGCCAAAAGTCAATGTCAGAAGTGGGATTCGAACCCACGCCTCCAGAGGAGACTGCGACCTGAACGCAGCGCCTTAGACCGCTCGGCCATCCTGACGGGTATGTCGATGGATCTGAAACGTTAGGTGCAATTGAGCCGAATGGCCTCCTTCTGCACTGGTGAAAACGGCAGCATCAGGACAGAAGCTAAGGTCTCAGGCCACAGTAAGAATCCTATGTAGTGACACACAGAACATCAGAAATAAATTACATGTATACATTTATTGTGGTCTGGTGCCATCTGCTGGCTGAATGGGAGCCGTGTGACACGGACACTTTCATCCAGGAGCATTTTAAATTGGAGTACAATAACTTCAGCCAAGTAAGAATTTGTTACGAAACAATTTATCAAACTAATGCAAAGCACCAAAAGGACTCAGGTTGCTCCAGTGAGCGATAGTGGTATAGTGATGAGTATAGCTGTTTTCCAAGCAGTTGACTGGGGTTCAATTCCCGGCCATCGCAGTAATTGGAAAGTTTAGCGCCACTTCGATAGTTTCACACTGAGGAAGAGAAATAGTTTCCAACTCAGAAATTATGCACAATTAGGGCGGGACAGAAATAAGTAACTTTCTTATCATTTTTTAGCCCTCAACCCCCCAAGCCCTCAAACAAGAGCTAAAAATTACAGCATTATCACTTCCCCCTCATGAAGTGGACCAAACAAACAGAGACACAACAATGTCACAGACGAGGATGGGATTTGAAGCCACGTGTACCGAACACAATGGATTATTGTGCATCACCTTAACCACGTGGTACCTTTACTTCATGGCCCTTTAGTATCCCTCAATCTAACTTTGGGTATTGTTCGCAAAGGTGCTGATTTCCAGAATACTGCCAAAGTGTAAATAAAAGCAATCTATGAGATTCAGTGATCAGCGCTTGGACGCAACGGCAGCGCGTCTGACTCCAGATCAGAAGGTTGTGTTCAAATCACGTGAGGCTCACTGAGCTTTTCAGCAGCTGGTTCCAGGAATTTCTCTCTGTGTGGGGATGTTCCCGAAATGACTCCCTTCAAAAGCACGATGCAAATAATATTTTCCGCTCAGTTTATATTTTTCAGCAGTTTTATCAAATATCAGGAGTTTCAAACTCGCCCTGTTAAAGCGGAATGACAGTGAGTTTAGTAAAAACTGTTGACAAACATCAGCAATTTCTTTCTGCTCACTGTACACAGTTATAGTGATTTGCATTAAACAGCAGGAGCGGGAACCGCAGTCCGCAGTCTTCACCTTCACGGTGAGTCAGAATTTCAGTTTGGGGGTTTCAGAGAGAGCGGATGTTATTGTGGAAACTGAAGTCACTTTTCCTGTGAATGGAGCCGGTTAACGAGCCCTGGCCCCTCTGAGAGTCCCCGAGCCTCCGTGAATCTTCACGGCTCACACTGTAAAGGGCTTTTTCCAGTTTGGAAATGACCATTCCCGGCAGCTGGAGCTTTCCCTTGTATTTTCTGAGATCTGTGATAACCCTCAGCTGCCAGTCCTTATCCAGCGGCCGCGTGGCCTAATGGATAAGGCGTCTGACTTCGGTGAATCTCAGTGATGATATCAGAAGATTGCAGGTTCGAGTCCTGCCGCGGTCGTTTTATACATAAATCCGGTAGCTATCAAACTGTTCAGTACAATTCTGTGGAGGAATTTCTAATATGGTCAGGAAGATAAATGGAGTTATAGATGTTTGCAGCAGAGAATAGGGCCTTCAGTTTGCCAATTCCGCCCAGTTTCTATTACGAAACTAATCGCACAATTTTATTTCCTTTTGTTTTTAATCGGTGAGATGCTACAAACTGTACGGTGTGAGGATGTGGGGCAGACCGTGTTGGACGGAGAAGTGTATCAATTTCTTCACCCAGACAGTGGTCAGCCTCTGGAATTTGCTCCCACAGGAAGTGGTTGAGGCAAAACCATTGTATGTTTACACGAAACAGTAAAGAGAGCAGGTGGCGCAATATGGGGGTGGGGCTTGGGGGGGGGGGGGTGGGGGGGTGCGGGATCAGCCTATTGAGTTGGATTATTAGCCATGATCATAATGAATGGCAGAGCAAGATCTAAGTGGCCGAATGGTCTCCTCCTGCTCCTGTTGTCTATGTTTCTATGATTGGCGAGGAGCAACTTCAAGCCGGCGAGGCTGGAGGTGCTGCTGATCTTCACCAGAACAGACAGAGAGAGAATACAACACAATAAACACAGGGAGCAACAATGGGAAATAACAAATTCATTCGATTGGAATTTTCAATACCCTTTGGAATTGATAAAACCCAGAATGAAAAGGAAATTAAATTGGAATTCCGGCCATTTTAGCATCTGGGAGAGAAAGGAGAAACGGAGAGAACAATGTAGGAGGAAAAGAAAGGATGGAACTGCTCCCTTGTACTTGGGTCACTGCTGGTCCACAGTTTGTAGCATCTCACCGATTAAACACAAAAGGTAAATAAAACTCTATCATTCGTGGATTTAATCAGATTCGGCTTCATTTTGAACTATAAAGGCTAAAGTCTTTCTCACTCACTCAATATATTGAGATATTTGAGAATAAATTGACAAAAGAACAAAGAACAAAGAAAATTACAGCACAGGAACAGGCCCTTCGGCCCTCCAACCCCGGGCCGACCATGTTGCCCGACTGAACTACAATCTTCTACACTTCCTGGTTCCGGGATCATTGGGTCAATTTGGTTCATTTCTGGTATGTTGGCTTCGACTCGAACAGAACAATAGGCATCCGGGACCAGTCTTTATAAATGGAAGCATCGACCACAAGGGCAATGCCGCAATGGAGATTCTTCATAAAATCCTGAAAGAACAATAGAAAATGTTGGATAACTCGGCTGGTCTGGCAACATCTGTGGAGAGAGAAAAACAGTTCCAGTTCCAAACCCAGTATGACCCTGCTTCCCATTCGCTGTTTCCCTCTCCACAGCTGCTGCCAGCCTGTTGAGATTTTCCAGCATTTTCTGTTTTTATCACGGGACGACACGCCAGCTCTCGGCGACTGACATGGACACAGTAGGCGGAATGGATTCACCCTGGTCTGTAACCATTCTTTGAAACGAGAGTATAAGATCTGAGCAACGTGAAGTATCCAATTGGAGAGTTGTATCCTGGCGATTGGAATCTCTCTCCCCCGCTGCTTCCGGTGCTGCTTTCACAGACAAGTAGCCGAAGAAGCCCTCCAGTGGACAAACAGGAGGAAATTCATGCAGTTGAGGCGGAAGAGGATTCTGGAAGAGATCAACTGAGTCACCTCGACTGTACTGTGGGCAGCCGAAGAACAGGTGTCAAGGAGCGGTTAAGCCTCAAACACGTCCCTCCCTCCTTTTCCTCCAAACTGCCCCCGAGTTCAGTGATTGGCACCATATCGATCGCAGAGATGTTAAAAAATGCTTACCTGGGCTCGTCCGGGATTTGAACCCGGGACCTCTCGCATTTTCTCGCAGCAGAAGACCCAAAGCGAGAATCATACCCCTAGACCAACGAGCCAGATTGCGAAAAACATTTAAAAACCAGCCTGAAATCACTCCAGGAAGTTTATCTTCGGGGTAGGCACGCTGCAGCCTTCCGGTCTCAACATCGAATTGAACAACCCATTCTAATGCATCTCGACCCATTTGTTTGATCCCATTTCATTTCAACTGTCTCTTACCATTTCCTTCTTTTTTTATCTTTCTAATTTTATATTTACCCCCTCCCCCAATCTTATCCACCTTTCCTTACCCCTTCCCCTCTTTGCTTCCCCTCCTCCCATATCTCCATCTGTCACAGATCACAATCTGATGTTAGTGTCACTGCTGTTTGGTCTCTCACACCTTTTGTTCTCTCTGGGGACTGCCAGTAGCACTCTTTCCCCTTGGTTCAGGCGTTGGATTTGTAATCCAATGGGGTTTCCCCGCGCAGGTTCGAGCCCTGCTCGCAGTGACTGTGTTCAACTCCCCACTGACGCGAGAATTAATCAGAATCCAGGAAGGTTGTCAGTAAACGGTTTGAATTTATCGAGTTATTGGAAACTAAACGAAATATGAAGGTGAATAAAAATCTCAAACTAAAAGGAACAATCAATAAATTACAACGTTAATAATAAATACTAAGTTGCATTCCTGGTTGTGAGGAGGCTCTGAGATAAAGGGATCGAGAGAACGAGGTGACTGCAGTCTGACTCTTCCTCTGAAAACCAGTTAGTGCGCACTTGTAGAAAGTGGATGTGTCTGAGAACAGGAGAAAAGCAGATCATGGGTCTCGTATTGAGTTTATTGAGCCGGATTTAGAAAAGTGAAGCAAACTTCTAAGCATTCAGCGCCTGTCTGAGAACAGGTAAGGAATTACGGATGGCAATGAGACAGTGTTCTATGTTTCTGTTAAATCCAGAAAAATAAGAAAGTTCTGAGGGAATTCGCTGCAGCAAATCCATTCTTTAAGAGGTGTTGGTCTATTGTTTTCAGAGACACTGTCATAGTTTCTTAAATTATGTTTTGTGCTTGGTTTTGTTTTGCTCAGTAATTTGGGGAATCTATTTGGAGCGGGAGCAGTTCGTCAATATCTCTGCCTCCTGCTTGTTCAGCTCCCCGGGCAGCAGCAGCTCCATTCCTATCCAGATGTGGGGACACAAACGGCAAAGAACAAAGAAAAATACAGCACACGAACAAACCCTTCGGCCTTCCAAGCCTGTGCCGACCATGCTGCCCGTCTAAATTAAAATCTTCTACACTTCCTGGGTCCGTATCCCTCTATTCCCATCCTATTCATGTATTTGTCAAGATGCCCCTTAAATGTCACTATTGTCCCTGCTTCCACCACCTCCTCCGGCAGCGAGTTCCAGGCACCTACCACCCTCTGTGTAAAAAAAATTGCCTCGTACATCTCCTCTAAACATTGCCCCTGGCACCTTAAACCCCTAGTAATTGACCCCTCTACGCTGGGAAAAAGCCTCTGACTATCCATGACTCCTCTAACCTGGGAAAAAGCCTCTGACTATCCAAATTATCCAAATCCACATTATTATATCCCACGCAGGTTTGAACCTCGCTCGCTGCGGATCAGTTCCATAAACAAACCACTGACCAGACAAATGATCGGGGCTCCCTTTGCCTCTCATTGATGGTTTTCACCCAATTTCGCTGTTTGGGAATTGGAAGTAAAATGTCATCGCGTGTGATAATTTGCATATTTAAATGATTTACACTAAACATCTGAAACAATTCTTAATAAATGATAATTAATCAATATTAAGCAAGTGTCCTGAAACGATTGGAAGGAAGAGCCCATCCCTCCTTGACAGGAATGTTGGGAATGGACCGGAGTTAAACATTCCCAGACCATATCCAACATGTTTCTCCTCAGCATGAAAACTCCCCGCGGAAAGACTGAAACAGACACACATTTGATCACATCATGATTAACATCACTCACACCTTAACCATGAGGCCACTGATGATGCCATGATTAAACAGACAATATCTGCTGTGGTGTGTGAGTATTATTCCTGCCAATATCACATCTCCACTGACTGGAAAGGGTTATGGTTTATTATCACGGTGACGTCATTTGGTAAAGTTTGAATCACAATATCCAGTAATACCCCATAGAGGGGCAAGGAGGATATTTAACAATATCCAGCAATAAACCACAATGGAAATCGAGACCCCAGTTTCCCCTCTCGGACGGATGTGAACAATCCAACCAGACTAGTGACAAGAGAAGAGGAGATTTACACGGAGTCCTTCCTCCAGCTGCCTCTCTTCCTCCAGCTCCCTCCCTCTGTTCCTCGCTCACTCTCACGCATTGTGCCATCCTTCGTATTTCCCTCCCTTCCCCCCTCCCTGTCTCTTCCTACCCCATTCCCTCTCTCTAATGTCTTTCTCGTTCTCTGGGCTCTGAGCCTTGTCTCCAGGCTCGCACTGACTGCGGGCCACGGGAGTCTCAGGTCGGCCTGGGCTCTTTAACCGGCTCCATTCACAGGAAAGGTGACTTCAGTTGACACAATAGCATCCGCCAAACTGAAATTCAGACTCACAGTGAAGGTGAAGACTGCGGACTGTGGTTCCCGCTCCTGCTGTTTAATACAGATCACTATAACTGTGTACAGTGAGCAGAAATAAATTGCTGTTATATGTAAACATTTCTTACTGAACTCACTGTCATTCCGCTTGAACAGGACGGGTTTAAGTCTCCTGATATTTGAATCGATATAAAACTGTGCAAAGATATAAACCGAGTTGATAAATCTGAAATATCCTGAAAAGATTATTTTCATTATGCTTCGAGTCATTTCATTTCCACACAATGAACTTTCTCCAGATGTAAAATCGCGGAATCAGCTGTCGAAAAACTCAGTGAGCCTGACGTCATTTGAACAAGCAACTTTCTGATGTGACAAAGAGTCATTGGACTCGAAACTTGAGCTTTTTTCTCTCCCCACAGATACTGCCAGACCTGCTGAGATTTTCCATCATTTTCTCTTTCGTTTCAAGCAACCTTCTGATCTGGAGTCAGACGCGCTACCGCTGCTCAAGTGTTGGTCACTGAAGCTTTCTCCTCATAGATTTATTCATTATGAGTCAATGACTGGTACTACATGTGAGGGTGGAATTCAGTCAAACATTGGTACTGAATGTCAGTGTGGAAATCTTTCTGTATCTATCAATCACAATTACTGTTTGGGGAAATTGGGATGAATTCAGTATCGGTATCGGTGTGTTTTGGGCTGTTGGGGCACTCAACAGCTGATCAATGGTTTCCTGCTTGAACCAAGCACAGAATGCATTGAGTTGATCGGAGAGGGGAGAGCTGCTGTGGGAGATACTGTTCGGCGTCGCTTTGTAGCCCGTTATGTTGTTTAAGCCTTGCCACAAACGACGAGAGTCTGTCACGCTAGGCTGTATCTCTAGCTTGGTCTGATATTCTCTCTTGGCATCCCGGATGGCTTTACCAAGGTCGTACCGGGATTTATTGTATAGGTCAGGTCCGCCTGACTTGATCGCCTCAGACCTGACCTTCTGTAGGGAGTCAATCTCCTGATTCAGCCATGGTTTCTGGTTGGCGAACGTACGTACTGCTTTCTTTGGCACGCAGTCGTTAACACATTTGCTGATGAAGTCTGTGAGTGTGGTGGCATACTTATTTCAGTTACTCGCTGAGTTCTTAAATATGGGCCAGTCCACTGTCTCCAAGCAGTCACGTCGGAAATCTTCTGTTTCCTCGGACCAGTACTGCACGAACTTCTTAGCCGGATTCTCCCGCTTGAGTTTCTGCTTGTATGCCGGGAGAAGGAGCACCGTCTTATGTTCTGATTTTCCAAAGGTGGCTCGCGGGATGGAAGGGTAGGTTCTCTTGATTTTTGAATAGCAGTGGCCACGACTGTTGCCCCCCCCCCCCCCTCCCGTGGGGCAGGAGATGTGCTGGTGGGATTTTGGCAGCACACTCTTGAGTTTGGCCTTGTAGAAGTTTCAATCTGGACAGTGTTTGACTATTCACCCCCAACCCGCAAACAAAAGCTAAAAATCGCCGCATTTTCACTTCACCCTCATGAGGTGGACCAAACAGAGACACAACAGGCACGTCACAGACGAGGATGGGATTTGAAGCCAGTGTACAGAGCACAATGGATTATTGTGCATCACCTTAACCACGTGGTACAGCTGCTTTACTTCATGGCCCTTTAATATCCCTCAATCTGACTTCTTTGGGTATTGTTCGCACAGGCGCTGACTGACAGTGTACTGTCAAAGTGTAAATAAAAATAAATCTCTGAGGAGAAAGGTTCAGTTATTGGCAATTGGGCTTCTGGCGCAAAGAGAGCGCGTCTGGCTCCACATCAGAAGGTGACGTACAAATCACGTCAGGCTCCCGGAGAGTTTCTGCAGCTGGTTCCAGGAATTTCTCTCTGTGTGGGAATGTTTATGAAATGACTCCGTTCAAAAGCACAATGCAAATAATTTATTCCGGATATTTCTGATTTACCCGCTCAGTTTATATTTTTGCACTGTTCAATATCGGATCAGATATCACGACACTCAAACCCGTCCTGTCAAAGCAGAATAGCGGTGAGTTCAGTAAGAAATGTTTACAAACAACAGCAATTTCTTTCTGCTCACTGTACACAGTTAGAGTGATGTGTATTAAACAGCAGGAGCGGGAACCGCAGTCCGCAGTCTTCACCTTAACGGTGAGTCTGAATTTCAGTTTGGGGGTTCAGAGAGAGCGGATGTTATTGTGGAGAAAAGCAATTTACTGCGGGTGCCGGGATCTGAAACGAAAGGGAAAATGCTGGAAAATCTCAGCAAGTCTGTCAGCATCTGTAGGGAGAAAAAAGAGCTAACGTTTCAAGTCCGATCATTCTTTGTCATGGTTATTGTGGAAACTGAAGTCACTTTTCCTGTGAATGGAGCCGGTTAAAGATCCTTGCCCGGCCTGAGAGTCCCCGAGCCTCCATGAATCTTCACAGCTCACACAGTGAAGGGTTTTTTCCACTTTGAAAATGACTATTCCCGGCAGCTGAAGCTTTCCCTTGTATTTTCTGGGATCTGGGAATTAGCGGATCACCAAACAAGAGAAATGAAACACATATAATCGCAGTTATTATTCACATGGGATAAACATTGGTTCGCATATTGCAGCCGGTAGTCAGGTCGCCTAATTGATAAGGCGTCTGATTTCGATGAACCTTAGTAATGATATCAGAAGATTGCAGGTTCGAGTCCTGCCGTGGTCGTTTTATACAGAAATCCGGTGGAACTTTCTGACAGGCGAATTTTCCCCCCTAAGCTCAAAGTTCCACCTTTCCATCCAAACATTGCAGGGGTTTTTGGAATGTAATTTCTTGTAACTTTGTTCATTCCATTCTCTGTCATCTTTGTATTTTGTTTAGCCCCGAATGAATCCACAATATCTGTTTGATTTGGATAAAGTGTAGAATAAAATATTATGTATCAATCGGTTCTATCCAATTCTGTGGAGGCAATTCTAATGTCCTCAGGACGACAAATGGAGTCACAGAGTCACAGATGTTTACAGCATGAAAACAGGCCCTTCGGCCCAGCTTGACCATGCTGCCAAGTTTCTATCACTAAGCTAGTCCCACTTGCCCGTATTTGGCCCATATCCCTCTCTACCCACCCTGCCCATGTAACTGTCTCACTGCTTTTTAAAAGATTAAATTGCACACGCCCCTGCCACTGCCTCTGGCAGCCCGTTCTAGATGTTCACCACCCTCAGCGTGAAGAAATGTCCTGTCTGGTCTAATTTGTATCTCTCCCCTCTCACCTTATACATATTACCTCTAGGTCTAGTCTTCTCTACCTTTGGGGAAATATGTCGACTATCTCCCTGATCTATGCCCCTCATTATTTTATAGACCTCCGGGGGAAAAGTCCCAGCCTATCCAGCCTCTCCTTATAACTCAGACTACCAAGTCCTGGTAGCATCCTCGTATATTTATTCTGCACTCTTTCTAGTTTAACAATATCCTTCCTATAATAGGTGACCATAACTGAACACAGTCCTCCATGTGTTGTCCAACCAATGTCTTGTACAACTTCCACAAGACGTCCCAACTCCTGTATTCAATATTCTGACCAATAAAACCTAGCATGCTAAATGCCTTCTTCACCATTCTGTTCAACTACGACTCCATCTTCAAGAAGCTATGGACCTGTACGCCTTGATCTTTTTGTTCTGTAACTCTACCCAACTCCCTGCCATTAACTGAGTTGGTCCTGCCCTGATTGGATCGACCAAAATGGATCACGCTACATTTATCCAAATTAAACTCCATCTGCCATTCATTGGCCCACTGGCCCAATATGTTTAATAATGAGCTGAATCAACTGCTTTTCGTTCAGATGGATGAAAGATCATGTCACTGGATTGGGAATCCAGACAGCCCGAAATAACCTTTGGGACGCGGAACAAATCCCACATCATTCAAATTCACTGATTGAATAGATTTTCAGGGGGTTGACAGGGTGGATGCTGAGAGGTTGTTTCTCCATGTGGGAGAGTCTAGGACCAGAGGGAATGATCTATTTTAAACCGCCCTTTAAACCAGAAATGATGAGTATTTGTTTCCCTCAGAGTATAGTGTATCTGTGGAAATATGTTTTTTTTAACCGAAAAGAGCTGTGGAGGCTGGGTCAGTTAATATGTTCAAGGCTGATATTGAGGCTGATAATCAGTAAGGGAATCAAGGATTATGGGGATGAGGCGGGAATGTGGGTTTGAGGATTATATCAGGTCAGCCATCACCTGGTTGAATGGTGGAGACAGGATGGGCCGCATGGGCTCCTTCGTCTTACAGTGTAATGAGATCATCTGATGAACATGTTTTCACGGCTGGGCGTCCGGATCTGGAAAGACGAAATCTGCCAGAAATGCCCCAGATGAAGCTGGCGTCTGTTTTGGAGCTTCTGAAGTCGCATGTTTTCACCATGCCAAACTACCCAAAGCTGGAGTCCTGATTTAAATCGATTATCAGACAGAGGATTAGAACACAGAACATACAGTGCAGAAGGAGGCCATTTGGCCCATCAAGTCTGCACTGACCCCCCTTAAGCCCTCGCTCTCTCCCCTCCCCGAGCGCCGTAACACAATAACACTTCTAGCGTTTTTGGAGACTAAGGGCAATTTATCATGGCCAATCCACCCAACCTACACGTCTTTGGACTGTGGGAGGAAACCGGAGCACCCGGAGGAAAGCCACGCAGACACGGGGAGAACGTGCAGACTATACATAGGCAGTGACTCAGCGGAGAATCGAACCTGAGACCCTGGCGCTGTGAAGCAACAGTGCTAGCCACTTGTGCTACCGTGCTGCCCAGATTAGGAATATCGGTATAGAGATTGGTGCAAGACGATTCTCTCCTCTGGCCTGTTGAACTCCGAATCTAAACTTCATCCTAGTTACGGATACACTAAACGAATCATCAGGTCACCCTCAATAAGTGGCCCAATGCGGAGAAGTAGCGAAGGGATCATCGACGAGGATGGATTCAGAGGAGGGATTCTTCGGCTACTTGTCTGTGAAAGCAGCACCGGAAGCAGCTGCGGGGATTGATTCCAGTCGCCAGGATGCAATTCTCCAATTGGATACTTCACGTTGCTCAGATCTTACACTCTCGTTTCGAGAATCATAGAATGGTTACAGATCAGTGTGAGTCCATTCGGCCCACCGTGTCCATGTCAGTCGCCTGGAGCTGGAGTGTAGTCCCGTGATAAAAACAGAAAATGCTGGAAAATCTCAACAGGCTGGCAGCAGCTGTGGAGAGGGAAACAGAGAATGGGAAGCAGGGTCATCCTGGGTTTGGAACTGAAACTGTTTTTCTCTCTCCGTAGATGTTGCCAGACCAACCGAGTTCCCCAACATTTTCAATTGCTCTTGCAGGATTTTATGAAGAATCTCCATTGCGGCGTTGCCCTTGTGGTCGATTCTTCCATTTATAATGACTGGTCCCGTCTGTCTATTGTTCTGTTCGAGTGGAGGCCAACAAACCAGAAAGAACCAAATTGACCCAATGATCCCGATAAGAAAAGCAAGGGACAAAAAAGAGTTTATTTTGATGTTACTTTAACAATCAAACCAAATTCAACAGGAATTAAGAAGCCCATTGAGTTGATAAAATAAGCTTTGCTTTGGGAGGTAATGGTAAGCTGGTTTCAGCGGGACAGTGATCGCCGTCTGGCTCGTTGGTCCAGGGGTATGATTCTCACTTAGGGTCTTCTGCTGCGGTAAAATGCGAGAGATCCCGGACGAGCCCTGCAAAGCACTTTTTAACATCTCTGTTATCGATATGGTGCCATTGACTGAACTCGAGGGCAGTTTGGAGGAAAAGGAGGGAGGGACGTGTTTGAGGCATAACTGCTCCTCGACACCTGTTCTTCAGCTTCCCACAGTACAGTCGAAGTGACTCAGTTGACCTCTTCCAGAATCCTCCTCTGCCGCCTCAACAATGAATTTCCTCCTGTTTGTCCACTGGAGGGGTTCTTCGGCTACCTGTCTGTGAAAGCAGCACCGGAAGCTGCGGGGGAGAGAGATTCCAATCGGCAGGATGCAACTCTCCAATTGGATACTTCACGTTGCTCAGATCTTGCATTGTCGTTGACAGAATCATAAAGATTCCAGATTAATGGTTCGTCCATTCCGCCCACCGTGTCCATGTCAGTCGCCTAGAGCTGGCGTGTAGTCCCGTCGTAAAAACAGAAAATGCTGGAAAATCTCAACAGGCTGGCAGCAGCTGTGGATAGGGAAACAGAGAATGGGAAGCAGGGTCATCCTGGATTTGGAACTGGAACTGTTTTTCTCTCTCCACAGATGTAGCCAGACCAGTCGCGTTATCCACGAAGGTATTGAGAGACCACGGACATATCTGACATATCTGAACGATGCTGACCAGAATCAGTGTGCTCAAACGTGTGTTCTTGTTGAAAGAACAAACGAGGAAGTGAATAGTTGTCTGGCTATCGCAGGGCAGTAATGACGCAGCTCCTGGTTTGAGGAGCAGAGTGCTAAAGCGGAACGGTGCTGTGCTGTTACCCCGTGGTCGAGGAATCGAGGCTATTCTCAGTTTTTTAACATTCTCACTCACCAAGAATAAACATTACGCACGTTTCTGTTTGCTTTGCAGCAAATACCTATCAGAATCTTTCTTGCAGTCTCATCCCGGCATTAGTCCCACGAATGAAGGAGACCGCATGACATATTACAACATAGTAAAGTTCATAAGTAACTTTCTCAACTTCTTATAATGTGGTTTCGATATGGTCAGTGTTCGACTATTCACCTCCGCCAAGCCCTTAAATAAAAGCTAAAAATCGCAGCATTTTTACTTGATCCTCATGAAATGGAACAAACAGACAAACAACAGTCAGGTTTTGACGAGGATGGGATTGGAATCCAGGTGCGCAGAGCACAATGGTTTATTGTGCATCTCCTGAACCACATGGTACACCTCCTTTACTTTAATAGAACTTTAATATACGATCTTCTCACAGACAAGTAGCCGAAGAACACCTCCAGTGTACAAACAGGAGGAGGTTCATCCAGGAGAGGAGCCCGAAGAGAATTATGGGAGAAGTGAAACCGGTAACCTGGACTGTCCTGTGGGCAGCTGAAGAAGAACTGGCGGCAATGAGCGGTTCGGCCCCAAACTCGACTGCCTCCGTTCGTCCCTCCTGGATCCCAACTCGATGCAATCTGTCCTGACAACTTGGAACAGATTGTCACATCAGTGATTGCAGATCCATCTTGGAAAAATGAGCCCCACTACCGAGAAACAATGGATGAAAAATCGACGAGGATTGAATTCGAATCCACGCGTGCAGAGCACAATGGATTAGCAGCCCACCGCCAAAACCACTCGGCCACTCGGTCCCTCGGTCCCACATTTTTACGCATCAATACCTCTAATTTCAGTTAGCATCCATGAACTGATGGAAATTATCTGCCTCTTTCTATTTGCCATCGTGCCACAATCTAGAAATGCAGGAATGGAGGTACCGCGGTGGGCATGACTGCCTTCTAAGCAGTTGACCCACGTTCGATTCCCGGCCATCGCAGTAATAGTTGTATTGGATACTTTTGCGCGACATCGTGAGTTTCAAACTGAGGAAGACTGATCAATAGTTTTTACCACAGAATGTATGCGCAATTATCTAATTGAGATGTATTAGATGTCGGAAGGTATGGAGAAAGTAGACCTGGAGTTGATGCTTCCTCTTGTCGGGCATTCTGAAACCAGAGGTCATGATCTTTGAATAACAGATTGCGTATTTAAAAAAGATTTCAGAAAAAAATACTTCTTCCAAAGGGTTGTGATTCTGTGGAATTCGCTTACCCAGCATGCGCTGAATGCAGGGTGAGTGAATTTAAGGAGGAGTTAGAGAATTTTTAATGGTAAGGAGTTGAAGGGATATGGAGAACGGGCAGGCCGGTGGAGTTGAGGCCAGGATGGGATCAGCATGGAAGGTGCGCAGAGCACAATGGATTATTATGCATCTCCTGAACCAAATGGGACAACTCCTTTACTTCAATAGAACTTTAATATACGATATTCTCACAGACAAGTAGGCGAATGACACCTCCAGTGTACAAACAGGAGGATGTTCATTCAAGAGAGGTGGCTGAAGAGAATTATGGGAGAAGTGAAACCGGTAACCTGGACTGTCCTGTGGGTAGCTGAAGAAGAAGTCAGGAGGCGAAATAGCCTACACCCGCTCCTACGATCAATCGATCTCTTCATCTGTAACACTGTAGGTAGCAGATGCGGAACATATCAGCCATGATAGAATGGCGGTGCAGACTCGATGGGTCTAATGGCTTAATTCTGCTCCTATATTTTCTGAACATATCTTTTCCACGACATCGTGAGTTTCAAACTGAGGGAAAGAAACGGTCTCCAACTCAGAATTAATGCGCGATTAAGTCAGGGAGCGAAGTAAGTAACTTTCTCAGCTTTTGATAATGTGGTTTCGACATGGACAATGTTCGACTATTCACCACCCGCCAAGCCCTTAAATAAAAGCTAAAAATCGCAGCATTTGTACTTGATCCTCATGAAGTGGAACAAACAGGCAAACAACACACGTTTTTGACGAGATGGGATCAGATTCCACTTGCGCAGAGCACAATGGGTTATTGTGCATCTCCTGAACCACATGGTACAACTCCTTTAGGTGTCAGAGGTCATGCTCTGAGAATATGAGATTGCGTATTTAAAAAGATTTCAGGAAAAACTACTTCATCCAAAGGGTTGTGATTCTGTGGACTTCGCTTCCCCAGCGTGCGCTGAATGCAGGAAGAGTGAGTGAATTTAAGGAGGAGTTAGAGAATATTTTATTGGTAAGGAGTCGAAGGGATATGGAGAACGGGCAGGCCGGTGGAGCTGAGGCCAGGATGGGATCAGCATGGAAGGTGCGCAGAGCAGAATGGATTATTATGCATCTCCTGAACCAAATGGTACAACTCCTTTACTTCAATAGAACTTTAATATACGATCTTCTCACAGACAAGTAGGCCGAATGACACCTCGAGTGTACAAACAGGAGGATGTTCATTCAAGAGAGGTGCCTGAAGAGAATTATGGGAGAAGTGAAGCCGGTAACCTGGACTGTCCTGTGGGTAGCTGAAGAAGAACTGGTGGCAATGAGCGGTTCGGCCCCAAATGGGTCCGGGACCCAACTCGACGCAATCTGTCCTGACAACTTGGTATAGATCGTCATATCAGTGATTGCAGATCCATCTTGGAAAAATAAGCCCCACTACAGTGAATGAAAAGTCGACGAGGATGGGATTCGAACCCATGCGTGCAGAGCACAATGGATTAGCAGTCCATCGCCTTAACCACTCGGCCACCTCGTCCCACATACTTATACATCAATACCGCTAATTTCGGTTAGCATCCATGAACAGATGGAAATTATTTGCCTCTTTCTATTTACCATGGGGTTAAAATCCAGAAATGCAGCGATGGTGGTATAGTGGTGAGCATAGCTGCCTCCCAAGCAGTTGACTCGTGTTCCATTCCCGGCCATCGCAGTAACAGTTGTACTGAATGTTCTTGTGCGACATGGTGAGTTTCAAATTGAGGAACACTGACCAACAGTTTTTAGTACAGAATTCATGCGCAATTATCTAAATTGTGATGTATTAGATGTCAAAAGCTTTGGAGAAAGTAGACCTGGAGATGATGCTTCCTCCTGCGGGGCATTCTGAAACCAGAGATCATGATCTTAGAATAAGAGATTGCGCATTTAAAAAAGATTTGAGGAAAACTACTCCTTCCCGAGGGTTGTGATTCTGTGGAATTCGCTACCCCAGCGTACACTGAATGCAGGATGTGTTGTGAACTTACATAGAACATAGAACATAGAACGATACAGCGCAGTACAGGCCCTTCGGCCCACGATGTTGCACCGACATGGGAAGTCAAAAACTAAAGGCCATCTAACCTACACTATGCCATTATCATCCATATGCTTATCCAATAAACTTTTAAATGCCCGCAATGTTGGCGAGTTCACTACTGTTGCAGGTAGGGCATTCCACGGCCTCACCACTCTTTGTGTAAAAAACCTACCTCTGACCTCTGTCCTATATCTATTACCCCTCAATTTAAAGCTATGTCCCCTCGTGCTAGCCACCTCCATCCGCGGGAGAAGGCTCTCACTGTCCACCCTATCTAACCCTCTGATCATTTTGTATGCCTCTATTAAGTCACCTCTTAACCTTCTTCTCTCTAACGAAAACAACCTTAAGTCCATCAGCCTTTCCTCATAAGATTTTCCCTCCATGCCAGGCAACATCCTGGTAAATCTCCTCTGCACCCGTTCCAAAGCTTCCACATCCTTCCTATAATGAGGCGACCAGAACTGTACGCAATACTCCAAATGCGGCCGTACGAGAGTTTTGTACAGCTGCAACAGGACCTCATGGCTCCGGAACTCAATCCCTCTACCAATAAAGGCCAACACACCATAGGCCTTCTTCACAACCCTATCAACCTGGGTGGCAACTTTCAGGGATCTATGTACATGGACACCGAGATCCCTCTGCTCATCCACACTGCCAAGAATTTTACCATTAGCCAAATATTCCGCATTCCTGTTATTCTTTCCAAAGTGAATCACCTCACACTTCTCTACATTAAACTCTATTTGCCACCTCTCAGCCCAGCTCTGCAGCTTATCTATGTCCCTCTGTAACCTGCAACATCCTTCCACACTGTCTACAACTCCACCGACTTTAGTGTCGTCTGCAAATTTACTCACCCAACCTTCTGTGCCCTCCTCTAGGTCATTTATAAAAATGACAAACAGGAACGGCCCCAGAACAGACCCTTGTGGTACGCCACTCGTAACTGAACTCCATTCTGAACATTTGCCATCAACCACCACCCTCTGTCTTCTTTCAACTAGCCAATTTCTGATCCACATCTCTAAATCACCCTCAATCCCCAGCCTCCGTATTTTCTGCAATAGCCGATTGTGGGGAACCTTATCAAACGCTTTACTGAAATCCATATACACCACATCAACTGCTCTACCCTCGTCTACCTGTTCAGTCACCTTCTCAAAGAACTCACTAAGGTTTGTGAGGCATGACCTACCCTTCACAAAACCATGCTGACTATCCCTAATCATATTATTCCTATCTAGATGATTATAAATCGTATCTCTTATAATCCTCTCCAAGACTTTACCCACAACAGACGTGAGGCTCACTGGCCTATAGTTACCGGGGTTATCTCTACTCCCCTTCTTGAACAAAGGGACCACATTTGTTACCCTCCAGTCCTCTGGCACTATTCCTGTAGCCAATTATGACATAAAAATCAAAGCCAAAGGCTCAGCAATCTCTTCCCTGGCTTCCCAGCGAATCCCAAGATAAATCCCATCAGGCCCCGGGGACTTATCTATTTTCACCTTGTCCAGAACTGCCAACATTTCTTCCCTACGCACCTCAATGCCATCTATTCTAATAGCCTGGCTCTCAGCATTCTCCTCCACAACTTTATCTTTTTCCTGAGTGAATACTGACGAAAAGTATTCATTTAGTATCTCGCTTATCTCCTCAGCCTCCACACACAACTTCCCACCACTGTCCTTGACTGGCCCTACTCTTACGGAGGATTAGAATTTTTTTTTATTGGTAAGGATTGGAGGGTTATGGAGAACGGGCAGGACGGTGGATTTGAGGCAAGGATGGGATCAGCATGGAAGGTGTTAGGCTCAGGAGCCTACATTGCCGACTCCAGCTCCTGCGCCATTTCATATGGGGAGAAGGCGATCAGGCTGATATCGCAATCGACCTCTTCATCTGTAAAAATGCAGGTTGCAGATGGGGAACATATCAGCCATGATAGAAAGGCGGAGCATACCCGATGGGTCTAATGGCTTAATTCTGCTCCTGTATTTTCTGAACTTATCTTTTTCACGACATCGTGAGCTTAAACGGAGGGAAAGAAACGGTTTCCAACTCAGAATTTATGCGTGATTAGGGCAGGGAGTGAAATAAGTACCTTTCTCAGCTTTTAATACTGTGGTTTCGACATGAACAGTGTTCGACTATTCACCACCCGCCAAGACCTTACATAAAAGCAACAAAACGCAGCATTTGTACTTCATCCTCATGAAGTGGAACAAACAGAGAAACAACCGACACGTTTTTGCCGAGGATGGGATTGGAATCCACGTGCGCAGAGCACAATGGATTATTGTGCATCTCCTGAACCACATGGTTCACCTCCTTTACTTTAATAGAACTTGAATGTCCGATCCGCTCACAGACAAGTAGCCGAAGAACAACTCCAGTGTGCAAACAGGAGGAGGTTCATCCAGGAGAGGTGTCTGAAGAGAATTTTGGGAGAAGTGAAACCGGTAACCAGGACTGTCCTGTGTGTAGCTGAAGATGAACTGGTGGCAATGAGCGGTTAGGCACCAAACACGTCTGCATCCGTTCGTCCCTCCTGGAACCCAACCCAATGCAATCTGTCCTGGCAACTTGGAATATTTATCACATCAGTGATTGCAGATCCATCTTGGAAAAATGAGCCACACTAGCGAGAACAATTGGATGAAAAATCGATGAGGGTGGGATTCGAACACATACGTGCAGAGCACAATAGATTAGTAGTCCATCGCCTTAACCACTCGGCCACCTCGTCCCACATTCTTACACATCAATACGGCTAATTGCGGTTAGCATCCATGAACTGATGGAAATTATCTGCCTCTTTCTATTCACCATGGTGCCAAAGTCTAGAAATGCAGTGATGGTGGTATAGTGGTGAGCATAGCTGCCTTCCAAGCAGTTGATCTGGGCTTGATTCCCGGCCATCGCAGTAACAGTTGTATTGGATGTTTTTGCGCGACATGGTGAGTTTCAAACTGTGTAAGGCTCACCAACAGCTTTTCACCTCACAATTTATGTGCAATTATCAATTTGAGATGTATCAGATGTCAAAAGGTATGGAGAAAGTACACCTGGAGTTGATTCTTCCTCTTGTAGGGTATTCTGAAACCAGAGGTCATGCTCTTAGAATATGAGATTGCGTATTTAAAAAAGATTTCAGGAAAAACTACTTCATCCAAAGGGTTGTGATTCTGTGGACTTCGCTTCCCCAGCGTGCGCTGAATGCAGGAAGAGTGAGTGAATTTAAGGAGGAGTTAGAGAATATTTTATTGGAAAGGAGTTGAAGGGATATGGAGAACGGACAGACCGGTGGAGCTGAGGCCAGGATGGGATCAGCATGGAAGGTGCGCAGAGCACAATGGATTATTATGCATCTCCTGAACCAAATGGTACAACTCCTTTATTTCAATAGAACTTTAATATACGATCTTCTCACAGACAAGTAGCCGAAGAACACCTCCAGTGTACAAACAGGAGGCGGTTCATTCAAGAGACGTGGCTGAAGAGAATTAAGGGAGAAGTGAAATCGGTAACCTTGACTGACCTGTGGGTAGCTGAAGAAGAACTCCGGAGGCTAAATAGCCTACACCCGCTCCTGCTCCTCGTATATTAAAGTTCTATTGAAGTAAAGGAGTTGTACCATTTTGGTTCAGGAGATGCATAATAATCCTGTCTTAGGTGCTCTGGATGATATCACAATCGACCTCTTCAGCTGTAACATTGTTCGGCAGCAGATGGGGAACATATCAGCCATGATAGAATGGCGGAGCAGACTGGATGGGTCTAATGGCTTAATTCTGCTCCTATATTTTCTGAACATATCTTTCCACGACATCGTGAGTTTCAGAAGGAGGGAAAGGAACGTTTTCTATCTCAGAATTTATTTTTAATTTAGGTATAAAGCAAAAGTTCCACATTGCCTGTCACCCGCTGCCCAGCGGCATTGTGGAACACAAGAATCGGTCACTAAAGGCCACACTGAGAAAAATGGTGCTGCAGCACAACATGGGCAGCACGGTAGAATAGTGGTTAGCATAAATGCTTCACAGTTCCAGGGTCCCAGGTTCGATTCCCGGCTGGGTCACTGTCTGTGTGGAGTCTGCACGTCCTCCCCCTGTGTGCGTGGGTTTCCTCCGGGTGCTCCGGTTTCCTCCCACAGTCCAAAGATGTGCGGGTTAGGTGGATTGGCCATGCTAAATTGCCTGTAGTGTCCAAATAAAAGTAAGGTTAAGGGGGGGGGGGGGTTGTTGGATTATGGGTATAGGGTGGATACGTGGGTTTGAGTGGGGTGATCATGGCTCGGCACAACATTGAGGGCCGAAGGGCCTGTTCTGTACTGTTCTATGTTCTATGACATGGGACGCAGCGCTCCAATTCGCACTGATGTTTGTTCGGAAGACAGTGTCTATTTCAACTGGTTATACCTACCAAACCTTCATGACAGGACGACCCATGAAGGGTACTGAGTATTTATTTGGACTTGATTTGGCCAGCCCTGCAGTCACCGCCCCGACACATGAGAAAGCAGTCCAGCACATGGGAGACTGTAAAATATTAAAGCAGAACAATTCGCTGCAGCTGCTGTTCGTCTAGGCGCTAAACAATAGCAGAGTAAGGCCTGCTTTGATAATGACAGTACACCCGACAGAGTACACAGTCAGACAGCAAATAATGAACACCAGCTCATTTCTCTCCCCTAAGTTTGCAGGACGCTATTCAAACTCGGACAATGTAAGCTAATCAGTTTATAACATCACGTATAGAACATAGAACGATACAGCGCAGTACAGGCCCTTCGGCCCTCGATGTTGCACCGACATGGAAAAAATCTAAAGGCCATCTAACCTACACTATGCCCTTATCATCCATATGCTTATCCAAAAAATTTTAAATGCCCTCAATGTTGGCGTGTTCACTACTGTTGAGAACGGAACGGAAAATCAGGATGGTTCCATGTAATTCAGCTTAAGGTTAATGGAACGCAGTGCAGCCACTCGCACCACCTCTCGTTCGCGTTTGCACACAATGAAGACCCGCCCACTGATAACCCAATCCCCCACTCCCCCAGCAGCAACACGTCCAGAGACACAACCTTGACCCGCGCCTAGAATCAAATTTCACCCTGAAGCTTGATTCTGCTGCTAGTGACAGCGACAAGGCAACTGAAGCCCCTGGGAAATCTGAACAATGGACACACAGACCAGGCCCCAGTCGCTACAGCCCCAGAGACACCGACAGAATATGTTTAGCCCCTTTGTGACCATTTAGTTGCCCACATCGGAAACAGACCCACCACCCGACGATAGCGACAACCCCCCTTACCCAGACTGCCAGACGGAAAATGAAAAACTGGCACCACGATAATTCCTGTCATCTGACACGGAATGGTGAAATGGGCCCAACATCTGCACACGCCGCGTTAGCACAAAAACTCTACACGCGAGTTTGGCACCCGGTAGATGGTGATGACTCCGAGTCTGACTCCCGCCATGGTAACCCCTTTCAAACCCTTTTTGGAATGGAATCTTGAGGTGTCCAGATGATTAGTGACAGGAACCGATTGGGATTTACGGTGTCCTATAATCTGATGGAACCTGCCCGCTTTTCTTCTTTAGTTTGTTTTTAAATATTGTACGTTCTTTCTTGTACGATTTTGTGTGTCAGACTCAGGAATAATTTCCTGATACAGTAGTAATTTCTGACGCACATGGCAGATAAGGAAACAAGTTTGATCGAGCCCATATATTTCCAAATTCTTACCGCTCTTGGAAGGTCACTCAGGCAGTGGAGTATATGGCGCTTATCCCCGCCCTGCCTGAGGACCCCCTATACATCTGGTCAGCCAAGCTGGGGTAGTGGAGTAACGGCACTGGTCACCATCCTGCCCGGGGATTCCACCCATTCTTACCCTGCCACGGATCATACACACCCCATTCGGAGAATTGTTTGCGAAACTCTTTGCTGTTCTTTTTCATTCCTGTGGTTTAAAGAATGCATTTTGCCACAACTTTGCCTCTTTCCGCCAACCCTTCGGGTGCTATCCCCCCACCTACTATTTACATGTCAGAATCACTTGGTTAGAAACGAGTTTGCAGAGGACGGAGAAATTGTCCACCCACTCAGCCCATCTAACACAGGCTGCGAGAGTGCTCGCACCGTGACAGAATTTTTCATTTCGGATGTCTTGTCTCCGCAAATTGTTGGTTTAAAAAAAATGAAGGAGGCTGATATGGTGACGATTCTAACAGGAAATTGACGTTAAGGAGAAACAGACAGACAAACGAGATGTTAAGCAACAAGATAATAACAGATATTATGCTTCCTCCCCGAGGAAGATACAAAGATACTTTCAGACGGAGAAAAGCCTGAACAAGATGAAGACCACCCTGATGATCAAGATCATGACCGTCGCTGAAACAGTACAGTTGCACATGTTACCTATCTCTACCTCCCTCACCACACAGGCCCCGAACACGAATACCCAAAACAACAACCCCAGCCCGGACACTACACAACACATAGACCCAGCCACCGATACCCCCACATGGTGTGAGAATCTCATTAAATGTTACTCCCTGTGATACACAGCAGAGGCTTTCCCAGTGGGAGTCATACTGTGCAGTGTCATCCAGACAATCAGATTGGGGAAATGGAGAAGGAGAGCCTCCCGCCCTCCAGTACACACCTTTGGAGCCCCTTTCCTCGGACTTCAGCAAACCCCACAAACTTTCTGAACCTTTTTCTTTAATAAATTCCGCGGTTGGGCGGCACGGTGGCACAGTGGTTAGCATTGCTGCCTACAGCACTGAGGACCCGGGTTTGAATCCTGGCCCTTGGTCACTGTCCATGAGGAGTTTGCACATTCTCCCCGTGTCTGCGTGGGTTTCACCCCCACAACCCAAAGATGTGCAGGACAGGATAGGTAGATTTGCTACGCTAAATTGCCCCTTAATTGGAAAAAATAATTGGGTACTCTAAATTTAAAAAAAAACACATTTTGTTTTAAATTCCGTGGTTGTTGTTTCATTATTAAAGCTTATTTTCTGTTCATGAATGTTCGCGATAAGAGAAAATGTGATGCTGCTATTGGGTTTTTGTATTGTAAGATAAGTTCTTTGATGGTTAAGAAGCAGCATGAGTGTAGTGTAGTTAGAGACAGTTAGAGGTCCCCTTTTTTGTTATTTACAAGGAGAATGGAAGACAGGATTGAATGTTAAATGGCCCCTTCGGAATTTTTAGTTATGTGTTGTATTATGGAAATTTGGGTAAATGCTTATGTCCCGTATCACAGAGTAGGGTAGAACCTGTCCTTGATTGAGGGTACCCGGCATTTCAGAGAACAGAAGACCCAGTATTGTGATCCGTCACGGTGCGCGTTGAGGATCAAGAGGACGGAGTGTAGCCATCTGGGAAGGTCTCTTACAACTAGGGACAGAGAAACTCCCAAAGCCTAGCGGGTAAAACGGAGAAGGCAAGACTCAGACAGCCTCAGAGCCTGAAATAGATTTGCAAAGAAGAATTCCAGACGGTATCGAAACTCCGACCAATTAGCATTTTGATGGGGCCGATTAACATTTGATGGCCCATCTTCATCAAAACAAAGGACTAGTACTCGAGCGAACGGTACAGTCCCAGACATTTCGGCGCCACTCCCTGTTCAGGGGAAGCGTAAACAACGGGATCACCCAATTAGTGGGGTCCGAAATTGGCCGCCCAAAAGAGCGCGAAAAACCCCAAGTATAAGAAGAAGAGTTCGCCATATGTTCGTCCTCTCTTGGACTTGGCGCCCCGGCCACGACCATTTCCAAGTGCAGCAACACCAGAAGCAATTCCAAGTTCAACGCTCGCTGCCAGACGGATGAGCCCAGCAGAGCAGCAGTTACTTCTCCAGACTCGATTGCTCCAGAATCGGACTGCGGCCACTGCTGCTCTCACCTAAGGCGGGTGCCTGAAGTTATGTGCAGGTTGTCTTAGTCGATAGGTGAGTTAACTAGCAGTGTTTGTGTTGCATGACTAATTGTGTGTAAATAAAGTAGATTGATCTTGAACTAACTAACTCGTGTTTGGCTCTTTGATCGACAGCCGGTTGTACCTTTTGGTGCTATCATTTGATACGTGACGACTCTGAATATTAGAACATAGATATCAAAAGAAAGGAGGGTAAACTCACTGATTGCCATAATTGGAACAGAGCCATAGAAAAAGACAGTTAAAGAAAAAGCAACACCTTTCATTCTGTTTTCAATCACGACAAAATACATTGATACACAAAGCAGCTCAACACAAACTGATTGAGAGATAACAGAAATAAACACACAATTATTCAGCACTATCACGCTGATACACACAAAATTCAATTGCAAACATCGCAATAGTAATCATGAATATTGTTTTATTTTGAGCATGATATAATCCAATACCTGCAACAGCTCCGTTGAAGATGCCATCGGAGTGCGTTCTTCTCCGGGAGGAACCCGAATGTTTTATATTCTTCTGGCATTTGTCGCATCCATTCTGCAATTTAGATTTGCGGAGATTTAAATAGGAACATGTGAATTCCATCGGCTAGAACGAAATAAACTGATATGTGTCTGTAAAATACAGGCTGGAAATGCAATGAATAGTAGATTCAGAGGCAGTCAGTAAAGATGTGCGATGCTACACTACAGCCTTACATTGCAGGACCAGTGGGAAATTGGAGTATTTTGCAGATGGTGAGAAACGATAGACCTTGGAGGAGCAAGGCGATTGGAGACACTGGGTACGGAATCATTCACCGTCAGTGGAATTATCTGATAACTAGTTTCTAGCTCTCAACTTCTAGGTTGTCATATCAGAGGAGACATTCATTCCTCCAGTTCGTTATCAGGGCAACTCTCTAGAATGAGTTGCTGCAATTAATGGAAACATAGATTGCCTGGAGGGCAGAGTGGGGCCATCACGTCTTCACGGACCCTCCGAACGAACATCATACCGAGGCCCTGTCCATTCCCTGCCCATAACTCCATGTCATGTCTGGAAAGTAAAGGCCAAGTATACATGGCCCATCCAACTATCCTGCAGATGGTTGGAGTGTGGGAGGCAGTCGGTGCAGTGCCGAGGTCCCACTGCCTGCTCTCCCCTCGTTCTATTCTTCCATTAGCCTATGATTTGAGCAATAAAGTGATATCCAGTCATTTTGCTCATTTGTCGGCGAGATCAGCGGCCACTAAGAACCGCAGAGAAAACTTGCCGTTCGACACATTTTCACGAAAGTTCGTTTGACATTTTTTTGTTTGACACCACCTCACAGCTTTCCGTGTTGGGCATAACTTACAACAAAGAAACTTACGCGCGAATTTCGAAATTGCACGAGTAAAGGAAGACACGTCGCCAGCAGGATTCGAACCTGCGCGGGGAAAACCCAATGGATTTCTGCTTCATCGCCTGAACCGGTATGTTCTGGAGCAGCGCTGGGTTCCCGGTCGTTAAACAGCGTTCGATTGCCTACCATAGTTGTGTCGATTTATTTGGAAATTTATGCGGGCTGGCCTGTTTCAAAATAAGAGAATAAAAAGATCCAAGAAATGACAGGCAAAAATAAATTTGAAGCTTTGTTATCATCGATTTTCACAATACTGCTGCCCGGTGAAGTTACTGAATGAAATTCAGAGCGAAAGCAGAATGAGGATCAGAGGAAGGTTCTTCTGTCATGACAGACATTTAATTAGAATACATTGAATGAACAAAAACTTCTAATTGACATCGTGCTCTGCAAGCAGTTTGCTCTCAACGGAGTAAAGATTTAGGATCACAGCCGCTGCGAGTAGGGTTCGAACCTACGCGGGGAAACCCCATCGGATTTCGAGTCCAACGCCTTAACCACTCGGCCATCGCAGCTGACAGCTCGTTTGGAGAAAGCATTGTAAAATCAAACGCTCCAGGTATTGCAGTAACGCGATGAAAAGTGTCCCAGTATTTATCTGAGAACGGGAGAATTCACGTGGAAAAAAGACCGTGAGATTTGGAGCAACGCCTTGAGCTGCACGTAAATCTCATCTTCCAAAACCCACTGTTCTACTTTGTGTCACAATATCAGTTGCAGTGGAAATATGCGATAAATTCATGTTTTTTGAACGGACTAGTACAGAACTTCCCAGTCTGAATCAAAATTAAAGTAATTATATCATAGAAGCATAGACCACAGGAAGGGACCTGCGCAGACCGAGTGGTCACGTGATGACTGGGTTGTCAGGAAGTTCCACCAGATTCTGTGTGAAGTGACCGCGGCAGGTCTGGAACCTGGACTCAACGTTAGATTCCCCGAAGTCAGACGCCCTTTCCATCCGCTGCAAAGAGGAAGCTGATGGTTGCACCATGTTAATAATCACTGTGAATATATTCATTTCAGTTCTGTTTTTGATGATACCCGGTTTTCCAGATCGCAGAAAATACACGGAAAGCTCCAGTTGCCGGACATGGACATTTTCGATGTCGGAAAAGTCCTTCACACTGAATGCCGTGAAGATTCATGGAGCATCATCCTCAAATTTAGCTGCTCACGGACATGTGTCACATCCTCTGCCTGCTCCGCGATCACATGCAGTCAGTGATCCTCACAAAGTGAATCAACACAAACCCCGCTCATTAAAAACTGCAGACAGACAAAGGGTGCGTCATTGCACCAATTCTCTTTTCCATATTCCTCTCTTATCTTCTTTATATTCCTCTCTTCAATATTGTACCTGTCATCCAGCAACTTCCCGACAGGCCTGGAGATAATCAAAGGAAGGACAGGAAATTGATCAAACTACAACCGTTTTCATTACAAAGTCAAACACTATCTTCAGACATTGAGCTCTAGGCTGCAGCCAAAGTTTGTATGGGTGTAAAATCAGAATCTCAGAATCAAGCAGATTCAGCATGGCTTTATGAAGGGGACGTCATGGACGACAAATTAATTAGAATTATTTGCGGCGGTACTGATCAGGATAAATAAAGGAGACCCAAAATGTTTAATACACTTGGATATCCAAAAACGCTCGTTTTTGATGTCGATAAGATGCCGCACATAAGTTAACTTAAGAAGATAAGAGCCCATGGTTTTCTGGCTGATATATTAGGACGTTCTCCTTGGATTTTATTTTGTTTATTGTCACGTGTACCAAGGTACAGTGAAATGTATTCTTCTGCAAGCAGCTCAACAGATCATTAAGTAAATGAAAATAAAGGGAAATAAAAGAAAATACATAATAGGGCAGCACAAGGTACACAATATAACTACTTTCACCGGCATCGGGTGAAGCAGGCAAGGGTGTAGTGTTAATGACGTCAGTCCATAAGTAGGTCGTTTAGGAGTCTGTTCGTGCGTGTACTCAAACTTCTGTTTCTCCTGCCCGATGGAAGAAGTTGGACCAGTGAGTAAGCCGGTTGTGAGGCGTCTTTGATTATGCTGCCCGCTTTCCCCAGAGAGCGGGAGGTGAAGTTGGTGTCAATGGAGGCAGGTTCGTGTGATGAAATGGGCGGTATTCACGACTCTCTGAAATTTCTTGCGGTCTTGGGCCGAGCAGTTGCCATACTAGGTTCTGATGCAGCCAGATAGAATGCTTTCTATGGTGCATCTGTAAAAGTTGGTAAGAGTTCATGTGGACATACCGAATTTCCTTAGTTTCCTGAGAACTGGATAATATCCCAAACTCATATCCTGCTATTGTCACATTGGTCCACCACCTTTTTCTCGTCACAAAACATCAGGAATATCAGACGAAGTCTTCTGACCTTTGATTCTCTCTTCAACCAACATCTTGTCCCTGATAAAATCCAGCTTGGGAAGAGGGGCTCGACATTCCGAGTTCCTCTGCAGACAGCCTCTTGCTGCTGATGAATCAAAAGAGGCCTAAAACCTGAAAGACGGCCTCTCTCACAGCCCTGTGAGCATGGCTCCGTTAGACCGCGCAGACAGTACCTGCAGAGTAGATAAAAAAGGAGAGAAGTGTGAGCAATTTCCGGTAAAAATTCTGTGATCAAAGAAAACAAAGAAAAGTTCAGCACAGGAACAGGCCCTTCGGCCCTCCAAGCCTGTGCCGACCATGCTGCCCGTCTAAACTAAAATCTTCTGCACTTCCTGGCTCCATATCTCTCTATTCCCATCCTATTCATGTATCTCGAAAACAAGGACTCCTACATCAGACTCCTATTTATTGACTACAGCTCCGCCTTCAACACCATAATCCCAGCCAAGCTCATATCAAAGCTCCAAAACCTAGGACTTGGCTCTCCACTCTGCAACTGGATCCTTGACTTTCTGAACAACAGACCCAAGTCAGTAAGAATGAACACCAACACCTCCTCCACAATAGTCCTCAATACCGGTGCCCCGCAAGGCTGTGTACTTAGCCCCCTACTCTACTCCCTGTACACACACGACTGCATGGCAAAACTTGATTCCAACTCCACCTACAGGTTTGCTGACGATACGACCATAGTGGGCCGGATCCCGAATAACGACGAGTCCGAATACAGGAGGGAGATAGAGAACCTAGTGGAGTGGTGTAACGACAACAATCTCTCCCTCAATGCCAGCAAAACTAAATAGCTGGTAATCGATTTCAGGAAGCAAACTACTATACACACCCCTGTCAGCATCAACGGAGCCGAGGTGGAGATGGTGAGCAGTTTCAAATTCCTCGGGGTGCACATCACCAAAAATCTATCCTGGTCCACTCACGTCGACGCTATCAGCAAGAAAATACAACAGCACCTATACTTCCTCAGGAAACTAAGGAAATTTGGCATGTCCACATTAACCCTTACCAACTTTTACAGATGCACTATAGAAAGCATCCTATCGGGCTGCATCACAGCCTGGTATGGCAACTGCTCGGCCCAGGACTGCAAGGAACTTCAGAGAGTCGTGAATACTGCCCAGTCTATCACACGAACCTGCCTCCCATCCATTGATTCCATCTACACCTCCCGCTGCCGGGGGAAAGCGGGTAGCATAATCAAGGATCCCTCCCACCCGGCTTACTCACTTTTCCAACTTCTTCCATCGGTAAGGGGATTCAGAAGTCTGAGAACACGCACGAACAGACTCAAAAACAGCTTCTTCCCCACTGTCACCAGACTCCTAAATTACCCTCTTATTGACTGACCTCATTGACACTACACCCTGTATGCTTCAACCGATGCCAATGCTTATGTAGTTACATTGTATATCTTGTGTTGCCCTATTATGTATTCTCATGTATTTTCTTGAAATTTATTTAATTCCCTTTTCTTCCATGTAATGAATGATCTGTTGAGTTGCTTGCAGAAAAATACTTTTCAGTGTAACTCGGTACACGTGACAATAAACTAATCCAATCCAATCCAATCCTCCAGCAGAGAGTTCCAGGCACCCACTGCGCTCTATGCAAAAAGCTTGCCTCGTACATCTCCTCTGAACCTTGTCCCTCGCACCTTAAACCTATGCCCCCTCGGAATTGACCCCTCTACCCTGGGAAGAGGCCTCTGACTATCCAAAAGCCTCTGATTATCCAAACGCCTCTGTATAAACAGAGGATTCAAAATACAACATTATTAAAAACACAGAACACAGGGCAGCACGGCGGCGCAGTGGTTAGCACTGCCGCCTCATGGCACAGTCGTCCCACTTTCGATCCCGGCCCTGGGTCCCTGTCCGTGTGGAGTTTGCACATTCTCCCCGTGCTTGTATCCGTCTCCTCCCCACATCCAAAGATGTGCAGGGTAGGCGGATTGGCCACGCTAAATTGCCCCTTAATTGGATAAATAAATTGGGTACTCAAAATTTATAATTAAAAAAACACTGAATAGATCCTCAGAGAGCAGGACTCAAATCAAAGGGGAAAATCCGGTCGATTTCTAGTCGAAAGATTTAACAACTGGATAACGTTAGCTGACATCAGTCATTGTATTAAAATCCCTGTAGATATTCCACAGGAAAGGGAAGGCGAATTTGCAAAAGACAGACATCCCCCTTTATGGAGGGTGTTCTCATTTTCACAGATGGTCAAAGGGAATAAGGCTCGGCTGAGATTTCAATCCAGATTTTTCTTTGGGGAACAGACACTTTCACGGACTGAACTACAGAGTGTGGGGATGTTCAGCGAATCACAGCGGAATGCTGGAAATACTGTACGGGACTGCAGAATCTGTGAAAAGAGAAATAGTTAACCATTGAGTTCCTGCCCTTTCACTGAAACGACCTGTTCATCTCTCCATAGAAGCTACCGGAACAGCTGAATAATTCCAGCATTTTTTATCTTTATTTCGGGTTTGCAGCATCCGCAGTATTTTGCTTTTGGGCAAAAGGACAATGAGTTGCCTTTCCTGCTCTGAGGGTTATTGCAGGTCTCTCTTGATGTGATTATCGCTGATTATCCATCTCTGGGTTTTTTATGAATCTCCGACTTTGCCGCTATTTGGGAGTGAGCGCGAGACATTCAGATGGATTGACATGATTTCCTTGTAAACCTTTTAAATCTCCGTCTTTTGCCGAATTTGGACAGGCTCCTCAATGAGGGAATCACACACATCACTCAGTGAAAGTCCTCCGGGAAACATTGAACGGTTTATCGTGAGCTGGTTCCATTTACTGCATTCAGAAGCAGCATTCCTGTCAGTGAGCAGGTCACACTCACTGCTGCCGCCTGCTGCCTGTGACCAGCAACAAAACCAATTGCAGAGACAGAGTCAGATCATCATCACGGAACAAATAGTAAGAATAATAACCGCTTATTGTCACAAGTAGACTTCATTGAAGTTACTGTGAAGTCGCCACATTCCGGCGCCTGTTCGGGGAGGCCGGTATGGAAATTGAACTCGCGCTGCTGGCGTGGTTCTGCATTACAAACCAGCTGTTTCGACCACTGTGCTAACCCAGTCCCTCAACACAAATACCGAGAGACAGGATCAGAGGGAAGGTTGTTTTTCTGCAGTGTGGACTTCACTACAGAACAATGAGAAAAGCAGGACATGAGAGTTGAATGTGGTAAAGAGACGTTTCTTCACACAAAAGGGAACGGAAATTAGGAACTCGGCGCCCAACAAGCCAGTGAAACTGAGAGTCAACAATATATTTTTGAATATTTAATTTATTTTAAACCAGCTCTGGTCTGATTGTTTCTGAAATCGTTTGAGGGAGCTGGAGTTATGATGCACTTGAGCCCTGAATCAATGTTAATGAAGAGCGGAACAGTCAGGAGGCGCTGAATGGCCAGCACAGTTTGTTCGTTCCTGTGAATACAACAGAATATCAAGAGAAACAGCTGTAAACACACATTGCATTTCATTCATTGACTCATAGAACCATACAGCACAGAAATTGCCCTTCGGCCCGTCACGTCTATACTGTTCAAAACAACCACCTAACCGTTCTCTTCCCATTTTCCAGCACTTGGCCCATAGCATTGTGTGCCCTGGGATGGCAAGTGCACATCTAAATATTTCTTAAATATTATGAGTCTCTGCTCCACCAGCCTTTCAGGCAGCGGGAAAGCAGGTTTTCACAATAAAGTATTTCACAACAAATAACTCTGCAATCAGAATCTGAAAAGGGAGAGATGACCCCTCGGTCATCTTGTCCTCTGTGTCCCTATTAATAATGCCGAGGATACCGTCTGCTTTATTAACATCTCTTCCAACCTGTCCTGCCTGCTTCAATGATTCATACACATGTCCATCCATTTCCCGCTGATCCTGGACAGACTTTTGGAATTATGTCCTTTATTTTATATTGCCTACTTGTGTTCTTCCTGCAGAAATGAATCACTTCCTTTCTTGTCTACAACATGTTCTTCCATTGCACCAACAAGTCTATGTCCTTTCAGAGCTCGACTCGAATTTCTGGAACTCTTTTCACAACCACAAAACATTTCACAGACAATAATGTACTCTTGAAATGTATTCTTTGAAATGTGCAAATTGCTGAACTTTCGAACTGCCTGTTCGACAACATCGGAAATTCCCATGTGGGGATGGGCGCTCACTGCGAGTGTGGCTCTGTGGCGCAACGGATAGCGCGTTGGACTTCTAGTCGCTGTCGTGATGAGGCATTCAAAGGTTGTGGGTTCGAGTCCCATCAGAGTCACATTTTGAATAATGTTAGACGAAATCAGAAAAAGGTTGATCAATGTTCTCAGATTTGGGAAACTGCCGCCCGGAACCTCCTTCCAGAAAAGGTGCCTCCCGTCACCCATCTGAACAACGTCACAGAAGAAAACACATCACCTTCACAGACCGACCATTCAGCAGGAAAGTAAAATATCTGAACTTTGCTGACCAGAGTCAGGCTGCTCCAACGTGTGTTCTGGTTTAAAGAAAAAATGAGGCAGTGAATAGTTGTCTGCATACCGCAGGGCAGCAATGTCGCAGCTCCTGGTTTGAGGAGCCGCAGCGGGAGCGCGCTGGGCCATAACTCAGAGGTCGAGGAATCGAGGCCATTCTCTGTATTTATATTCTCGTTCACAGAAAAGGTAAACATAATCACGCTTGCGCTGCGCCACTCTGCGCCCACGTTCCTGTTTGCTTTGCAGCAAATACCTATCAGAGTCTTGCTTGCAGTCTCATCCCGACATTAGTCCCGGGAATGAAGGAGACAGCATGACACATTGTAAAGGTCACAAACAGGGAACCACAGAGAACATGATGTAAAATCTCAGCATGTCCGGCAGCAACTGTGTGGAGAGAAAAGAGCTATCGTTTCGAGTCCAGGTGACCCGTTGTCAAAGCTGGGCTCGAAGCTCGTTCCAGTAGTACCCCACAGACGGACAAAATACATATACAACGTTTTCCAGTAACACCTGGAAACACCTTATTTCCTTATTGGGGGCCAGTAAGGAAATAAAGCGTTATCGAGTAATAAATCACAATAGAAACCGAGTTCTCACCTTCCCCTCATGTACGGATGTGAACAATCCAACCAGCCACATTTTTTACAACAAGAGAAGACGATTTTTCCCCGGAGTCCAGGAATCAATATTTATTCCTCAGCCAGAGTCACTGTGCAGATTACGCAGTCATTAACTGGGCTTTTGTCTGTGGGGTCTTGCTGTGCGATTTTTAGCAGGAATCGCATGTCCTGAAGCCACCGCTTCCCCACTGAATGGGAGGTATTGTATCTTCCTGGGGTTGAACATTTTGCTGGAGAAATGTATTCTCGTGGAGGAAAATTCAATGTCTGGAGTGTTATTCGAACCCACGATTCCAGAAAGGACTTCAACCGCAACGCAGCGCCTTAGGTCGCTCAGCCATCCTGACACGTTGGGGCGAAAACTACGCTCCGCGCACTAATCGATTTAAATTCTGTCTTTATCATCATTTGATTTGAAACTAGATGTGCCTTTACTATTTTTGAACCACAGCCAAAGTCATGTATCTGAGTGCCATCCTTCTCCAAGCCGCAGGGGCTAAAGGAGCTTTTTATTGCTGCGTTGATTAGTTTGCTGCAATCAACAAGAACCAATTGCCGCCCGACCTGATCCTCATAAGAATGTATTGAGAGTCTAAAATCTGAGCAACATGCGGTATCCAATTGGAGAGTTGCAACCTGGCGACTGGAATCTCTCTCCACAGATGCTTCCTTGTTCCTTTCACAGACAAGCAGCCGAAGAAACCCTCCAGTGTCCAAACTGGATGAAGTGGGCTGGTTTAGCACACTGGGCTAAATTGCTGTCTTTAAAAGCCAACCAAGCAGGCCAGCAGCACGGTTATATTCCCGTACCAGCCTCCCCGGACAGGCGCCGGAAGGTGGCGACTAGGGGCTTTTCAAAGTAACTTCATTGAAGCCTACTCGTGACACTAAGCGATTTGCATTTCATTTGATCCAGTACAAGTGGCGGTAGAGCATCCTGGGAGAAATGAACTGCGTCACCTCGACTGTACTGTGGCTAGGCTGAAGAAACAGGTGGCAAAGGGCGGATCAGACTGAAAGCAAAACTGATGCTAATAAGGAAAAAGGCAGATGTGCTGCTGGGTGATAGCGACTTGTTTGCTTTTGGTGTGATTGAGAACATGAATAGCAGAGGATGGTTCTGGGTAATGGGCCCAGCACGCTTCCGCTGCGCCACTCTGCTCCTGGTTCACTTTCCGGGGTCGGACTTGAGGCAAAGTTGAAGAAATCAGTAACAGGTTGATCAATATTCCCAGAGAGGTGAAACTGCCGCTCCGAACTTCCTTCTGTGAAGGTGATTCCAGTCACTCCCCACTTTCCCATCAGAACAACGTCACAGAAGAAATAACATCGCCTTCACAGAACAACCATTCAGCACGGAAGTAAAATATCTGAACTATGCAGACCAGAATCAGTCTGCTCAAACGTGTGTTCTTGCTGAAAGAACAAATGAGAAAGTGAAAAGTTGTCTGGCTACCGCAGGGCAGTAATGTCGCAGCTCCTGGTTTAAGGAGCAGAGTGCCGCAGCGGAAGCGTGCTGGGCCGTTACACCGAGGTCGAGGAATCGAGGCTCTTCTCGGCTATTTACATTCTCCCTCACACCAAAAGCAAACATAACGCTTTGCATTGTGGCAAATACCTATCAGAATCTTTCTTGCAGTCTCATCCCGACATTAGTCCCTGGAATGAAGGAGACAACATGACACATCAAAACATTTTAAAGATCACAAATAGAGAACCATTGAGAAAATGCTATAAAGTCTCAGCAGGTGTGACAGCATATGTAGGGAGAGAAAAGAGCTAAGGTTTCGCGTCCAGGTGACCCTTTGCCATAGCTGGACAAGGAATCTTATCCAGTAGTACCCCACAGAGGGGCAATATGGATACATAAAGATATCCAGGAATATCTCACAGGGGGCCAATAAGGAAATAAAGCTATGTCGAGCAACAAATCACAACAGAAACCGAGTTCCAAACTTACACTCTCGGACGGATGTGAACAATCCAACCAGCCAGATTATTTACAACAAGTCCTCAATACCGGTACCCAACATGGCCGCGTACTTAGCCCCCTACTCTACTCCATGTACACACACGACTGCGTGGCAAAACTTGGTTCCAACTCCATCTACATGTTTGCTGACGATACGACCATAGTGGGCCGGATCTCGAATAACGACGAGTCAGAAAAGAGGAGGGAGATAGATAACCTAGTGGAGTGGTGTAACGATAACAATCTCTCCCTCAATGCCAGCAAAACTAAAGAGCTTTTCATCGACTTCAGGAAGCAAAGTACTGTACGCACCCCTGCAGCATCAACGGGGCCAATGTGGAGATGGTTAGCAGTTTCAAATTCCTAGGGGTGCACATCACCAAAAATCTGTCCTGGTGCACTCACGTCGGTGCTATCACCAACAAAGCACAACAGCGCCTATACTTCCTCAGGTAACTAAGGAAATTCGGAATGACCACATTAACCCTTACCAACTTTTACAGATGCAATGTAGAAAGCATCCTATTGGGCTGCATTGCAGACTGGTATGGCAACTGCTCGGCCCAGGACCGCAAGGAACTTCAGAGAGTCGTGAATACCGCCCAGTCCATCACACTAACCTGCCTCCCATCCATGGACTCTATCTACACCCCCCACTGCTGGAGGGAAGCGTGCAGCATAATCAAGGATCCCTCCCACCCGGCTATCTCACTTTTCCAACTTCTTCCATCGGGCAGGAGATACAGAACTCTGAGAACACGCACGAACAGACTCAAAAACAGGTTCTTCCCCACAGTCAGTAGACTCCTAAATGACCCTCTTATTGACTGACCTCATTAACACTGGCTTCATCCGATGCCAATGCATATGTAGTTACATTGTTTATCTCGTGCTCCCCTATTATGTATTTTCTTGAATTTTGTGTAATTCCCTTTTCTTCCATGTACTGAATGATCTGTTGAGCTGCTTGCAGAAAAATACTTTTCACTGTACCTCGGTACACGTGACAATATCCCCATAACCCAGAAACCCCACACACCACTAAGGGCAATTTATCATGGCCATTCCACCTAACCTGCACATCTTTGTACTGATTGAGAAAACCGGAGCACCCGGAGGAAACCCACACACTGAAAGGATGTGCAGACTCCGTTCAGACAGCGACCGAAGCCGGAATCGAACCTGGGAACTTGGAGCTGTGAAGCATTTGTGCTATCGACAATGCTACCGTGCTGCCCCAGAGTTCCTGAAGCAGATTAGCGAGTCATTAACTGGGCCATTGTCTGTGGGGTTTTGATGTGCGTATTTAAGCAGGAATCTCATGTCCTGAGACCAACGCTTTGCCATTGAGAGGGAGATATTGGATCTTCCTCAGGTTGAAAATATTGCTGGAGAAATTTAACCTCGTGGAGCAAGAACTAATATCAGGAGTGGAATTCGAATCCACGTCTCCAGACGAGACTGCAACCTGAACGCAGCGCCTTTGTCCGCTAGGCCATCCTGATGCGTTGTAGTTGAAGTTAATATCCGTGCAGAAATCGACTTTAATTCTATCTTCATCGTCATTTCATTTCAAACAAGATACGCGTTTCCTACTTTTGAACTCCAGCCGCAGTCGTGTATCTGAGTGCCGTCCTTGTCCAAGCCGCTGGGGGTTATGGAGCTTCTCATTGCTGCATTGAGCAGTTTGCTCCAATCAACAAGGACCGAATTCCCGCTCGACCTTTTCCTCACACGAAGATATTGAGAGTCTAAGATATGAGCGACGTTAAGGTTCCAATTGGAGATTTGCATTCTGGCGACTAGAATCTCTCTCCAAATTTTCTCCCGCTGTTGCTTTCACAGACAAATAGCCGAAGAACCCCTCCAGTGTCCAAACAGGAGAACATTCATCCAGTAGAAGCGGCAGAAGCGTGTTCCGGGACAAGTCAACTTAGTCACCCCCACTGTCCTATGGGGAGCTGATGAACAGGTGTCAAAGTGCAGATGAGACTGAAAGAAAAACTTTGATACTAATAATGAAAAAGGCAGATGTGCTGATGGGTGATAGCGGCGTGTTTGGTTTTGGTGTGAGTGTTAAAATAAATAGCAGAGGGTGCTACTGGGTTAAGCGCCCAGAACGCTTCCGCTTCCGCTGCGCCACTCTGCTCGTGGTTGACTGTATTCGGCGTCGGACTTGAGGCAAAGTTTGAAGAAATCAGCAACAGATTGATCAATGTTCCCAGAGAGGTGAAACTGCCGCCCCAAACGTCCTTCTCTGAAGGTGATGCCAGTCACTTCACGAAGCGTGGTACATTGGCGAGACTATGCAGATGCTGCAACAACCAATGAACGGGTATCGCGCGACAATCACAAGGCAGGAATGTTCCCTTCCAGTCTGGGAACTTCAGCTGTCAGGGGCATTCAGCCTCTGATCTCCGGGTGAGTATTCTCCAAAGTGGCCTTCAGGACGCGCGACAACGCAGAATCGCCCAGCAGAAACTGATACCTAAGTTCCGCACACATGAGTGATGCCTCACCCCGGACCTGGGATTCAAGTCGCATTGCATTCATCCCCCACTATCAGGCCTGGGCTTGCAACATCCTACCAACTGTCCTGGCTTGAGAGAATTCACATCTCTTTAACCAGGGGTTACACCCATCTCTGGATCTGTAAAGATTTAATCACCTGCTAATGTTCGCATTCTAAGCATTGTCTGACATCTTTGAATTTGTCTATATATATGTTTCTGGAACATACCTCTTCATTCACCTGAGGAAGGAGCAGTGCTCCGAAAGCTAGTGTTTGAAACAAACATGTTGGAATTTAACCTGGTGTTGTAAGACGTCTCATTGTATGAGGCCAGAAGGCAAAAGGGCAGAAGGAGTTCAGACCAACGTGTTTTCTCCGCCATTTAATAACACAGACTAGAATTTACATTGCATAATGAGGACATCCGGCCTATCGAGTCTGCACCGTCCCTTGGAAAACCCACACAGCTGCTGTATTCCCATTACCCTGCAACCCCACCCAACCTGCACGTCTTCGGACTGTGGCATTAAACCCACGAAGTGACAAGGACAACGTGCAGGCGGTGACCCAAACCGGGAATCGAATCTAGGACCCTGTACCTGCGAAGCGATAGTGCTAACCAACGTGCTGCCAATGAGAACGACTGAGCTAGGTGTGAAAACCTCAACTCCACTTTGCTCCCTTATCATCCTAACCCTTGATTCCCTTACTGACTAAAAATCAGTCTTTCGCAGCATTGAACGTACTTAACAACACAGCCTGAACAGCCCGCTGCAGTAAAGAATTCTACTGAATATTGTTGATTTCGAGCATGATGTAATCCAATACCTGCAACAACTACGTTGAAAATGTGCGTTCTTCTCCGAGATTATCATGAAGAGTTTGCATTCTTCTATCATTTGTCGCATCCATTCTGCAATTTAGATTTGTGGAGATATGAAAAAAGAATATGTGAATTCCATCGGTTAGAAATAAATAAATTGACATGTGCATGCAGAATACAGACTGGGAATACAGTGCAGAGTGGATGCAGAGGCAGTCAGTAAAGATGTGCGCACAGCCCGTGGAGGAGCAACGGGATTGGAGACCCTTGGGACGGAGTCATTCGCTATCAGTGGAAATATCCGATAACTAGTTTATAGCTCTCCACTTCGAGGCTGTCATATCAGAGGAGACATCCACACCTCCAGCTCAATATCGGGGGAAATCTCTCTAACGTGCTGCGTAAATTAATGGTAACATAGATTCCCTACCGGGCAGAATGAGGGCATTCAATCCATCAAGTCTGCACCGAACCTCCGAAGGAGCACCACACCTGTCCTATGCATGGCCGACCCCATAACTCTAACTAATGTTTGGAAAATAAGGGGCAATTAAACATGGCCCATCCACCCAACCTGCAGATGGTTGGACTGTGGGAGGAATCCGTTGCAGTACCGAGGCCCCACTGCCGGATCGCTTCCCATTCTATTGATCCATTAGCCTCTGATTTGAGCACCAAAGTAATATCCAGGCATGTAACACATTACTTGGCTGCTGGGCACAACTCCAGGCACAGGTTTTCTGTCATCTTTTCACAGCTTTCCTGTGAGCTTTTCAGAGACAACTCCACTGTTCACTTTCTGACTCACATCTTGCGGCAGTTTCGTCAAACCAGCCCCTCCACCCGCCCACCAGGGTCTCAGGTAATTTAAGTGTTTCTCTGGAATTCGCAAGAAGAGGATCACAGTGTCTGTGAGGGCATATATGGGTTTAATCCACACTCACATACAGACTGATAATGAGGGAATGACACACAAACACAATGTGCTGTTCAGGTGAATTTTCTTGACTTGAGGTTTACATGAGAAACATCTTGCACTAAATCATTCTGTGAGTCTTTCTGGTGGATGAACTGATGATGCTCGGAGTTCTCAGGGTTTACTCATTGATCCTTATAACAGTTGATACAGTTTTAATTTTGACTTGTTCTCGTGCAGAGGATGGTAATACATGTCCGTGAGCAGCCACATTTGTGATTGATGCTCCAAAAACCTTCACGGCTCACGGAGTGAAGAATATTATCTTCATGGGAAATGACCAAGTTCGGCAGGTGGAGCTCTCTCTTGTATTTTCTGGGATCTGGGTGACAGCGGATCATGAAAACTGAAAAAGAGTTGCCGCCGTTGGCCGCGCGGCCGAATCGATAAGGTTTCTGACTTCGATGATATCAGTAGGTTGCAAATTCGCGTCTTGCTTTATACCGAAATCCAGTGGATCTTGCTGAAGTTTTCCCTCGTCAGCTCAATATTCCGCCTTTCCTTCCAAACATTGCACGGCTTTTCTCAGAATGTATTTCCTTGTTATTTAGTTCTATAATTCTCTTTCCTCTTCGTACTTTGTTTGCCTCCGAACAAATTCACAATATATGTTTAATCCGGATAAAGTATTGATGCTCCCAACTAGAACAAAATGCTTTGTCTCAATCGATTCAATAAAATCCTGTGGAGGGAATTCCTTTCTCCTCAGGAATGAGCTGAATGAGCTGAATTACCTGTTTGTTTGTTCACGGGGATGAAAGCTTGTCACCGCTTGGCTTCATTCTTGCTTTTTGATTGTGATTTTACATGCAGATGTTATTTTTTAAATAGTTTCAAATCTTTCTCTCGTGGCAGCGGCCTGTGGAGCAAATGGCTGTGGCCCCAGCAGACTATTCAATCCCTGACTAACTGATTGGTAAATGTTTCACATACATATTTCTCGCTACGATTTTCGAGATTGCCAAACATGATTGTATTTTTCATCTGTTCTTTGGTTTGTCAAGTTAAACACGTGTCTGCTGAGTTTTATCTTCTTCACCGGAATGCAAATATTTTCTTGTTTTTAAAAAATTACTTCTGGGGTCCACTTTCTCCGCCCCCATTTCAGAAACAAACAATCCAAACTTCTGGCTGCCATGGGAACCCGCTAAGGTTAGTAACGTAACAACATGTAATTTTATTGACTTGTCAGAGACACCACAGTAAATACGCCTCTCCTTCCCGAAATGCACCCAACTGTACGCAATGTGGTGGTCAGACTCAAGTGAGTCATGCGGTGAAGTTCCTGTGCCGTTTTGCCCACTCCTGACAACATGTAGATCCGCTGATTTCTTAAAACCTGGCGACCAATGACTTGTGAGAAACAACAATGGGGGGCACAGCAGCACAGTGGTTAGCACTGTTGCTTCACAGCGCTAGGGTCCCGAGTTTCATTCCCCGCTGGGTCACTGTGAGGAGTCTGCACGTTCTCCCCGTGTCTGCGTGGGTTTCCGCCGTGTGCTCAGGATCCCTCCCACAATCCCCGAAAGTCGTGCTATTATATGAATTGGACATTCAGAAATCTCCCTCATTGAACCCGAACAGGCGCCGGAGTGTGGCGACTCGGATTATTCCCACTAACTTTGTTACAGTGTTAATGTTATCCTACTTGTGACATCAAGAAAAAGTATTATTATCTATTCCCTAGTTCAGCAGCTATTCAAGGCTTATTCTCTGTCCGCTATCTGCGGAGCATTTCAGCGATGCCAACACTTGAGAAGAATCGGGTGCAATACCGAGGTCACACTGCCGGCTGCCTTTCTATTCTATTCACCCATTAGTTTCCGATTTCACCAATAAGGTGTCATCCAGGCATTTTGCTCATTTGTCGGCGGGATCAGCGGCCGTGAAGAACCGGAGTGAGGCATTGCTGTCAGACATTTTACCATGAACATTTTTTTCAACAGGTTTCACAGCACTTCGTGTCAAGCACAACGCATAACAAAAAAAACTTGCGGGAATTTGGACGAGAAAAGAACGATACGTAGTCAGCAGGGTTCGAACCTGCGCGGGGAAACCCCAATGGATTTCTAGTCCATCGCCTTAACCACTCGGCCATGACTACATGCGCCACCACTGTAAAATTACACTTACTGCTGATAAAATAATCCTCAAAAATGTACTGCCGCAATTTTGAGTTCTTGTGCTGCATATTAAAGTGTGTCAGCATTCTGATGTTTATCTGACTCGGCATTAACATTGAATCGTATTTAATCGGGCAGGGTTTTACTCAGCCTTTCCTTCTGCTTTTCAATCAGGTCAAAATACATTTATACACAAAGGAGATCAATGCAAATAGATTGCGAGATGGCAGAGATAAACCCTGCCCGATTAAATACGATTCAATGTTAATGCCGAGTCAGATAAACATCAGAATGCTGCCACACTTTAATATTCAACACTATCACGCAAATACGCACAAAATTCAATTGCAAACATCGCAATAGGAATCATAAATGTTGTTTTATTTAGAGCATGATATAATCCAATACCTGCAATAGTCATGTTGAAGATGCCATCGGAGTGCCTTCTTCTGCGGAAGGAACACGAAGAGTTTATATTGTTCTATCGTTAGCCCGCATCCATTCTGCAATATAGATTTGACGAGCTATAAAGAAAGAATATGAGAATTGCAACCGGTAGAATGAAATAAACTGATATGTGCATGTAGAATACCGTCTGAGAATGCGATAAACAGTAGATACAGAGGCAGTCAGGAAAGATGGACGGAGTTACACAAAAACCTTACGTTGCAAACACCTGTGGTAAATTGGTGTATTTTGCAGAAGGTGGGAAACGATGGACGGTGGAGGAGCAAGGCGATTGGAGATACTCGATACGGAGTCATTCACCGTCAGTGGAAATATCCGATAACTAGTTGCTAGTTCTCATCATATGGCTGTCATATCAGAGGAGACATCAATTCCTCCAGCTCAATGTCTGGACAAATTCCTCCAATGCGCTGCTGGAATTAATGGAAACATAGATTCCCTTCCGTGAAGAATGAGGGCATTCAGTCCATCATGTCTGCATTGACCCTCCGAAGGAGCCCCATATCTGGGCCCTATCCATGCCCGACCCCATATCTCTAGCTAATGCTTGGAAATTAAGGGTAAAGTAAACATGGTCAAACCACCTAACCTGCAGATGGTTGGACTGTGCGAAGAATCGTGTGCAATACCGAAGTCCCCCTGCCGGCTGGCGTCCTATTCGATTAATCCATTAGTTTCCGATTTCACCAATAAGGTGACATCCAGGCATTTTGCTCATTTGGAGACCGTGCTCATTTGCTCAGCTGCCGTGAAGAACCGGAGGGAGGCATTGCTGTCAGACATTTTTTCCATGAACATTTTTTCAACAGGTTTCACAGCAATTCGTGGAATGCACAACTCAAACAAAGAAACTTGCGTGAATTTGGAATTTGCACGAGAAAAGAAAGACACGTAATCAGCAGGATTCGAACCTGGGCGGGGAAACCCCAATGGATTTCTAGTCCATCGCCTTAACCACTCGGCCATGACTACATGTGCTGCTTTATGCAAAATGACACTTACTGCTGGTAAAACAATCCTCAAAAAAGTACTGCCTCAATTTTGAGTTCTGGTGCTGCATTTTAAAGTGGGTCAGCGTTCTGATGGATATATGACTCGGCATTAACATTGAATTGTATTTAATCGGGCAGGGGTTTACTCAGCCTTTCCTGCTGTCTTTCAATCACGTCAAAATACTTTTATTCACAAAGGAGATCAATGCAAATAGATTGCGAGATGACATAGGTAATCACACAATTATTCAGCACTATCACGCAAATACGCACAACATTAAATTGCAAACATCGCAATAGGAATCATAAATGTTGTTTTATTTAGAGCATAATATCATCCAATACCTGCAACAGTTATGTTGTAGATGCCATCGGAGTGCCTTCTTCTGTCGGAAGAACACGAAGAGTTTATATTGTTCTATCATTTGCCCGCATCCTTTCTGCAATATAGATTTGACGAGCTATAAAGAAAGAACATGAGAATTGCAACGGGTAGAATGAAATAAACTGATATGTGTATGTAGAATACAGTCTGATAATGCGATAAACAGTAGATGCAGAGGCAGTCAGGAAAGATGTACGGAGTTTCACAAAAGCCTTACGTTGCAACCACAAGTGGGGAAATTGGTGTATTTTTCAGATGGTGAGAAACGATGGACCATAGAGGAGCAAGGCAATTGGAGATGCTCGATACGGAGTCATACACCGTCAGTGGAAATATCCGACAACTAGTTTCTAGTTCCCATCAGCCCGGCTGTCATATCAGAGCAGACATTCATTCCTCCAGCTCAATGTCTGGACAAATTCCTCCAATGCGCTGCTGGAATTAATGGAGACATAGATTCCATGCAGGGATGGTGCAGGAGGGAGGGTTTCAGATTGCTGGACAATTGGGGCTCATTCTGGGGTAGGTGGGACCTCTACAAACGGGATGGTTTACACCTGGACCAGAGGGATACTAATATCATGGGCGGGGGGGGGGGGGGGGGGGGGGGGGGTAGGGGGGTTGCCGATGCTCTTCGGGAGGGTTTAAACTAGTTCAGCAGGGAATTGGGAACCTGAATTGTAGCTCCAGTATACAAGAAGCTGAGAGTACTGAGGTCATGAGTAATGTTTCAAAGTTGCAAGAGTGTACCGGCAGGAAGGAAGGTGTTTTAAATTGTGTCTACTTCAATGCCAGGAGCATCCGGAATAAGGTGGGTGAGCTTGGTTAATACCTGGGTCTCCGATGTTGTGGCCATTTCGGAGACATGGATAGAGCAGGGACTGGAATGGTTGTTGCCGGTACCGGGGTTTAGATATTTCAGTAAGCTCAGGGAAGGTGATAAGAGAGGGGAGGGGTGGCATTGTTAGTCAAGGACAGTATTACGGTGGCTGAGAGGACATTTGATGAGGACTCGAATACTGAGGTAGTATGGGGTGAGTTAAGAAACATGAAAGGAGAGGTCACCCTGTTAGGGCTTTTCTATAGGCCTCCGAAAAGTTCCAGAGATGTAGAGGAAAGGATTGCAAAGATGATTGTGGATAGGAGCGGAAGTAACAGGGTATTTGTTATGGGGACTTTAACTTTCCAAATATTGACTGGAAACACAATAGTTCGAGGACTTTATATGGGTCCGCTTTTGTCCAATCTGTGCAGGAGGGTTCCTGCTGCAGTACGTAGATAGCGCAAAGAGAGGCGATGCCGTATTGGATTTGGTACTGGGTAATGAACCAGGGCAGATGTTAGATTTGGAGGTAGGTGAGCACTTTGGTGATAGTGACCATAATTCGATTACGTTTACCTTAGCGATGGAAAGAGATAGGTATATACCGCAGGGCAAGAGTTATAGCTGGGGGAAAGGCAATTATGATGCGATGAGGCAAGACTTAGGATGCATTGGCTGGAAAGGAAAACTGCAGGGGGTGGGCACAATAGAAATGTGGAGCATGTTCAAGGAACAGCTAATGCGTGTCCTTGATAAGTATGTACCTGTTTGGCAGAGAGGAAGTGGTCGAGCGAGGGAACCATGGTTTACTAAAGTGGTTGAAACACTTGTCAAGAGGCAGAAGGAGGCTTATGTAAAGATGAGAGGTGATGGTTCAGTTAGGGCGCTTGAGAGTTACAAGTTAGCTAGGAAGGCTCTAAAGAGAGAGCTAAGAAGAGCCAGGCGAGGACATAAGACGTCATTGGCAGGTAGGATCAAGGTTAACACTAAAGCTTTCTCTAGATATGTCAGGAATAATAGAATGACTAAGGTAAGAGTAGGGCCAGTCAAGGGCTGGAGTAGGAAGTTGTGCGTGGAGTCCGAGGAGATAGGATAGGTGCTAAATGAGTATTTGTCGTCTGTATCCACACAGGAAAAAAAAACAAAGTTGTCGAGGAGAATACTGAGATACAGGCTACTAGACTAGAAGGGCTTGAGATTCATAAGGAGGAGGTGTTAGCGAATCTGGAAAATGTGAAAATAGATAAGTCCCCTGGGCCGGATAGGATTTATCCTAGAATTCTCTGGGAAGCTAGGGAGGAGATTGCTGAGCCTTTGGCTTTGATATTTAAGTCACCTTTGTCGACAGCAATAGTGCCAGAAGACGGGAAGATAGCAAATGTGTTCCCCCTGTTCAAGAAGGGGAGTAGAGATAACCCCGGTAACTATAGACTAGGGAGCCTTACTTCTTTTGTGGGAAAAGTCTTGGTAAGGTTTATAAGAGATAGGATGCATAATCATCTGGAAAGCAATAATTTGATTAGAGATAGTCAACATGGTTTTGTGAAGGGTAGGTCGTGCCTCACAAACTTCATTGAGTCCTTCGAGAAGGTGACCAAACAGGTGGATGAGGGTAAAGCAGTTGATGTGGTGTATATGGATTTCAGTAAAGCGTTTGAAAATGTTCCCCATGGTAGGCTATTGCAGAAAACACGGAGGCATGGGATTCAGGGTGATTTAGCAGTTTGGATCAGAAATTGGCTAGCTGGAAGAAGACAAAGGGTGGTGGTTGATGGGAAATGTTCAGACTGGTGTCCAGATACTAGTGGTGTACCACAAGGTTCTGTTTTGGGGCCGCTGCTGTTTGTCATTCTTATAAATGACCTGGAGGAGAGTGTAGAAGGATGGGTGAGTAAATTTGCAGATGACACTAAAGTCGCTGGAGTTGTGGACAGTGCAGAAGGATGTTACAAGTTACAGAGGGACATAGATAAGCTGCAGAGCTGGGCTGACAGGTGGCAAATGGAGTTTAATGCAGCAAAGTGTGAGGTGATTCATTGTGGGAGGAATAACATGAAGACAGAGTACTGGGCTAATGGTAAGATTCGTGGTAGTGTGGACGAGCACAGACATCTCGGTGTCAATGTCCATAGATCCCTGAAAGTTGCCACCCAGGTTGCGAGAGTTGTTAAGAAGGCGTACGGTGTGTTAGCTTTTATTGGTAGAGGAATTGAGTTTCGGAGCCATGAGGTCATGTTGCAGTTGTAAAAAACTTTTGCGCGGCTGCATTTGGAGTATTGCATGCACTTCTGGTCGCCACATTATAGGAAGGATGTGGAAGCATTAGAAAGGGTACAGCGGAGATTTACAAGGATGTTGCATAGTATTGAGGGAAGATCGTATGAGGAAAGGCAAAAGGACTTGACGCGGTTTTCATTAGAGAGAAGAAGGTAAAGAGGTGACTTAATTGATTCATACAAGATGATCAGAGGATTAGATAGGGTGGACATTGACAGCCTTTTTCCTCGGATGGTGATGTCCAGCACGAGGGGACATCGCTTTAAATTGAGGGGAGATATACATAGGACAGATGCCAGAGGTAGGTTCTTTACTCAGAGAGTAGTAAGGGAATGTCCTATCTGCAACAGTAGTGGACTCGCCAACACTAAACACATTCAAATGGTCAATGAAATGAAATGGAAATCGCTTATTGTCATGAGTCAGCTTCAATGAAGTTACTGAAAAAATCCCCCAATCGCCACATTCGGGCACCTTTCCTGGGAGGCTGGTACGGGAATCGAACCATGCTGCTGGCCTGCTTGGTAAGCCAAGTATTTAGCTGAGTGAGCTAAACCAGTGCCTAAATCGCTTATTGTCACGAGTCGGCTTCAATGCAGTTGCCGTGAAAAGCCCCTAGACGACACATTCGGGCGTCTGTCCGGGGAGGTTGGTACGGGAATTGAACCGTGCTGCTGGCTTGCCTTGGACTGCATTCAAAGCCAGAGATTTAGCTCAGTGCGCTAAACAGCAACTTAGATAGGCATTGGACGATAAGAGAATAGTGCAAAGGGTCTTTAGAGGGGTTTCATAGGACGGCGCAACATCGAGGGCCGAAGGGCCTGTACTTCTCTGTCATGTTCTATGTTCTCTGTTCTATATCTCTAGCTAATGCTTGGAAATTAAGGGTAAAGTAAACATGGTCAAACCACCTAACCTGCAGATGGTTGGACTGTGCGAAGAATCGGGTGCAATACCGAGGTCCCCCTGCCGGCTGTCCTCCTCTTCTATTCATCCATGAGTTTCCCATTTCACCAATAAGGTGACATCCAGGCATTTTGCTCATTTGGAGATGGGATCAGCGGCCGTGAAGAACCGGAGGGAGGATTTTCTGTCAGATATTTTGCCATGAACATTTTTTTTAACAGGTTTCACAGCACTTCGTGTCAGGCACAACTCATCACAAAGAAACTTGCGTGAATTTGGAATTTGCACGAGAATAGAAAAACACGTAGCCAGCAGGATTCGAACCTGCGCGGGGAAACCCCAATGGATTTCTAGTCCATCGCCATAACCACTCGGCCATGACTACATGTGCCGTGCTATGCAAAATGACACTTACTGCTGATAAAACAATCCTCAAAAATGTACTGCCGTATTTTGGGTTATTGTGCTGCATGTTAAATTATTTCAGCATTCTGATGCTTATCTGACTCGGCATTAACATTGAATCGTATTTAATCGGGCAGGGTTTTACTCAACGTTTCATTATGTTTTACAATCACGTCAAAATACATTTATACACAAGGGAGGTCAATGCAAATAGATTGCGAGATAAACACACAATTATTCAGCACTATCAAGCTGATACGCACAGAATTCAATTGCAAACATCGCAATAGGAATCATAAATGTTGTATTATTTAGTGCGTGATATAATCCAATACCTGCAACAGTTATGTTGAAAATGCGATCGGAGTGCCTTCTGCTGCGGGAGGAGCACGAACAGTTTATCTTGTTCTATCATTTGCTCGCATCCTTTCTGAAATATAGATTTGACGAGTTATAAAGAAAGACAATTAGAATGTTTGGGGCTTAACCGCTCCTTGACACCTGTTCTTCGGCTACCCACAGTGCAGTCGAGGTGACTCAGTTGACCTCTTCCAGAATCCTCCTCTGCCTCCTCAACTGAATGAATTTTCCCCGGTGTGTCCGATGTTCGGCTACTTGTCTGTGAAAGCAACACCGGAAGCAGCGGGGGAGAGAGATTTCAATCGCCAGGATGCAACTCTCCAATTGGATACTTCACGTTGCTCAGATCTTACACTCTCGTTTCGAGAATCAGAGAATGGTGACAGTTCGGGGTGAGTCCATTCCACCCATCGTGTCCATGTCAGTCATGTCAGAGCTGGCATGTAGTCCCGTGATTAAAACAGAAAATGCTGGAAAATCTCAACAGGCTGGCAGCAGCTGTGGAGAGGGAAACAGAGAATGGGAAGCAGGGTCATCCTGGGGTTTGGGACTGGAACTGTTTTTCTCTTTCCACAGATGTTGCCAGAACAGCCGAGTTATCCAACCTTTTCTATTGTTCTTTCAGGATTTTATAAGAATCTTCATTGCGGCATTGCCCTTCTGTTCGACGCTTTTATTTACGAAGACTGGTCCCGTATGTCTATTGTTCTGTTCGCAGTGGTGGCCAACAAAACAGAAAGAACCAAATTGACCCAATGATCCAGAAAACAAAAGCGAGGGACAAAAAAGAGTTTCTTTTGATGTTACTTGAACAACCAAACCAAATTCAACAGGAATTAAGGAGCCCATTGAGTTGATAAACGCACCGCCTTCGATGGCTCGGCCACCCTGAGGTGTTGCCGCTAAAAAAAACATGCTCCGTGCACAAATCGTTTTCAATACGGTCTTCATTTTCATTTCTTTTCAAACAAGATATGCTTTTCCTACTTTTGAACCCCAGCCAGAGTCCTGTATCTGAGTACCATCCTTGTCCAAGCCGCTGGGGGTTAAGGAGCTATTCATTGTTGCATTGAACAGTTTCCCTCAATCAACAAGGACCGAATTTTCGCTCTACCTGATCCTCACACGAAGATATTGAGAGTCTACGATCTGAGCGACGTGAAGTATCCAATTGGAGAGTTGTATCCTGGCGACTGGAATCTCTCTGCACAGCTGCTTCCGGTGCTGCTTTCACAGACAAGTAGCCGAAGAACCCCTCAAGTGTCGAAACAGGTAACGTTATCCAGTAATACCCCACAGAGGAGCAATATAGATAATACTGAAATCCAGTAATACCTCACAGGGGGCCAATAAGGAAATAAAGCTTTCTCTATTTACAACAAGGGAAGACGAATTTTACGCGGAGACTTGGGATCAATATTAATTCCTCAACCAGAGTCACTGAAGCAGATTATCGAGTCTTTAACTGACCCTTTGGGGTCTTGCTGTGCGTATTTGAGCAGAAATCTCATGTCCTGGGAACAAATATTTTCCTTTGGAAGGGGGATATTGAATCTTCCTGAGGTTGACAATCTAGGCGGAGAAATTTAACCTCGTGGAAGAAAACTCAACATCAGGAGTGGTATTTAGAACCTACGCCTCCAGAGAAGACTGCGACCTGAACACAGCGCCTTAGACCGCTCAGCCATCCTGACGCGTTGTCGTCGGAGTTAAGATTCGTGAACAAATCGACTTAAATTCTATCTTCATCTCATTTCATTTCAAACAAGACATGCTTTTCCTACTTTTGAACCCCAGCTCGAGTCCTGTACCTGATGCCATCCTTGTCCAAGCCGCTAGGGGTTACGGAGCTTCTCATTGCTGCATTGATCATTTTGCTCCAATCAACAAGGACCAAATTCCCGCTCTTTCTGATCCTCACAGGAAGATATTGAGAGTCTAAGATCTGAGCGACGTGAAGTATCCAATTGCAGAGTTACATTCTGGCGACTGGAATATCTTTCCACAGCTGCTTCCGGTGCTGCTTTCACAGACAAGAAGCCGAAGAAGCCCTCCAGTGTACAAACAGGAGAACGCTCATCAATTAAAGGCGGCAAAAGAGTGTTTGAGAGAAGTCAACTTAGTCAAGACAACTTTACTGTGGGTAGCTGAAGAACAGGTGTCAAAGGGGTGGATGAGACTGAAAACAAAACTTTGATACCAATAAAATACAATTTGCGGGCAGCACGGTAGCACTGTGGATAGCACAATCGCTTCACAGCTCCAGGGTCCCATGTTCGATTCCGCCTTGGGTCACTGTCTGTGCGTAGTCTGCACATTCTCCCCGTGTGAGCGTGGTTTTCCTCCCACAGTCCAAAGATGTGCAAGTTAGGTGGATTGGATATGGTAAATTGACCTTAGTGTTGGGTGGGGTTACTGGGTTATGGGGATAGGGTCGAGGTGTTAACATTGGGTGCGGCGTTTTTTCCAGGAGCCGCGTTCAGATCCCAGTCTCCTCTGGAGCCGTGGGTTCGAATCCTACTCCCGATATTGAGTTTTGTTCCACGAGGTTAGATTTCTCCGGCTAGATTTTCAACCTCAGGAAGATCCAAAATCTACCTTTCAAAGGCAAAGCTTTGTTCTCAGGGCATGTGATTGCTGCTTAAATACGCACAGCAAGACCCGACAGGCGAAAACCCAGTTAATGACATGATATTCTCCTTCAGTGACTCTGGTTGAGGAATTAATATTGATCCCAGGACTTCGGGTGAAATTCGACTTCTCTTGTTGTAAATCGTCTGGCTGGTTGGATTGTTCACATCCGTCCGAGAGGGGATGTTGGGAACTAGGTTTCTATTGTGATTTATTGTTCGATAATTATTTATTTCCTTATTATGAACCATTCACGGACATCAGTATGTATCTACATTGCTCCTCTGTGGGGTACGACTGGATAACGTTTACAATCCAAATTTGACAAAGGGTCACCTTGACTCGAAACGTTAATTGTTTTCTCTCCCTACACATGCTGTCAGACCTGCTGAGACTTTAAAACATTTTATCTGTGGTTCCCTATTTGTGAGCTTTACAATGTTGAAATGTGTAATACTGTCTCTTTCATTCCTGGGACGAATGTCGGGATGAGCCTGCAAGAAAGCTTCTGATCGGTATTTGCTGCAAAGCAAACAGGAACGTGAGTTATGATTACTTTTGATGAGAGGGAGAATGTAAATAGACGAGAATAGCCCCGTTTCCTCGACCTCGGTGTAACGGCCCAGCACGCTTCCGCTGCGGCACTCTGCTCCCTTAACCAGGAGCTGCGACATCACTGCCCTGCGGTAGCCAGACAACTATTCACTTTCTCATTTGTTCTTTCAGCAAGAACACATGTTTGAGCAGACTGATTCTGGTCAGCATAGTTCAGATATTTTATTTTCGTGCTGAATGGTTGTTCTGTGAAGGTGATGTGATTTCTACTGTGACGTTGCTCTGATGGGAAAGTGGGGAGTGACTGGAATCACCTTCATAGAAGGAAGTTCGGGGCGGCAGTTTCACATCTCTGGCACCATTGATCAACCTGTTACTGATTTCTTCAAACTTTGCCTCAAGTCCGACCCGGGGAAAATTAATCGCGAGCAGAGTGGCGCAGCGGAAGCTGGGCCCATAACCCAGACGTCGGTGGATCGAAACCATCCTCTGCTACTTATTTTCTCATTCACACCAAAATCAAACAAGTTGCTGTCGCCCAAGAGCACATTAGCCTTTTCCTTTATTATTATCAAACTTTTGCTATCTGGCTGATCCACTCTTTGAGACTTCTTGAGCTACCCACAGTACAGTCCAGATGACTCAGTTGACTTCTCCCAGAACACTCTTCTGCCGCCTCTACTGGATTAACGTCCTCCTGTTTGGACACTGGAGGGGTTCTTCGGCTACTTGTCTGTGAATGCAGCAAGAAAGCAGCTGTGGAGAGACAATCCAGTCGCCAGGTTGCAACGCTCCAATTGGATACCGCATATTGCTCGGATCATAGACTCTCAATACCTTCTTGTGTGGACGAGGTCGGGCGGTAATTCGGTCCTTGTTCATTGGAGCAAACTGATCAATGCAGCAACAAAACGCTCCTTAAGCCCCTGCTGCTTGGATAAGGATGGCACTCAGATACAGGACTCTTTCTGTGGTTCACAAATAATAAAAGCACATGTAGTTTCTAATCAAATGACGATGAAGATAGAATTAAAGTCGAGTTTTGGGCGGAGCGTACCTTCCTCCGCGCAATGTCTGGGTGGTTGAGCATTCTAAGACGCTGCGTTGAGATCGCAGTCATTTCTGGAAGCGTGGGTTCGATACCACTCCAGACATCGACTTTCCCTCCACGAGATTACAGTTCTCCAGCAAAATGTTCAATCCCAGAAAGATCCAATACCACCCATTCAATGCGGAAGCGGTGGCTTCAGGACATGAGATTACTGCTACATTTCGCACAGCAAAAACCAACAGGTAAAACTAGTTAATTACTGCGTAATCGGCACAGTGACTCTGGCTGAGGAATAAATATTGATTCCTGAAGTCGGAGGAAAAATCGTCTTCTCTTGTTGTAAAAAGTGTGGCTGGTTGGATTGTTCACAACCGTACATGAGGGGAAGGTGGGAGCAGGGTTTCTATTGTGATTTATTACTCGACAATGCTTTATTTCCTTATTGGCCCCCTGTGAGGTATTACTGGAAAACGTTGTCTATCTATTTTGTCCGTGTGCGGGGTCCTACTGGAACGCGCTTCAGTCCCGCTTAGACAACGGGTCACCTGGACTCGAAACGATAGCTCTTTTTTCTCCACAGTTGCTGCCAGACATGTTGATATTTACATCATGTTCTCTGTGGTTCCCTGTTTGTGACCATTACAATATGTCATGCTGTCTCCTTCATTCCTGGTACAAATGTCGGGATGAGACTTCAATAAATATTCTGATAGGTATTTGCTGCAAAGTAAACAGGGACGTGCGTTATGTTTACTTGAGGTGTGAGGGAGAATGTAAATAGCAGAGAATAGCCCCGTTTCCTCGACCTCGGGCTAATGGCCTAGCACGCTTCCGCTGCGGCACTCTGTTCCTGAAACCAGGAGTTACCACATCACTGCCCTGCGGTAGCCAGACAACTATTCACTTCTTCATTTGTTTTTTCAACAAGAGCACACGTTTGAGCACACTGATTCTGGTCAGCATAGTTCAGATATTTTACTTTCGTGCTGAATGATTGTTCTGTAAAGGCGATGTTATTTCTTCTGTGACGTTGTTCTGATGGGAAAGTGGGGAGTGACTGGAATCACCTTCATAGAAGGAAGTTCGGAGTGGCAGCTTCATCTCACATTGATCAACCTGTTACTGATTTCTTCAAACTTTGCCTCAAGTACGACTACGGAGGGCATCAATCACAAGCAGAGTGGCGCAGCGGAAGCGTGCTGTGCACATAACCAGGAACTAACTAAGTTGACTTCTCCCAAACTCTCTTCTGCCGCCTCCACTGGATGAATGTTCTCCTGTTTGGGTATTGGTGGGGTTCTTCGGCTGCTTGTCTGTGAAAGCAGCACCGGAAGCAGCTGTAAAGAGAGATTCCAGTCGCCAGAATACAACTCTCCAATTGGATACTTCACGTCGCTCAGATCTTAGACTCTCAATATCTTCCTGTTAGGATCAGAAAGCGCGGGAATTTGGTCCTTGTTGATTGGAGCAACGTGATCAATGCAGCAATGAGAAGCTCCTTACGCACAGCAGCTTGGACAAGGATGGCACTCAGATGCAGGACTCTGGCTGGGGTTCAAAAGTAGGAAAAGCATCTCTTGTTGGAAGTGAAATGACGATGAGGATAGAATTTAAGTCGATTTGTGCACGGATCTTAGTTTCAACGACAGCGCGTCAGGATGGCCGAGCGGTCTAAGGGGCTGCGTTCAGGTCGCAGTCTCCTCTGGAGACGTGGGTTCGAAATCCCACTCCTGATATTGAGTCTTCTTCCACGAGGTTATATTTCTCCGGCTAGATTTTCATCCTCAGGAAGATCCAAAATCTCCCTTTCAAAGGCAAAGCTTTGTTCTCAGGACGTGAGATTTCTGCTCAAATACGCACACAAAGACACCAAAGCCCAGCTAATGACTCGATAATCTGCTTCAGTGACTCTGGTTGAAGAATTAATATTGGACCCAGGACTCCGAGTAATATTCGTCTTCTCTTGTTGTCAATAGTCTGGCTGGTTGGATTGTTCACATCCGTCCTAGATGGGAAGTTGGGAACTCGGTTTCTATTGTCATTTGTTGCTCGATAAAGCTTTATTTCCTTCTTGTCCCCTCTGAAGTATTACTGGATATCAGTATATATCTATATTGCTCCTCTGTGGGGTATTAATGGATAACGTTTCGAGTCAGGCTTTGACAAAGGGTCACCTGAACTCGGGACGTTCGCTCTTTTCTCTCCCTACAGATGCTGTCAGACCTGCTGACATTTTAAAGCATTTTCTCTGTGGTTCTCTATTTGTGAGCTGTACGATGTTGTCATGTGTCATGCTGTCTCATTCATTCCCGGGACCAATGTCAGGATGAGACTGCAAGAAATATTCTGATAGGTATTTGCTGCAAAGCAAACAGGAATGTGCGTCATGTTTACTTTTGGTGTGAGGGAGAATGTAAAGAGCAGAGAATAGCCTCGATTCCTCGACCTCGGGGTAATGGCCCAGCACGCTTCCGCTGCGGCACTCTGTTCCTGAAACCAGGAGCTACAACATCACTGCCCTGCGGTAGACAGGAAACTATTCACTTCCTCATTTGTTCTTTCAGCAAGAACACACGTTTGAGCAGACTGATTCTGGTCAGCATAGTTCAGATATGTTACTGTCGTACTGAATGGTTGTTCTGTGAAGGTGATGTGATTTCTTCTTTGACATTGTTCTGATGGAAAAGTTAGGAGTGACTGGAATCACCTTCACAGAAGGAAGTTCGGGGCGGCACATTCAGCTCCCTGTGAACATTGAGCGACCTATTACTGATTTCTTCAAAATTTGCCTGACGTCCGGCCACACGGAGAGTTAACCAGCAACAGAGTGGCGCAGCGGAAGCGTGCTGGGTCCATAACCCAGAGGTGGATGTAACGAAACCATCCTCTGCTATTTATTTTCTCACTCCCACCAAAAGCAAACAAGTCGCTTTTGCCCAGCAGAACATCCGCCTTCTTCTTTATTGATATCAAAGTTTTGCTTTCAGTCTGATCCCCCCTTTGACACCTGTTCTTCAGCTACCCACAGTACAGTTGAGGTGACTAAGTTGACTTCTCCCAATCACTCTTTTGCCGCCTCCACTGGATGAGCGTTCTCCTGTTTGGACACTGGAGCAGGTTTTCGGCTACTTGTCTGTGAAAGCAGCACCGGAAGCAGCTGTGGAGAGATTCCAGTCGCCAGAATGTAACTCTCCAATTGGATACTTCACGCCGCTCAGAACTTAGACTCTCAATAACTTCGTGTGAGGAGCAGATGGAGCGGAAATTCGATCCTTGTTGATTGGAGCAAACCAGGAGTTACGACGTCACTGTCCTGCGGTAGCCAGACAACTATTCACTTCTTCATTTGTTCTTTCAGCAAGAACACACGTTTGAACAGACTGATTCTGGTCAGCATAGTTCAGATATTTTACTTTCGTGCTGAATGGCTGTTCTGTGCAGGTGAAGTGATTTCGTCTGTGACGTTGTTCTGATGGAAAAGTTGGGAGTAACTGGAATCATCTTCACAGAAGGAAGTTCGGGGCGGCAGTTTCACCTCTCTGGGAATATTGATCGACCTGTTACTGCTTTCTTCAAAATTTGCCTCACGTCCGGTCCCGCAAAGATTCAACTACGAGAAGAGTGGCGCAGCGGAAGCGTGCTGGGCCCATAACCTAGGAATCGATGGATCCAAACCATCTTTTACTATTTATTTTCTCACTCACACCAAAAGCAAACAATTCGCTTTTACCCAGCAGAACATCTGCCTTCTTCTTTATTAGTATCAAAGTTTGACTTTCAGTCCGATCCGCCCTTTGACACCTGTTCTTCAGCTACCCACAGTACAGTCGATGTGACGAAGTTGACTTCTCGCAGAACTCTCTTTTGCCGCCTCTACTGGTAAAACGTTCTCCTGTTTGGACACTGGAGGGGTTCTTTGGCTACTTGTCTGTCAAAGCAGCACCGGAAGCAGCTGTGGAGAGAGATTCCAGTCGCCAGAATGTAACTCTCCAATTGCATACTTCACGTCGCTCAGATCTCAAACTCTCAATATCTTCTGGTGAGGAACAGGTGGAGCGGGAATTCGGTCCTTGTTGATTGAGGGAAATTGATCAATGCAGCAATGAAAAGCTCCTTAACCCCCAGCGGCTTTGACAACGCTGGCACTCAGATACAGGACTCTGGCTGGGGTTCAAAAATAGGAAAAGCATACCTTGTTTGAAATGAAATGACGATGAATTTAGACGTGGAGATGCCGGCGTTGGACTGGGGTGAGCACAGTAAAAAGTCTTACAACACCAGGTTAAAGCCCAACAGGTTTGTTTCAAACATGAGCTTTCGGAGCGCAGCTCCTTCCTCAGGTGAATGGCGAGGTATGTTCCAGAAACATTTATATAGACAAAGTCAGAGATGCTGGACAATGCTTGGAATGCGAGCATTTTCAGGTAATCAAATCATTACAGATCCAGGGAGAGGGATAATCACAGGTTAAAGACGTGTGAATTGTCTCAAGCCAGACCGGTTGGTGGGATTTTTCAAGTCCAGGACAGATGGTGGGGGGTGGATGTAATGCAACATGAATCCAAGATCCCTGTTGAGGCCGCACTCATGCGTGCGGAACTTAGCTATAAGTTTTTGCTCGGCAATTCTGCGTTGTCGCATTTCCTGAAGACCGCCTTGGAGAATGCTTACCCGGAGATCAGAGGCTGAATGACCTTGACTGCTGAAGTGTTCCCTGACTGGAAGGGAACATTCCTGCCTGGTGATTGTCGCACGATGCCCGTTCATTCGTTGTCGCAGTGTCTGCATGGTCTCGCCAATGTACCACGCTTCAGGACATCCTTTCCTGCAGCGTTAGAGGGAGACTACATTGGTCGAGTCGCACAAATATGTGCCGCGTACCTGGTGGGTGGTGTTACCATGTGTAATGGTGGTATCCAAGTCGATGATCTGGCATGTCTTGCAGAGATTGCCCTGGCTGGGTTGTGTGGTGTCGTGGACGCTTTTCTGAAGGCTGGGTAATTTGCTGCAAACAATGGTTTATTTGAGGTTGCGCGGTTGTTTGAAGTCCAGTAGTGGGGGTTTGGGGATGACCTTGGCAAGATGTTCATCTTCATTGATGATGTGTTTAAGGCTGCGAAGAAGATGTCGTAGTTTCTCCGCCCCAGGAAAGTACTGGATGACGAAAGGTACTCTGTCAGTGGTGTCCCGCGTTTGTCTTCTGAGGACGTCGGTACGGTTTTTTGCTGTGGCACGTTGGCACTGTCGATCGATGAGTCGAGCGCCATATCCCGTTCGTACGAGAGCATCTTTCAGTATCTGTAGGTGTCTGTTACGCTCCTCCTCGTCTGAGCAGATCCTGTCTCTACGGAGTGCTTGCCCATAGGGGATGGCTTCTTTAATGTGTTTCGGGTGAAAGCTGGAGATGTGGAGCATCGTGAGGTTGTCTGTGGGCTTGCGGTAAAGTGAAGTGCTAAGGTGACCGTCCTTGATGGAAATGAATGTGTCCAAGAATGTAACAGAATTTGGAGGATAGTCCATGGTGAGTCTGATGGTGGGATGGAATTTATTAATCTCATCGTGTAGTTGTTTCAGTGATTCTTCGCTGTGGGTCCAAAGGAACAAAATGTCATCGATGTGTCTGGTGTATTAACATCGGTTGCAGGTCCTGAGTGGTGAGGAAGTCTTGTTCAAACGTGTGCATGAAGATGTTGCAATGAGGAATTAATAATCACCCAGGACTCCGGATAAATGTCCTCTTCTCTTCTTGGAAATAGTCTGGCTGGTTGGATTGGCGAGGTTTAGAATGATTTAGAACAGTGCAGCACAGAACAGGCCCTTCGGCCCTCGATGTTGTGCCGAGCAATGATCACCCTACTCAAACTCACGTATCCACCCTATACCCGTAACCCAACAACCCTGGAGCTGTGAAGCATTGATGCTAACCACTATGCTACCGTGCTGCCCCTAAGGTGACGAAGTTGAATTCACCCAGAATCCTTTTCCGTCTCCTGTCCTGGATGAATTTCCTCCTGTTTGGACACGGGAGGAGTTATTTGTCTACTTGTCTGTGAAAGCAGCACCAGAAGCAGCTGTGGAGAGAGTTTCCAGTCGACAGGATGCATCAATTGGATCCATCACGCCGCTCAGATCTCAGACTCTCAATACCTTCGTATGAGGAACAGGTCGGCGTCAGTTACGTCTTTGTTAAATTGAGCAAACAGGAAAAGCACATCTAGTTTGAAATGAAATGGCGATGAAGAAAGAATTTAAATGGATTTGTGCCCGTATCATATCCTTTGCCGTAACGCGTCAGGATGGCCGAGCGGTCGAAAGCGCAGCGTTAAGGTCGCAGCTTCCTCTGGACGCGTGGGTTCAAATCCCATTTGTGTAATTCACTTTTCCTCAACGAGGTTAAGTTTCTCCAGCAAAATACTCAACTCCAGGGAGATCCAACACCTCTCATTCAATGGGGAATCAGAGGTTTCAGGCCATGAGATTCCAGCTGGAATCCGCACAGCAAGATCCCACAGGCAGAAGCCCAGTTCAAGTCTGAATGGCCTGTTCAGTGACTCTGGTTGAGGAATTAATATTGATCCCAGGACACCGGGTAAAATGTATCTTCTTTTGGTGTAAATAGCCTGGCTGGTTGGATTGTCGAGGTGACTCAGTTGACCTCTCCCAGAATCCTCTGCTGTCCCCTGTCCTGCAGGAACGTCCTCCTGTTTGCACACAAGAGGGGTTATTCGGCTACTAGTCTGTGAAAGCAGCACCAGAAGCAGTTGTGGAGAGATATTCCAGTCACCACGATGCAACTGTCTAATTGGATCCATCACGCCGCTCAGGTCTTAGTCTCTCAATACCTTCGTGTGAGGAACAGGTAGGCGGCTGTTCGGTCTTTGATGATTGGAGCAATCTGATCAATGTAGCAATGAAAAGCTCCTTAATCCCCAGAGGCTTAGAGAAGGTTGGCACTCTGATACAGGACTCTAGCTGGGGTTCAAAAATAGGAAAGGCACATTTAGTTTCAAATGAAAGGACAATGAAGATATAATTTGTTGCACCTGATGATCGTGAGTGATGTACGGTGGACATTGTGAACTTACTGGCCAGAAACTTCCGAACTCTATTTTTGTTTTAGTGGACAGCTACAATCCACGTGTTTATTCTCGTGCACAGCAATGAATAAAAGTGAATCAGTGCTGAGCAGATTCTAACATCCCAGACCTCCAGTTTGTTCCTATTGAGAACCCCGTCCTCGATGGAAGCTTTTTCTCTAAGAATTGGACCACCGCCGCCTGGGAATACGGCAGCAATACCTCCAAGATCTGATCTGTAACAAAATCACAGACTAATGCAATGTCCCCTTGTGACAGACCCTTCTACTGAAGGGTACAGGTGCTCCCTATCCGCCCTGTCTATACTTATCATAATCTAGTACGCCTCGATCAGATCACCCCTCAGTCATCTCTGTTCCTGCAAGAGAGAAAAAAAAAACAAGCCTATTAAACGTCTCTTTATATCTTAAGTGTTCCATCCCCAGCAAAATCCGGCTGAATCATATCTGCACCCCATTCAGTTCAGTCACATATTTCCTGTCATGTGGTGACCAGAATTGCACACGGTACTCCAGCTGTGGCCTCACCAACATTCTATACAACTCCAACATGACCTGTCTGCTTTTGTTATCCATGCCCCGATTGATAAAGAAAAATATCTCAGATGCCTTTTCCAGCACCCTATTAACCTGCCCTTCTGCCTGCAGAGATCTATGGACAAACAGTCCAAGGTCCCTTTGTTCCTCTGGACTTCCCAGTTTCAGGCCATTCACATGAATCCAATAATAATATAATATTCTTTATTGTCACAAAGAGGCTTATCTTAACACTGCAATGAAGTTACTGCAAAAATCCCCGACCAAAGGCATCATATCTTATTTTTCAGCGTTAAATTCCATCAGCCACTTTTCTGCCCATTTGACCATCCAGTCCATATCTTCCTGTATCTCAAGACCCTCAACCTCACTGTAAGCTTGACACTCAGTGAAAGGATTTCATCCTCCTCTCGGAATCTGATCACCACCTCAACCCTAACATTCAGCTTGTGTGGGCAGACAAGACAACTTCCTTCCCGCAGCCCCCCAGCACAGACTGGATAATATCCCAAACTCGTCTCCTGCTATTGTCACATTGCACCCCCACCTTGTTTCTCTTCACAAAACTTCAGGAATTTCTGACCAAACCTTCAGACCGTTGATTTGCTCTTCAACCAACACCTTGTCCCTGATTAATTCCATCTTGGGAAGAGGGGTTCGACATTCCGAGGTACTCTGCAGACATCTGGTTGCTGGGGATGGACCAAAGGAGACCGACAACCTGAAAGAAAGCCTCTCTCACAGCCCTGTGAGCATGGCTCCATTAGTCGGTACAGTCAGTACCTGCAGAATAGATAACAATGGAGAGAAGTGTGAGCAATTTCAGCGTCACAATTCTCTGGACGTAGAGGATTCAAAATAAAATATTTTTGAAAACACTGAACAGATTCTCTGGGAGCAGCACTCAAGTCAAAGGGGAAAATCCAATGGATTTCTAGTGGAAAGATTTAACAACTGGACGATGACAGCTGAAATCAGTCCTCGCGTTCCAATCTCTGTCGATATTCCAGTGAATTGAAACCTGCAAAAGGCATACTTTTCGACTAGAAATCCAACACATTTCCCACTGTTATGGAAGTTGTCAATCGCACAGATGGTCAAACGGAATATGGCTGGGATGAGATTTTAATCCATATTTTTCTTTGGGGAACAGACACTTTCACGCACTAAATTACAGAGTGTGACGATGTTCAGCTAATCACAAAGCGCAGCAGTTCGGCTCGTTGGTCTAGGGGTATGATTCTCGCGTAGGGACTTTCATTTGCGGTAAAATGCGAGAGGTCCCGGGTTCAAATCCCGGACGAGCCCAGTTTTTGGGGTTGGGGTGGATCTTTCCAGGATCCGGGGATCTTTCCAAGTGCCGGTGCAGACTTGATGGGCCGAATGACATCCTTCTGCCCTGTAAATTCTATAATTGTATGAACACTGGTAATACTTTAGGTATCTGTGAAAAGAGAAATAATTAACATTTCACATCCTGACCTTTCATTGCAATGACCTGTTTCTCTCCCCACAGAAGCTGCCGGATCAGCTGAATATTTCCAGCATTTTCTGTCTTTGTTTCAGATTTGCAGCATCCGCAGTATTTTGTTTTTGGGTCAAAGGACAATGAGTTGCCTTTCCTGCTCTGAGGGTTATTGCAGATCTCTCTGGCTGTGGCTGTCGCTGATTCGGCCAAACATTTAAAATCTAACATTAATTGCCCTTGAGAATGGGGGGGGGGGGGGGGGGGGCGGGGGGGGGTGTGATTCTGGAACCGCTGCAAGTCCATATGGTGTATGTACACACACAGTGCTGTTGGGGAGGTGTTCCAGGTTTGGATGGTGCCTCGCGGAGGAAAAGTCAATGTCAGGAGTGGAATTCGAACCCTGACCTCCAGAGGAAACTGCGCCCTGATCGCGGCTGTCCTGACATATTCGAAAGATGAGGTGCGATTAGGACGAAATCGGGTACTCTTTCCGAGGGTCGGTACCGACTCGATGGGCCGAATGGCCACCGTCTACACTGAAGGCATTCTATTATTATTTGAACAGGGTGAAAATGGCAGCATCAGGACACAAGGACAAGCTAAGGTCGCAGACCAGAGTAAGTGGCCTATGTAATGACACATAGAACATGAAAAATAATTAGATAAATACATTTGTTGTGGACTGGTGCCTTCTGCTGGCTGAACGGGAGCCGTGTGACACGGACACTTTCATTCAGGAGCATTTTAAATTGGAGTGAAATAACTTACGCAAAGTAAGTATTTGTTACGAAACAGTTTATCAAGTTAATCTAAAGAACCAAAAGGACAGAAATCTAACGGGTGAGCGATGGTGGTATAGTGGTGAGCATAGCTGCCTTCCAAGCAGTTGATCGGGGTTCAATTTCCAGCCATCGCAAAAACAAATTGGAAATTTCTGCCCCACTTCCTCAGTAAGATAAACAACTTCTCGCTCAGAATTTATGCGCAGGTCCGGCGGGGAATGAAATAAGAATTTACCAATTTTTTAACGGGGTTTCAGTATGTACAGTGTTCGACTATTTACCGCCCCCACCCCCACCCCACCCACCCACCGTCAAACAAAAGTTAAAAATCGCAGCATTTTTACTTCGCGCTCACGAAGTGGACCAAACAGAAACACACAGACAGAGGAGGATGGGATTTGAAGCCACGTGAACAGAGCACAATGGGTTATTGTGCATCACCTTAACCACGTGGTACAGCTGCTTTACTGCATGGCCCTTAAATATCCCTCAATCTGACTTCTTTGAGTTTTTTTCGCCGTTGGGTGTAAATAAAACATGAATCTATGATGGGAAAACACTAACTACTCAACAGTTGGGCTTGTGGCGCAACGGTAGCGCATCTGACTCCAGATCAGGAGGTTGCGTGTTCAAATCACGACAGTAAGTTTTCTGCAGCTGGTTTCAGGAATTTATCTATGTATGGGAATGTTCCCGAAGTGACTCCGTTCAAAACCACAATGCTGGTAATTTTTTTCGGATATTTCAGATTTAACCTCTCAGGTTTTTTTTGAGCAGTTCCATCAAACATTATCAAACATCAAACATCAGTAAGAATGAACACCAACACCTCCTCCACATTAGTCCTCAATACCGGTGCCGCGCTAGGCTGCGTACTTAGCCCCCTACTCTACTCCCTGTACACAGACGACTGCATGGCAAAACTTGGTTCCAACTCTATCTACAAGTTTGCTGATGATACGACCATAGTGGGCCGGATTTCTAATAACGACGAGTCCGAATACAGGAGGGAGATAGAGAACGTAGTGGAGTGGTGTAGCGGCAACAATCTCTCCCTCAATGCCAGCAAAACTCAAGAGCTGGTCATCGACTTCAGAAAGCAAAGTACTGAACACACCCCTGTCAGCATCAACGGGGCCAAGAGGGAGATGGTTAGCAGTTTCAAATTCCTAACGGTGCACATCACCAAAAATCTGTCCTGATCCACTCACGTCGACGCTATCACCAAGAAAGCACAGCAGCGCCTATACTTCCTCAGGAAACTAAGGAAATTCGGCATGTCCACATTAACCCTTACCAACTTTTACAGATGCACTATAGAAAGCATCCTATCGGGCTGCAGCACAGCCTGGTATGGCAACTGCTCGGCCCAGGACCGCAAGGAACTTCAGAGAGTCGTGAATACCACCCAGTCCATCACACAAACCTGCCTCCCATCCATGGACTCCATCTACACCTCCCGCTGCTTGGGGGAATGCGGGCAGCATAATCAAAGATCACTCCCACCCGGCTTACTCACTTTTCCAACTTCTTCCATCGGGCAGGAGATACAGAAGTCTGAGAAGTCTGAGAACACGGACGAAGAGACGCAAAAACAGCTTCTTCCCCACTGTCACCAAACTCCTAAATGACCCTCTTATTGACTGACCTTAATAACACTACACCCTGTATGCTTATGTAGTCACATTGCATATCTTGTGTAGCCCAATTATGTATTCTCATGTGATTTCTTGTATTTTCTTGAATTTTGTTTCATTCCCTTTTCGTCCATATACTGAATGATCTGTTGAGCTGCTTGCAGAAAAATACTTTTCACTGTACCTCGGGACACGTGACAATAAACAAATCCATTCCAATCCAATCCATTAGGAAACTCGCCAGCTCAGTTGGTGGAGCATAAAACTCTAGATCCCAGGGCCGTGCGTTCGAGCACCAAGTTGGGCGTTTCCATATTACTATCTCAGACTATTGAACCAAATGTTTGGGCAGCACGGTAGCACAGTGGTTAGCACAGCCTCTTCACGTCTCCAAGGCCCCAGTTTCGATTACCGTTTACGTCACGTTAAAAAGATCTCGCCGCTCGTGGTTAAGACCAGAAGTGGTGGGCAGTTAAAAACAAGGATGTCGCCCTTTTCGGACGGAGATGAGGAAATTTCTCACTCTCAGTGAGCTGTGCGACTTTGGAACTCTGCCTCAGGAATCGGCGGAAGCGGATCATTGATTACCTTCAAGGCAGAGATGGGGAAATTCTTGTTCAGCAAATAAATCAAAGGTTTATCGGGGTTACGTGCAAACACTGCATTCAGCCAGTTACCTGGGTGCACAAGCGGGCGGTTTTGTATTTGATATATCAGTTCCACACAATGGTGAAACGGTCTTAAAATGTCGTTCTCATTTCTTCACGTGTTCTCCACTGATATATTCGCCGCAATATCTTCTCTGGACACAAATCACGGCAGCACAAGTGGTTCACAGCGCCAGGGTTCCAGGTTCAATTCACTGTCTGTGCGGAGTCTGCACCTTCTGCCCGTGTCTGCGTGGGTTTCCTCCGGGTGCTCCGGTTTTCTCCACACAGTGCGAAGACGTGGATTAGGTGGATTGGCCATGCTAAATTGCCCTTAGTTACCATACGGGACCAGTCTTTATAAATAGAAACCTCATTTCGGCCCTAGGTCACTGCCCGTGTGGAGTTTGCATATTCTTCCCATGTCTGCGTGCGTTTCACCCCCACAACCCAAAGATGTGCATTGGCCACGCTAAATTGGCCCTTAATTGGAAAAGTAGTGTATTCTAAATTTATACAAAAATAAGTAAATAGAAACGCCGAGCACAAAGCCACCGTTCTGTACCTGTTCTCTCTGCTGTGTAACTGTTCTCTCTGCTGAGTAACTGAGCTTTCTGATGTGTAACTGCTCTCTCTGCTGTGTAACTGTTCTCTCTGCTGTGTAACTGTGCTCTCTGCTGCGTAACTGTTCTCTCTGCTGTGTCACTGTTTTCTCTGCTGTGTAACTGTTCTCTCCAGCGCCGGCTTTTGGGTTGCTGGCGCCCCGGGCAAGCTGAACTTCGGCGCCCTTGGGGGGGCGGGGCCGAGGAGGGGGGCGGGCTGAGGAGGGGGGCGGGGCTGAGGAGGGGGGCGGAGCCGAGGAGGGGGGCGGGGCCGAGGCCGAGGAGGGGGCGGACCCGAGGGGGGGCGGGCCCGCGGGGGGGGCGGACCCGAGGGGGGCGGGGGGCGGACACGCGGGGGGGGCGGGGCGGGATGCGGACCCGAGGGCGGGGCGGCGGACCCGAGGGCGGGGCGGCGGACCCGATGGCGGGGCGGGGGGGCGGAACCGAGGGGGGCGGGGGGTACCGAGCGGGGGGGCGGACCCGAGGGCGGGGCGGGGGGTGCTGTCCCGAGGGGGGCGGACCCGAAGGGGGCGGGGGGGACCGAGCGGGGTGGCGGACCGAGCTGGGGGGCCGCCCTGGGGGCGGGCGGCCACCGTGCATGCGCTGGTTGGCACCGGCCCAACTGCGCATGCGCGGGACCCGAGTCTCTGGCGCCCCCGAGTACATGGCGCCCCGGGCGACAGCCCGAGTTGCCGGTGCCTTGAGCCGGCCCTGGTTCTCTCTGCTGTGTAATTGTTCTCTCTGCTGTGTCACTGTTCTCTCTGCTGAGTAACTGAGCTTTCTGCTGTGTAACTGTTCTCTCTGCTGTGTAACTGTTTTCTCTGCTGTGTAACTGAGCTCTCTGCTGTGTACCAGTTCCCGCTGCTGTGTAACAGTTCCCGCTGCTGTGTAACTGTTCTCTCTGCTGAGTAACTGAGCTCTCTGCTGTGTAACTGTTCTCTCTGTCGTGGAACCGTGACTCTGCAGGTGACAGTTCTTCACTGTGGTTGTCTCAAATCATCCCCTGTTGTGGAAATGTGTTCCCGGTTGTGGAAATATAATCCGCCTGAAGCAGAACTTTTCTCCGCCATTACTGAGGCGAAATTCCAATCCCAGATTTATCAAATCTTCTCACGAAAGATTAGTTGAGGCGGCTGGATTCCTCGTCCAGAGACAGATCCTTTGTATTCCTGTTATCAAAACAGTTTGTTCACCTGAACATTCTCAGATAAGAGTGAGCCGCCCAACGTGGGGCTCGAACCCACGACACTGGGATTAAGAGTCCCATGCTCTACCGACTGAGCTAGCCGGGCTGCTTCCAAAAGCATCTTTAACCCTCCTCCTGAGGAGCTTAGAAATGCTAAGCAGCGAACTTTGTGTCACACAGTTTCCTAAAATTCCGATTCATTCTTCGGTCGCTGGGAGCAGGGGTCGAACCTACTGGGGAAAGTCCAACACCTTAACCGTTTGATCATCGCAGCTCTGTTCAGTCGGTCATTCATTAATAATGTGGTCGATATAAAACATTATAAAACCAGCCTGGAATCACTCCAGGAGGTTCTTGCGATGAACGGTGCCCCGGTGTTTATGTGAGGAGCGGTTGAATCGGCCATAAAAATGACCATTGGATTTGGCGAGAAGCCTTGAGAGACTCGAAATTCCCGGCTCCCCAAACGCACAATTCCACTGATTCAGTTGTTTGCAGAAGAAAATCAGTTACATTGGAAATATCCTAGAAGTTCATTTTTGCTTCACATGGAACAGCACCGAACTTCCCAGTCTGGATTACAGATTAAAGCAATTCAAACAGAGAAACTGACAACACAGAAGGAGACCTGTGCAGACCGAATGGTCACGTAATTACGTGATGACGCATCCACAATGATCAGCTGTTCTCCCCGGATCGCGCTCAGAGCACAAGCCTGGAGCAGCTGCTCAAACATTAAATACATTATTTTTTGTTACAAGTCCTTGGTCGCCAGTCTTTGAGAGATCAGAATTTCTCCATGGTGTCAGGAGTGGGCAGTATGTCACAAGGGCTTCACCGCCTCAGCCCGCTACTGTCATAGAATCATATAATCCATACAGTGCAAAAGAAGACCATTCGGCACAACGAACATATACTGACCCTCCCAAGGCTCACGCACCTGCCCTGCACTGGAATATTGGGTCCGATGGAGAAACTCAGCCCCCCACTTCCAACCCCTGAAATCCGCCCCCCCCTCATGAATGGGGTGAAGGATCGGAGGGTCAGTGCAGACTCGATGGGGTGAATGGCCTCCTTCTGAATTGTACTGGTTTCTATGGAAATAGATATGATCACAGTATTTATTCACATGGGATAAACATTAGCTCGTATATGACAGGCGGTGGCCACGTGGCCTAATGGGTAAGGCGTCTGACTTCGGTGAATATGATGATAACATCAGAAGATTGCAGGTTCGAGTCCTGTTGTGGTTGTGTTACACATAAATCCGGTGGAACTTGCTATCTCCTCGGTTCAAAGTTTCCATCCAAACAGTGCAGGGCTTTCTTTGGATTATAATTTCTTGTAACATTGTTCATTCAATTCGCTCTCATCCTAGTATTTTGTTTAGCCTCTGATGAATCCGCAGCATCTGTTTAACTTGGATAAAGTATAGAATAAAATATTATGTATCAATCGGTTCAATACAATTCTGTGGAGGAAATTCTAATATCGCCAGGAAGACAGACAGCCATAAAGCCATGGGTATTTGCAGCATGGAAACAGCCCTTCGGCCCAGCTTGTTAATGCCGCCCAGTTTCTATCACTAAGCTAGTCCCACTTGCCCGCATTTGGCCCATATCCATCGATACCCAACCTGCCCATGTAACTGTCTAACTGGTTTTTAAAAGACAAAATGAACCCGCCTCTACCAATGCCTCTGGCAGCCCGTTCCAGATGCTCCTCATTACCTTCTTTATGCTCCTCATTATGTCATAGACCTCTATGACATCCCCGCTCAGCCTCTTACGCTCCAGGAAAAACATTCCCAGCATATCCAGCCTCCACTTTTCACTCAGACCATCATGTCCTGGTAGCATCCTTGTAAATCACTTCTGCACTCTTTCTAGTTTAACAATATCCTTCCGAAAATAGGGTGACAAGAACTGAACACAAAATTTCATGTGTGCTCTTCTCAATGTCTTGTACAACTTCAACAAGACGTCCAAACTCTTGTATTCAATATTCTGACCTTGAAACCTAGCATGCTGAATGCCTTCTTCACCACCCTGTCCACCTGCGACACCACCTTCAAGGAGCTGTGAACCTGTACCCCTAGATCTGTTTGTTCTGTAATTCTCCCCAACTCCCTTCCATTACCTGAGTAGGTCAATCCCTGATTTGATCGACCAAAATGCATCACCGTACATTGATCCAAATTAAACTCCATCTGCCATTCCTCGGCCCACTGGCCCAAGAAGTTTAATAATGAGCTGAATCAACTGTTATTTTTGTTCAGTGGGATGAAAGATTATGTCACTGGATTGGGAATCTGGAGGTCTGAACTAATCTTTGGGACACGGAATAAATCCCACCATTCAAATTCACTGATGTAATAGATTTTCAGGGGGGTTGACAGGATGGATGCTGAGATTTTGTTTCCCGTGTGGGAGAATCGAGGACCAGATGGAATAATCTCAGAGTAAAGTGCCGGCAGCCTAGTTGAACCAAAAATGATGAGAACTTTTTTTCTCAGAGTATAGTGTACCTGTGAAAATGTCGTTTCGAAGCGAATGGAACGTCGAGGCTGGGTCAGTTAGTATGTTCGAGATTTAATCAATAAAGAAATCAATGGTTATGGGGATGAGGCAGGAAAATGGGTTTGAGGATTATATCAGGTCAGTCATAACCTCATTGAATGGTGAAGCAGACAGGATGGGCCGAATGGCCTACTTCTGCTCCTACATTTTACAGTGTAATGAGATCATCTGGTGGACTTTTTTTCACGGCTGGACGGCCGGTTCTGGAAATACATAATCTGCCATCAGTGCCCCAGATGAAGCTGGTGTCTGTTTGGAGCTTCTGAAGACGCATGTTTTCATGGTGCCAAACTGCTGCCTAAAGCTGGTGTCGTGATTTAAATCGATTATCAGACAGAGGATTAGGAATATCGGTAAAGAGAATGGTGCAAGACAATTCACTCCTCAGGCCTATTGATCTCCGAATCTAAACTTCATCCTCGTTCCGGAAACACTAAACGAATCATCAGGTCACCCTCAATAAGTGGCCCAACGCGGAGACGGAGGAAATGGATCAACGAGGAAGATGGATTCAGACTCCCAGATGCAAAGCACAATGGATTAGCAGCGCATCACCTTCACCTCTCGGCCAACTCGCCATGTAACCTGACTTCACCAAACCACCTCATGGACTTTAACATCCGCGATAACTAACGGAAGAAGTTTGTCTTTGTGTATTGGTCCAGATGTTCAGCCAGATGTGAAATATTGGAAATATAGTTTCTATCAGCAAATTACATTTCCATCACGTCGGCTGAGTGATTGTTCTCAATGGACTGTTGGGAAACACTTCAACACCATGTCCAAAATGTTTCTACACATTGTAAATAAAACACAGCGGAAAGACTGAACGATACAAACATTTGACCACATCATGATGGACATCACTCAGACGCCTTAAACACCCCGTCAATGTCGGAGTGATGACGATTCTAATTTGTTATCCAGCGAATACCTGCAGGACATTCGGCATCTTGACTCTGCACCGAACTACCGAAAGAAACAGGAGACACCCCAAGGAAACGTACGCAGACACCGTGTGAACGCGCAGGCGCCGCACAGACAGCACACTGGAGCTGTGAAGCAACTGTGCTAACCACTGTGCTACCGTGCTATCCCATTTGATTGCAAGTACAAAGCCACAGCCACTAACTGAACTGCGTTTAACAAGACAGTCATTGACAATTTGTTTGATAGGGGCTGTTTAGCACACTGGGCTAAATCGCTGGTATTGAAAGCAGACCAAGAAAAGCCAGCCGCACGATTCGATTCCCATAACAGCCTCGCCGGAATGGGGCGACTAGGGGCTTTTCACAGTGTCTTCAGTTGAAGCCGACTCGTAACAATAAGCGATATAATTTCTTTCAGCATTATAAACCCAACCTGAAATCACTCCAGAAAGTCAGTGCTTTCGTGCAATGACCGGAGTCCCAGTCTGTCTGTGAGAAGGGATAGAATCTCCGTATAAAAAGGCCATTGGATTTGGAGGCCAATCCTTGAACTACTGGAAAACCTCAGCTCCCTAAACGCACTGTTCGTCTGATTAATTTATTTGTGCAACAATATCAGTTACATTGGAAACATCCTGGAACTTCATATTTTATTGAAAACATTGCGGACAGTTGCTGAAGAAGTTGTGTATTTACTGCGGCGCATTAACCAAACAATCACAAAGTGTGCCAGCTTGCACCTGACTAAATGTAACCAGCTCCGATGCCTTTAAATTCCAGATTCACGAAATCAGTGAATTTAAATTTCACCATCTGCCGTCCTGGGATTTATTCTCTGTCCCAAAGATTATTTCTGTCCCCTGGATTCCCAATCCAGTGACATAACCTTTCACCCCGTGAACAAAAAACAGTTCATTCAGCAAATCATTGAACATCATCCTGAGGAGATTAGAATTCCCTCCACAGGATTGGATTGAACCGATTGACACAAAACATTTTGTTCTAATTGGAGCATCGATTGTTTGTCCAGATCAAACAGATATTGTGGACAGTTTAGCATCAAAAGAAAGCACCAAGATGAGAGCTAATTGAACGAACAGAATAGCAAGAAAGTAATGTCTGAGAAAAGCACGGCCATGTTTGGAAGGAAAGGGAGAATGTAAATAGCAGAGAATAGCCCCGTTTCCTCGACCTCGGGCTAATGGCCCAGCACGCTTCCGCTCCTTAAACCAGCAAACCTTCTTCTTTATTAGTGTCACACTTTTGCTTTCAGTCTGATCCGCTCTTTGACACCTGTTCTTCAGCTACCCACAGAACATTCGAGGTGACTAAGTTGAAAGGGAGATCCAAAATCTCCCATTCAAAGGAAAAGATGTGTTCCCAGGTCATGAGATTTCTGCTTAAATACGCACAGCAAGACCCGGCAGGCAAAAGCCCAGTTATTGACTCGATATTCTCACTGTCTGCGCAGAGTCTGCACGTCCTCCCCGTGTGTGCGTGGGTTTCCTCCGGGTGCTCCACTTTCCTCCCACAGTCCAGAGATGTGCGGGTTAGGTGGATTGGCCATGCTAGATTGCCCGTAGTGTCCTAAAAAGTAAGGTTAAGGGGGGGGGGGGTTTATTGGGTTACGGGTATAGGGTGGATACGTGGGTTTGAGTAGGGTGATCATGGCTCGGCACAACATCGAGGGCCGAAGGGCCTGTTCTGTGCTGTACTGTTTTATGTTCCATATGTTCAGTGACTCTGGTTGACGAATTAATATTGATCCCAGGACTCCGGGTGAAATTCGACTTCTCTTGTTGTAAATAGTCTGTCTGGTTGGATTGTTCACATCCCTCCGAGAGGGAAAGTTGGGAACTCGGTTTCTATTGTGATTTATTGTTCGATAATGCTTTATTTCCTTATTGTGAGCCATTCATGGACATCAGTACGTATATATATTGCTCCTCTCTGGGGTACTACTGGATAACGTTTATAATCCAAATTTAACAAAGTGTCACCTGGACTCGAAACGTTAGTTGTTTTCTCTCCCTACACATGCTGTCAGACCTGCTGAGATTTTAAAGCATTTTCTCTGTGGGTCCCTATTTGTGAGCTTTACAATGTTGTTATGTGTCATGCTGTCTCCTTCATTCGCGGGACTAATGTCAGGATGAGACTGCAGGAAAGATTCTGATAGGTATTTGCTGCAAAGCAAACAGGAACGTGCGTTATGATTACTTTTGATGAGAGCGAGAATGTAAATAGCCGAGAATAGCCCCGTTTCCTCGACCTCGGTGTAACGGCCCAGCACGCTTCCGCTGCGGCACTCTGCTCCCTTAACCAGGAGCTGCGACATTACTGCCCTTCGGTAGCCAGACAACTATTCACTTTCTCATTTGTTCTTTCAGCAAGAACACACGTTTGAGCAGACTGATTCTGGTCAGCATAGTTCAGATATTTTACTTTCGTGCTGAATGGTTGTTCTGTGAAGGTGATGTTATTTCTTCTGTGACGTTGCTCTGATGGGAAAGTGGGGAGTGACTGGAATCACCTTCATCGAAGGAAGTTCGGAGCGGCAGTTTCACCTCTCTGGGAACATTGATCAATCTGTTACTGATTTCTTCAAAATTTTCCTCAAATCAGAACCGCGAGCAGAGCGGCGCAGAGGGAAGCGTGCTGGGCCCGTAACCCAGAAGTCGGTGGATCGAAACCATCCTCTGCTATTTATTTTCTCATTCACACCAAAAGCAAACAAGTCGCTATCACCGAGGAGCACGTCAGCCTTTTTCTTTATTATAATCAAACTTTAGCTTTCTGTCTGATCCGCTCTTTAACACCGTTTCTTCAGCTAGCCACAGTACAGTCGAGGTGACTCAGTTGACTTGTCCCAGAACACTCTTCTGCCGCCTGTACTGGATTAACGTCCTTCTGTTTGGACAATGGAGGGGTTCTTCGGCTACTTGTCTGTGAAAGCAGCAAGGAAGCAGCTGTGGAGAGACAATCCAATCGCCAGGTTGCAACGCTCCAATTGGATACCGCATGTTGCTCGGATCTTAGACTCTCAATACCTTCTTGTGAGGATGAGTTCGGGCGGCAATTCGGTCCTTGTTGATTGGAGCAAACTGATCAATGCAGCAACAAAAAGCTCCTTAAGCCCCTGCGGCTTGGATAAGGATGGCACTCAGATACAGGACTCTTTCTGTGGTTCAAAAATAATAAAAGCATATCTAGTTTCTAATCAAATGACGATTAAGATAGAATTAAAGTCGGGCTTTGCGCGGAACGTACCTTCCTCCGCGCAGTGTCAGGGTGGGTGAGCATTCGAAGACGCTGCGTTGAGGTCGCAGTCATTTCTGGAAGCGTGGGTTCGATACCTCTCCAGACATTGGCTTTTCGTCCTCGATATTACAGTTCTCCAGCAAAATGTTAAATCCCAGGAAGATCCAATACCATCCATTCAATGGTGAAGCGGTGGCTTCAGGACATGAGATTACTGCTAAATTTCGCACAGCAAGAACCAACAGATAAAAGCCTAGTTAATTACTGCGTAATCGGCACAGTGACTCTGGTTGAGGAATAAATATTGATTCCTGGACTCCGGGGAAAAATCGTCTTCTCTTGTTGTAAAAAGTTTGGCTGGTTGGATTGTTCACATCCGTACATGAGGGGAAGATGTGAGCTGGGTTTCTGTTGTGATGTATTACTCCATAATGCTTTATTTCCTTATTGGCCCCCTGTGAGTTATTACTGGAAAACGTTGTCTATCTATTTTGTCCGTTTGCGGAGTCCAACTGGAACGCGCTTCAATCCAGCTTAGACAACGGGTCACCTGGACTCGAAACGATAGCTCTTTTTTCTCCACAGTTGCTGCCAGACATGTTGATATTTTACATCATGTTCTCTGTGGTTCCCTGTTTGTGACCTTTACAATGTTTCATGCTGTCTCCTTCATTCCTGGTACAAATGTCGGGATGAGACTGCAATAAATATTCTGATAGGTATTTGCTCCAAAGAAAACAGGGACGTGCGTTATGTTTACTTGAGGTGTGAGGGAGAATGTAAATAGCCGAGAATAGCCCCGTTTCCTCGACCTCGGTGTAACGGCCCAGCACGCTTCCGCTGCGGCACTCTGATACCTTAACCAGGATCTGCGACATTACTGCCCTGCGGTAGCCAGACAGCTATTCGCTTCTTCATTTGTTTTTTCAGCAAGAACACACGTTTGAGCACACTGATTCCGGTCAGCATAGTTCAGATATTTTACTTTCGTGCTGAATGATTGTTCTGTGAAGGCGATGTTATTTCTTCTGTGACGTTGTTCTGATGGGAAAGTTGGGAGTCACTGGAATCACCTTCATAGAAGGAAGTTCGGGGCGGCAGTTTCACCTCTCTGGGAACATTGATCAACCTGTTACTGATTTCTTCAAACGTTGCCTCAAGTACGACTACGGAGGGCATCAACCACGAGCAGAGTGGCGCAGCGCAAGCGTGCTGGGCCAATAACCAAGAAGTCGATGGATCACAAACATCCTCTGCTATTTATTTTCTCACTCACACCAAAAGCAAACACGTCGCGATCACCCAGCAGAACATCCGCCTTCTTCTTTATTAGCATCAAACTTTTGCTTTCAGTCTGATCCGCTCTTTGTCACCTGTTCTTCAGCTACCCACAGTACAGTCGAGGTGACTAAGTTGACTTCTCCCAAACATTCTTCTGCCGCCTCCACTGGATGAATGTTCTCCTGTTTGGGTATTGGTGGGGTTCTTCGGCTGCTTGTCTGTGAAAGCAGCACCAGAAGCAGCTGTGGAGAGAGATTCCAGTCGCCAGAATGTAACTCTCCAATTGGATACTTCAGGTCGCTCAGATCTTCGACTCTCAATATCTTCCTGTGAGGATCAGAAAGAGCGGGAATTTGGTCCTTGTTGATTGGAGCAAAGTGATCAATGCAGCAATGAGAAGCTTCTTACCCCCAGCGGCTTGGACAAGGATGGCATCAGATACAGGACTCTGGCTGGGGTTCAGAATTAGGAAAAGCATATCTTGTTGGAAATTAAATGACGATGAGGATAGAATTTAAGTCGATTTGTGCACGGATCTTAGCTTAAATGTCAGCGCATCAGGATGGCCGAGCGGTCTGAGGCGCTGCGTTCAGGTCGCAGTCTCCTCTGGAGACGTGGGTTCGAATCCCACTCCTGATATTGAGTTTTCATCCACGAGGTTAGATTTCTCCGGCTAGATTTTCAACCTCAAAATCTCCCTTTCAAAGGCAAAGCTTTGTTCTCAGGACATGAGATTACTGCTTTATTACGCACAGCCAGACCCGGCAGGCGAAAGCCCATTTAATGACTCGATATTCTCCTTCAGTCTCTCTGGTTGAGGAATTAATATTGATCCCAGGACTCCGGGTGAAATTAGACTTCTCTTGTTGTAAATAGTCTGGCTGGTTGGATTGTTCACATCCGCCCGAGAGGGGAAGTTGGGAATTCGGTTTCTATTGTGATTTATTGTTCGATAATGCTTTATTTCCTTATTGTGAGCTATTCGCGGACATCAGTATGTATCTATATTGCTCCTCTGTGGGGTACTTCTGGATAACGTTTACAATCCAGATTTGACAACGGGTCACCTGGACTCGAAACGTTACTTGTTTTCTCTCCCCACACATGCTGTCAGACCTGCTGAGACTTTAAAGCATTTTCTCTGTGGGTCCCTATTTGTGAGCTTTACAATGTTTTCATGTGTCACGCTGTCTGATTCGTTCCCGGGACTAATGTCAGGATGAAACTGCAAGAAATATTCTGATAGGTATTTGCTGCAAAGCAAACAGGAGCGTGCGTTATGTTTACTTTTTGTGTGGGTGAGAATGTAAATAGCCTAGGATTGCCTCGATTTCTCAACCTCGGTGTAACGGCCCAGCACGCTTCCGCTGCGGCACTCTGTTCCTTAAACCAAGAGCGACGACATTACCGCCCTTCGGTAGCCAGACAACTGTTCACTTCTTAATTTGTTGTTTCAACAAGAACACACGTTTGAGCACACTGGTTCTGGTCAGCACAGTTCAGATATTTTCCTTTCGTGCTGAATGGTTGTTCTGTTAAGGTGATGTGATTTCTTCTGTGACATTGTTCTGATGGGAAAGTGGGGAGTGACTGGAATCACCTTCACAGAAGGAAGTTCGGAGCGGCAGTTTCACCTCTCTGGGAACATTGATCTAACTTTAATGATTTCTTCAATTTTCCTGACGTCCGGCCCCACTGAGCGTCAACCAGGAGCAGAATGGTGCAGCGGAAGCGTGCTGGGCCCATAACCCAGAGGTGGATGGATCGAAACCATCCTCTGCTATTCATTTTCTCACTCCCACCAAAAGCCAACACGTCGCTTTTACCCAGCAGAACATCCGCCTTCTTCTTTATTGGTATCAAAGTTTTGCTTTCAGTCTGATCCCCCCTTTGACACCTGTTCTTCAGCTACCCACAGTAAAGTTGAGGTGACTAAGTTGACTTCTCCCAAACACTCTTATGCCGCCTCCACTTGATGAGCGTTCTCTTGTTTGTACACTGGAGGGGTTCTTCGGCTGCTTGTCTGTGAAAGCAGCACCGGAAGCAGCTGTGGAAAGATATTCCAGTCGCCAGAATGTAACACTCGCTCAGATCTTAGACTCTCAATAACTTCGTGTGAGGAACAGATAGAGCGGAAATTCGGTCCTTGTTGATTGGAGCAAACTGATCAATGCAGCAATGGGAAGCTCCGGAACCCCTAGCGGCTTGGAGAGTGCTGGCATCAGATACAGGACTCTGGCTGGGGTTCAAAAGTAGGAAAAGCATGTCTTGTTTGAAATGAAATGAGGTGAAGAACGAATTTAAGTCGACTTGTGCACAGATCATAGCTCCGCCGACAACGCGTCAGGATGGCCGAGCGGTCTAAGGCGCTGTGTTTAAGTCGCAGTCTCCTCTGGAGGCGTGGGTTCGAATCCCACTCCTGATGTTGAGTTTTCTTCCACGACGTTAAATTTCTCCAGCTAGATTATCAAACCTCAGGAAGATTCAATATCTCCCTTCCAAAGGAAAAGATTTGTTCCCAGGACATTAGATTTTTGCTCAAATACGCACAGCAAGACCCCAAAGGGTCAGTTATAGACTCGATAATCTGCTTCAGTGACTCTGGTTGAGGAATTAATATTGATCCCAGGACTGCGCGTAAAATTCTTCTCCCTTTGTTGTAAATAGAGAAAGCTTTATTTCCTTATTGGCCCCCTGTGAGGTATTACTGGATTCCAGTATTATCTATATTGCTCCTCTGTGGGGTATTACTGGATAACGTTACCTATTTGGACACTGGAGGGGTTCTTCGGCTGCTTGTCTGTGAATGCAGCACCGGAAGCAGCTGTGGAGAGAGATTCCATTCGCCAGGATGCAACTCTCCAATTGGATACTTCACGTCGCTCAGATATTAGACTCTCAATATCTTCGTGTGAGGAACAGGTCGAGCGGAAATACAGTCCTTGTTGATTGAGGGAAACTGATCAATCAGAAGCTCCTTAACCCGCAACCCCTTGGACAAGGATGGCACTCAGATACAGGACTCTGGCTTGGGTTCAAAAATAAGGAAAGCATATCTTGTTGGAATGGTAATGACGATGAAGTTGGAATTTGAAGCGATTTGTGCACGGAGCATATCAATTTTCAGGACGCGTCATGATAGCCGAGCGGTCGAAGGCGCTGCATTAAAAGCGCAGTCTATTGTCCAGCCGTTGGTTCGGATCCCACTTCTGACATTAACGTTTCCTCCATGATGATGCGTTTCTCCAGCAACACATTCAATTCTAGGAAGATCCAATAGCTCCGATTCAACGGGGAAGCTGTGGCTTCAGGACATGAGATTCTTGCTTAAGTTTGCACAGGAAACCCCACGGGTAGGAAGCTAGTTCATGAATTCATGATCTGCTCAGTGAGCCTGGTTGAGTTATTAATATTGATCCCAGCAAGCCGGCTACGATTCCTCTTCTCTTGCTGTAAATTTCCTGTCTAATTGGATTGTCAAGGTGGCTCAGTTGGCCTCTCCCAGAAACATCGACTGCCGCCTTTTCTGGATGAACTTCCCTCTGTTTGGACACGGAAGGGGTTCTTTGGCTGCTTGCCTGTGAAAGCAGCACCGGAAGCAGCTGTGGAGAGAGATTCCAGTCGCCAGGATGCAACTGTCTAATTGGATCGTTCTCGGCGCTCAGATCTTCGACTCTCAACACCTTCGTGTGAGGAACAGGTCGGCGGCATTTGGGTCTTTGTTAATTGGAGCAAACGCATCAATTCAGCAATGAGAAGCTCCTTAACACCCAGCCCCTTGGACAAGGATGGCACTCAGATACAGGACTCTGGCTGGGGATTCAAAAATAGAAAAAGCACGTCCAGTTTAAAATGAAATGACGATGAGGATAGAAGTTAAACCGATTTGTGCACGGAGCATATCTTTTGCCGCAACATGTCAGGATGGCCGAGACGTCGAATGCGGTGCGTTTATAAACTCAATGGGCTGCATAATTCCTGTTGAATTTGGTTTGGTTGTGAAAGTAACATCAAAAGAAACACTTTTTTGTCCCTCGCTTTTCTTTTCGGGATCATTGGATCAATTCGGTTCTTTCTGGTTTGTTGGCCTCCACTGCGAACAGAACAATAGACATACGGGACCAGTCTTTATAAATAAAAGCGTCGAGCAGATGGGCAATGCCGCACTGAGATTCTTCATAAAATCCTGAAAGAGCAATAGAAAACGTTGGATAACTCGGCAGGTCTGGAAACATCTGTGGAGAGAGAAAAACAGTTCCAGTTCCAAACCCAGTATGACCCTGCTTCCCATTCTCTGTTTCCCTCTCCACAGCTGCTGCCAGCCTGTTGAGATTTTCCAGCATTTTCTGTTTTTATCACGGGGCCACACGCCAGCACTAGCCGACTGACATGGACACGATGGGCGGAATGGACTCACCCCGAACTGTCACCATTCTCTGACTCTCGAAACGAAAGTGTAAGATCTGTGCAACGTGAAGTATCCAATTGGAGAGTTGCATCCTGGCGATTGAAATCTCTCTCCCCCGCTGCTTCCGGTGTTGCTTTCACAGACAAGTAGCCGAACAGCGGACAAACAGGAGGAAATTCATTCAGTTGAGGAGGCAGAGGAGGATTCTGGAAGAGGTCAACTGAGTCACCTCGACTGCACTGTGGGTAGCCGAAGAACAGGTGTCAAGGAGCGGTTAAGCCCCAAACATTCTCATTGTCTTTCTTTATAACTCGTCAAATCTATATTGCAGTGTAGCCATCTAAGATGGACACTGGACTACAAAATGGAGAACTGCTAAGGCTGCAGGGAAAAACAGTCTTAGTGAGGACAAGCAGTTTGCAGAAGACTAATTTGCACTTTGCACGTACAGAAACCAGTTTTTGGCCAAGTACAGAGTTTCAGCCAAAGGTGCAAATGGAAACAGATCTGCATAGTAATGAGGTGATCCAGATCCAGACCCTGGACAATAGAAACATTTAAGTATCAATGGATACTTTTTCATAGACGCCCAGACAGAATGGCGCCACAGTAACCAACACAAAGAACCATAGGGACCGCCCCACCCATCGAGGAACCACCCTCAGATTGGGGGGTTTGGAAGATATCGATTGGGAAAGGCCCAATCGATACCTGGCAGGTAAAGGAACCGCCCCAAGGGGGCACGGACTTCTAGGAGCTATAAGAATAGGTTATAGGACCTATAAGAATAAGAACATGGTTCGGTCTGTTGTTGCTCCGGCTGACTGTTTCGTTGCTCCGGCTCTGCTCTGCTTTGCTGCTACATCGCATCCTGACTCCAGTTCCATCACCAGCCGTTGAGCCATCAGCCATCGAACTGTAAGTGCCAATACAACGATCGCTACGTGATCCAGACCTTGCTAGATACTGACAACTTTAAGAATCTGAGAGTTGCAGACCAAGAACGGAACAAAGGTCTTGTCCCCTGACCTTGCCTGTTCCTGTCTAGATAAGTATTTTAGTTGTTTAGTATTAGAAGTCAGTTAGTTTCTTTAGCGTATGCATGTGCATTTATTATATTTGTTATAATAAATATCAATCGTTTGGACTTACTAATCGGTGTACAGATTTATTACTTTGAACCTGACCTTTATATACTTGTGACGGTGTCTCAATACGGCACCTGGCGACTCCGAGCATAATTACACATACAGAGTTATAGTAGTGTTAAGCACACGGCCTTTAAACGGAGGCGTATTAATCACACTCCAGTAAAACGAGCAACATTTAGTGGCGACATCCTGACGGGATGCGGTTACAAGTGGCACCCCCACTCCGTCGAGGACCCAGAAATTTGAACTAGAAATCTGAGTAAAGAAAAAGAAAAAAATCACAAGTAATCAAGGTGTTCAAACGAATAAACGTAATTCGGAAGTGTGTTTTGTGCATGCGTACTAACAGGGTTGTAAGGTAAACCTGAGAGCTTTTTGTTGCGACGAACTGTCAGGAGTTTTGTGAGCGGAACATAGCGAATGCCTTACCCGTCTTGTAAAACATTACCTCAACACCCCCTGTCCTAAATTAAGAGAGAAAGAGAAAATGGCCATGCAGGCAATGGAACGCCTCATGAACCCAGAACGGTTTGTGGTCGCAGCGACCAGCAGTAGCCGAGTAGGTCAGTGTCCCGTGTGGGAGCTGGAACTCCGCAAGTATCTGCAAGGAAAGGGATGGCCCCTTTGGAAAGAGGTCTGTATGAATGAGGAGACAGGTCCCGGAAGTATAGGACATACTTGGTGGGAGAACCTCTCTCAAATTCATAAGAAAAATCCGTGTAAAGCACGCAAGCTGATGGCAATCGTGTCCTGTTTGGCACAGTTGCGAGGCACTGAGGAGGTCGTTCAGACGCTCCGAGCAGAATTAGCAGAGAGAAATAGGATGAGCAAAGTGGATGTCAGGGACATCGAGAAAGAAAACATGGAACTTAGAGGGAAGCTGGCAGAGAAGGGTAGCGAGATGGATGATGCCAAGAGGGCACATCAGTCATGTCTAGCCCATCTGAGCAGTTCCCAGACCCAGTATGAAAAGGCCTATCAGGACGTGCAACGTGCCGTCCTGATAAGAGAAGAATCAGAAAAGCAGGTAGAGGCATTGCAGAGGCAATGCTCTGACCTAAAGGGAGCTTTAAGAGCACTCCATGCTGCCACCACAGAACAAAGACAGAGTACAGTGGATCATGCCAAGTGCAGGAAGCAGATTGCGGAGCTGCAATCTCTGCTTTCAGTGCAGAATGGGTTCCAAAGTACTTTTGGAACACAGCTAGATGAGGAGAATGCCCCAGACTGGCAGGAATTAAGTGAGACAGCGCAGCGCTATGTTCAAGGAACATGTGCGCCAGCAGCGCAGCAGAAAAGAAAAGCACCCCAACCCCCCACAGATCAAATAACTACCGTACCCATGAATCCAGTCACCACCCAAAGGAAAGCGACCACAGAAGGCGCACCCGATATCACCTACACCACCCCCTTAATTGTAACCCAACTCAGGGACGCGTGTGAGAAAATCACTCCGTTTCTCCCCACCGCAGACCCCCACCAATTTTTCGCGAAAGTGAAACAGCAGGCAACCATGTACGGCCTGGACGAGAGAGAGCAGGTTAAGCTCACGGTTCTGAGCTTAGACCAGTCTGTAGTAGCAGCCCTCCCCGACCCACAGAACGTTGGAGGAGGCACACTAGAGGAAATGCACACCTCCATTTTAGATGCCATAGGGTATAACCGAGGTGACCCAGTCGAAGGACTAAACAAGTGCAGACAAAAGAAATCAGAGCATCCCACAGCATTTGCATGAAGGCTGTGGATCCATTTTAACGCAGTTTTCGGCGATTTAAATAGAGCGCATTTGAGCCGTGACAACATGGTTAAATGTACGCGCACCATAATTTCCCATGCCACAGATGCAGGACAGAGTGCTTGCAATAGCTATGACCCCTCAGAAGAGGCCCATAACGAGAAATGGGTCCTGAAAAGATTGTCCCGCGCCTGAGAGCAATCAGTTCAGGACAAAGGCAAAGTAAAGTCCGCAGAGGAAGGTCAGGCTGCAGCGGACATTCAGGCAGTGAGAGCGCACCAAAGCCGCGCATGGGTAAATTAAGGGAAGAACAGCCCTCCACAGAAGTCGCTCGAATGCTACAACTGTGGCCAATTAGGACATTGGGCTAAGGAATGCAATGCACCCCAAAGATCACAGAGAGGCCAGCAGACAGGCACTCTGAATAGAAATGAAGCAAAGCCGATCCATAGTACAGGGATACAGTCAGGACAGACCAATGTGGACGGGACGGACTGACGGTGTTCGGGCTCCCCCACTTGGATCTGTGACACTCTTTGGGATCAATCCGGAAGACCGGTAGTCACAGCTAAGGTTAGAGGGAAGCCCATAGAGTTACTTTGGGACACAGGAGGGTCCCGCACCACAATTAATTCCACCACCACGGCACACGCAGACACGTGGCCGACCACCTCCACCATCACACTTAGCGGTTTTACAGGTCACTCGCAGCAGGGACACATTACAGCACCCGCAGCAATCCAGCTAGGGAACATCTCTCCCAAACACCCCGTCGTTTTAGTAAATCTTCCCCGTTCAGCAGAACACATATTGGGTATAGACTTTATGAATGCCCATAGCCTGTCGTTCGACCCAGTAAACCAGTGTGTCTGGCGAATGGCAAGGTCAGACAGAGCACCCGCTACTCTCACAGTCGGAGAGTACGCAAGTCGGATTAGCGCAGTAGGCGAATATTCTTTCGACCTGACTACACTAAACACGGACAGACAAGTGAGAGCAGTTTTAAACAAACACAGGACAGCATTTGCCAGTCACCGGCACGACTGCGGCAGAATGACTGGACAAGTTCACGTTACCGGACCTGACCCCCGACCACAGAAACAATACAGATTTCCCCTAGAAGCAGAGGGAGAAATAGAGAAAGTAATAGGTAGCTTATTGGAGCAAGGTGTACTTAGGACAGTAGCCTCGACCAATAATGCTCCTATTTGGCCAGTGAGAAAGCCCGACGGATCATGGCGCCTGACCATTGATTATCGGGAGCTCAACAAAGTAACCCCAGCAGTAGCCCCCACGGTAGCAACAAGTCCCGAGACCATGCTCAAACAGGGACTCAACTCCAAATATTTCACGGTATTGGACATTAGCAATAGCTTCTGGTCAATCCCATTGGCAAAAGCGTGCCAGTACAAATTTGCCTTCACATTTAAAGCACAGCAGTATACGTGGACATGCCTCCCACAAAGATTCCACAATTCCCCCTCCATTTTCCACCGACAGCTGGCGAATGGTTTAGAAAATTTTCCCGCCCCGAATGTCTGGTACAGTATGTGGACGACCTATTACTGCAGACAGACACAAAGGCAGAGCACATTACGCTTCTGGCCGAGCTCCTGGAACTTTCAACCTCGATTGGATGTAAAGTTATCCCCAGAAAGGCCCAGATATTGGAAAATAAAATGATGTATTTGGGTACAGTCATCACGCACGGCAAACGCGAGATCGAATTCAAAAGGATTGATTTGATTGTCAAATTGCCCCTGCCCCAGAATGTTTCAGCCCTCCGGTCGTTCTTAGGACTGGTTGGGTACTGTCGGAACCATATCGATGGATTTGTGACAAAGGCAGCCCCACTCTCAGACCTCCTTAAGAAAGGAGCCCCATGGGAATGGCTTCCGCAGCATACAGAGGCTGTGGAGGAGTTAAAGAAAGCCCTTAGCGCAGCACCCGCGCTACAAGTCCCAGCCCAGCTCTCCCCCTATGCAATAGAGGTAGCGAGCACAGATCTGACCCTCTCGGCCGTGTTACTTCAGGAACGGCACGAGCAGCTACGACCCGTGGCTTATGCCTCAAGACTTTTAGACCCAGTAGAACAAGGATTCTCAGCCTGCGAGAGGCACCTCCTAGCAGTTTTCTGGGCAGTTCAGTACTTTTCCTACATTACCGGACTCAACCCCATCACCATTTTGACCGAGCACAGCCCCACACAGTTACTCCTAGACGGTCGACTGAAGGGCGGTTCAGTTAGCCAGATTAGGGCAGCTAGGTGGACACTACTTTTACAAGGACGGGACATTACGGTTAAACGGACCCGGACACACACATATTTAGCCGACAACCTCCAATATCCAGGACAGCCCCATGAATGCGAAATTGTAACACCCCTACACAACACAGGACCCTTCATAGCAAAGACACCCCCCAGGAAGATAGGGAACCCAAGACAACGCCCCCAACACACAGACACGTGTGGCCCACTGAAGATATACGTGGACGGTTCATCCACAGTTTTAGATGGTGAGCGTATCACTGGATGCGGCATCTATGTCGAGGACGTGCAGTGTCGGGTACTCGAAGAAATAGCTTTAAAATTGCCAGGTCACTTAGGCGCGCAGGCAGCAGAGCTCGCGGCCATAGCTTACATAGTGGACCACCCCGATTCTTTCCCCAGCCCGGCAGACATATATTCGGACAGTCTATATGTCTGCAACAGCTTAACGGACTTTCTACCCCGTGGAGGACACGAGGTTTTGTCTCCGCAGACGGGAAACCCCTTCCATCAGCCCCTTTACTCCGCCACATTCTAGACAAAGCGAAGGATAGAACCTTTGGCATTATCAAAGTGAGAAGCCACCATAGGTCATCCCCCCTTGGAAATGTAAAAGCCGACGCACTGGCTAAAGCAGGTTCCAGGCGAGGACACTTTTGGACACCCCCAGCTAGCGCACCAGCTAGCGCCCCTGTGAGTGCCGTTCAAGTCTCACAGACAGACATTAAGTATTTAGCCGAGGCACAGAAGCAAGATGGAGATCTCAGGGAGATTTTTAAAGGGACTTTTGTGCCCCAGTATGATAAGTTCCGAAACGCTCTGACCACACATGAGGGTGTGACCATCAAGGACCAGCTTTATGTGGTCCCGCAGCAGGACAGAAATCAAATGATTGCCTTGTTCCATGACGGTCATGGACACCAAGGGATCGACCCGACCACGAGGCACCTCAGGCAACTCTGTTGGTGGCCTAATTTAAGGACCGATGTAACCCACTACATTGAGAATTGCCTTATTTGCGCCCAGAATAACCCGGAGAGGTATTCCAATAAGGCACAGCTTCGGCATACTCGACCAGTTAATGGCCCCTGGACAAACCTCCAGATCGACTTTATAGGACCATTGCCCCCTTGTAGGAATGGCTATAAATACATGCTGGTTGTAATTGATACCTTTACCAAATGGGTAGAGGCATTCCCCTCACGAACGAATACAGCTAAGACCGCTGCAAAGATCCTGACCCACCACATCTTCACGAGATGGGGTCTACCCAGAAGTATAGATTCGGACCAGGGATATCACTTCACTGGACGTGTCATGAAGAACGTCCTGACCATATTCGGCATTAAACAAAATTTTCACATTGCGTATCACCCACAGTCCAGCGGGATTGTAGAGCGCATGAATCGGACCCTAAAATCGACCCTTAAAAAAATGGTGCAGGAAAACAATTCAACATGGGATTCAGTATTCCCATTTGCACCAATGTTTATCCGCAACACGGTTTCAACATCAACAGGATTCATCCCACACACACTCATGACCGGACGCCCTATGAAAGGTACAGAATTCCTTTTAGGACTGGACATGACTAGCCCCGAAGTGACGGCCCTCACACATGAGAAAGCTGTTAAAGACCTAGTTGAGACTGTGAGGTCTGCACAGATCGCAGCCGCAGTTCAACTGGGAAAACGACGCAAACAAAGCACAGCTTGCTTTAATAAGACCGTTCACCCCACAGAATTCCAGTTAGGGCAACAGGTAATGCTATCTGTGTATAACCCCAGCAGTTTTTTGGCACCAAATTTTCAGGCCCGTATTCAATTTCGGACAAAATTATCCCCTCAGTTTACAGGATAAAATACCCCAATGGAAAGACTGCGTGGTTCCATATTAACCAACTGAAGGCATATGGAACACAGTCTAACCACGCGCACCATGTCCTGCTAGACGAATCAGAACATCTCGCCCCGCCCACTAGAGACACGTTTCCACCATCCCCCTCACAGACCAGTTCATCATCGGACTCGCCCACGACTCCGCCCACTGACCACAACAGACCACGCCCCGAAACGCCCACAAGCTGCCACAGCAGAGACAGCGATACTGACACTGACTTTGAGGACAGCCACAGCACACAACCCTACAGCCCACACTGTAGCGACTACGACCCCGACTCCAGTGACCCCATGGAGGTCACCTACGTTAAATACCCAGACCCACCACCCGACCCCGACCACTCCGACAATGCCCCTTCTAGTTTAGACCCCACACTATGGCACAGGGACAATTCATACAGACTTGTCCATAACGATGAAAGTGACCCCCGGTCACATAATTCCAAAATTGCATGCCTGATCCACACAAGAGTGTGGGATCTGGGAGAGCAGGACGACACGGTGTCTGACTCCCGATACGGCAACCCCTTTGTGACCCTGTTCACAGAGGCAGAGGAAAAGTGAGGTGTCCAGATGATGTAAAATAGGAACCGCTTGAGGGAAGCGATATCCTTTCTGATGGAACCTGCACGTATGTTTTGTTTATTAGTTTATGTTTGTTTGCTTGTTGATATATTAAGGGTTTGATTGCAGATCTTTTCAGCTGAAAAGATTGTGACCACCTCACATTACGGCTGAAATGTCTGGAGCACAGCTCAACTTTCACAAGGAGCATCTTGGCTCCTCCCTTGTTTTTAAGGTGCCCCTCTATTCGTTGAATAGAGGCTGCAATTCCATGGTTAACACATTCTTGCCCGTTCATCTCAGGTTACTCAGGCAGTGGAGAAACGGCACTGAGGACTCGCCCTGTCTGAGAACCCCACTTTGGTCAGCCAAGCTCGGGTACGGCACAGCACGCCTTACCCGGGGATCCCATCCAAATCTTATCCGTAGCGGCTCATACGCAACCCATTCAACCTTTTTGTTTCAAAACTTTGTTTCATTTTTCGTTAGGCAGCCCTTAGGCCGCCATCCCACATGCTATTTACATCCAGGAACATTCGGATGGTAAATTTGCAAAGCCTGCGAGACGGCTCGCAGGAGGAACTTTGTTAGGTGTATATCTGCTCCTAAATTCGCATTTGAAAAAAAAAATGAAGGGTGTCACAGGGTGTGACTTGGCCAGTAATTTAAGGGTCAATTGGAATGAGAGGACAGATACACTAACAAGTACAGATATTAAACTGTGTATTGACAGATACTGTGCTTGATCCCATAGCTTTCGAAGAGTCGAAAGAGGGTTCACGGCAAGTATCGGCCATACAGAAGGAAGAGTACAAAGAGAACGAAGAGAAGACCATGTTGGAAGCCTACTTACTACTATTAAATGTTGTATTTGTATATGTGGAAGCAAGTCACGTTTCCCCCACAACCCCCGCCGTTAATGTTTCCCTCACACCAACTTCCCCGTGCTCAGCACTGATCAGCGAAGTTCAGACAAGGTGCACAAAATTCATGATAGGTACTCAATGTCGTACGTGATTGAATCACTGTTGGTGATTGCAATTCTCTGCGTCATTGTAGAGACCCTCAGGTTGAGGAAATGGAAAAGGAGAGCCTCCCGTTCCTGCCCCTCAACCATTTACGGAGTTCAATCCCCTATTTTCGGTTTTCACCAATCCCCCCAACCCCTTGATGAATAAAGCAATATGTTAATAAAGAAGACACTCATGTATTATATTGTTCTGAACTCGACTGCCGAGTCAGGAAGTGATATGTAATGTGGTGTGAATGGATAAGGTTTTTTAGACTGTAATGAAATGTTTAAAATAAGATAAGGATAGCAGTTGTGATAGGTAGAGGTTCCCGGTTATTGGTAATGCATGTCCCCTTTGACATAGCGCCAAGTAGAAATGTAAGATGGACACTGGGCTACAAAATGGAGAACTGCTAAGGCTGCAGGGAAAAACAGTCATAGTGAGGACAAGCAGTTTGCAGAAGACTAATTTGCATTCTGCACGTACAGAAACCAGTTTTTGGCCAGGTGCAGAGTTTCAGCCAAAGGTGCAAATGGAAACAGATCTGCATAGTAATGAGGTGATCCAGATCCAGACCCCGCACAATAGAAACATTTAAGTATCAATGGATACTTTTGCGTAGACGCCCAGACAGAATGGCGCCACAGTAACCAACACAAAGAACCATAGGGACCGCCCCACCCATCGAGGAACGACCCTCAGATTGGGGGATTTGGAAGATATCGATTGGGAAAGGCCCAATCGATACCTGGCAGGTAAAGGAACCGCCCCAAGGGGGCACGGACTTCTAGGACCTATAAGAACCCCGCACATGGTTCGGTCTGTTGTTGCTCCGGCTGACTGTTTTGTTGCTCCGGCACTGCTCTGCTTTGCTGCTACATCGCATCCTGACTCCAGTTCCATCACCAGCCGTTGAGCCATCAGCCATCGAACTGTAAGTGTCAATATAACGATCGCTACGTGATCCAGACCTTGCTAGATCCTGACAACTTTAAGAATCTGAGAGTTGCAGACCAAGAACGGGACAAAGGCCTTGTCCCCTGACCTTGCGTGTTCCTGTCTAGATAAGTATTTTAGTTGTTTAGTGTTAGAAGTAAGTTAGTCTCTTTAGCGTATGCATGTGTATTTATTATATTTGTTATAATAAATATCAATCGTTTGGAATTACTAATCGGTGTACAGATTTATTACTTTGAACCTGACCTTGATATACTTGTGACGGTGTCTCAATACGGCATCTGGCGACTCCGAGCATAATTACACATACAGAGACTATGCGTGAGACTTTAGATCTTCAATTTATTCTCGAAACATCTCCAACTAGCTCTTCGCCGTCCAACTGAAAGAGAAGGAATGCAATATGATTCAATAAACTATTGAACTCGATGTTGGGTTTGGCAATCTGTGGTGTGCTGAGTTACAGATGAGGTCATTTTCCTCATTAATTCCTTACATTAATCTACTTTGGAACACTGTAACTGACCAAGGACAGAAAGGTCATAGGTTTTCTTTTACACTTGGACTGTGCTCTGTCCATCAGCAACTGTGCGAAAGAATCCGATAGAAGTCAGATTGAGGGATATTAAAGTGCCATGGAGTAAAGAAGCTGTACCATGTGGTTAAGGCGATGCACAATAATCCATTGTGCTCTGTACACGTGGCTCCAAATCCCATCCTCGTCTGTAAAGCGTCTGTTGCGTCTCTGTTTGGTCCCCTTCATGAGGGTGAGGTGAAAATGTTGTGATGTTTAGCTTTTGTCTGAGGGCTTGAGGGGCGGGGGGGGGGGGGGGTGAACAGTCGAACAGTGTGCATATTGAAACCACATTAGAAATGATGAGAAAGTTACTTATTCCACTCCCCGCCCTAATTGCGCATAGATTTTAAGTTAGAAACATTTTTCTCTTCCTCCGTTTGAACCTCACGAAGTCGCGCAAACATTTCCGATCTAATGATTATTGCGATGGGCAGGAATCGAACCGGGGTGTACGCTTTTGAAGGCAGTTGTGCTCACCACGATACCACCATCGTTCACTGATGGCGTCCAAGTCCTTTTGGTGCTTTACATTAGTTTGATAACTGTTTCCTAAGATATTCTTACGATGTTTTTGTTACTTCACTCCAACTCAAAATCCTTCTGAATAAAAGTGTACGTGTCGCAGTGCCCCGGTTCAGCCAGGAGATGGCAGCAGTCCATAATAAATGTATTTATGCCATTTATTTCTGATGTTTTATGTGTCATTCCATCGGACTCTTTTTCTGACCCGAGACCTTCCCTTGTCCTTGTGCCGTGATGTTGCCGTTTTGATCCTGTTTAATGATGTGGAGAAGCCGTCATTCGACTGGGTAGGCACAGTAAGAAGTCTTACAACACCAGATTAACGTCCAACAGGTATGTTTACAATCACTGGCTTTCTCAGCGTTACTCTTCACTCACCCTCTGGGTGCTCCGGTTCCTTCCCACAGGTGTGCAGGTGGATTGGGAATGCCAAATTCCCATTCGAATCCAGAGTCGGGTTACAGAGTGGCCGGGGACTGGGAATGGGGAGAAAACTCTTTCAGAGGGTCGGTGCAGACTCGATGGGCCGAAGAGTAGTGATTCTGCGCTGCTGTTCCTTCACAATGTTGCAGGAATCTTTATCATTTTTGATTGTTGTCTTATATTCCATTTTAGTGCGAACGTGAAAGTTAAATAGCTAACTGAACGTGATAAATGGTTTTTCTTTACAGCAACCAGTAAAACGTGTATCAAACTGTCCAATAAAACTCAGTTGCAAGTCGGATTCATTCTCCAGTGAGCAGTTTCTCTGGGACGTTGAGCAAGCATATTGATTCACAGTGGCTGCGAGCAGGGCTCGAACCAGCGCCTTAACCACTCGGCCATCGCAGCTGCGGCTTACTTCCCATTCATTAATCATTTGAATGATACAAAACATTATCAAACCAGTCTGGAAACACTCGAGGAAGTGATTGTATTCGTGCCATCCCGGTGTCCCAGTCCGTATGTGAGAAGAAATAGAGTCTACGTGAAAAAAGACCATTGGATTTTGAGCCAAACCTTGAGCGACTCGGAAATCTGAAATCCCTGAACTCACTGTTTCACTGATTTAATTGTTGGTTTGAAAATATCAGTTACGTTGGAAATATCTTTGAAATTCATGTCGTGTTTGAGTGGAACAGCAAAGCACTTCCCTGCCTGGATCAAAATTTAAGTAAATAAATGAGTGAATTATACAGCACAGAAGAGCCCTGTGCAGACCGAATGCTCACGTGACTTTCACGCTTCGTGCTCCCAGAGGATTGGCTCAGGCTTTTTAAAATAACACTTTATTTTGAATCCTCTATGTCCACAGCATTTTGATACGGAAATTGCTCACACTTCTCTCCATTGTTATCTGCTGTACAGGCATTAACTGCACCGTCTAATGGAGAGATGCTCACAGGGCTGTGGAGAGGCTGTATTTCAGGCTTTAGGTCTGTTTTCTTCAGCAACAACAGCCGGATGCCTGCAAAGGAACTCGGAATATCGTTCCCCTCGTCCCAGAATGGACTTAATCAGGGGGCAATATTTTGGTTGAAGAGAGAATGAAATGTCTGAGGATTTGGCTCAGATTCCTGGAGTTTTGTGAAGAGGAAAAGGTGTGAAGCAATGTGACAACAGCATGATACGAGTTTGCAATATTATCCAGTCTGTACTTGGTGGGCAGCGGGAAGGAAGTTGTCTTGCCTGCCCACCCAACCTCAATGTTGTGGTTTGGGAGGTGATCAGATTCCGTGTGGAGGGCGAAATCTTTTGACTGAGTTTCACGGTTACAGATCAGATCATGGAGTTATCGCTGCTGTATTCCTGGAAGGCGATGGTCTCACTTTTAGAGAAAAAAATTCCATCGAGGACGGGTTTTCTCAGGAAGAACAAACTGGAGGTGTGGAATGTTAGGATCCGGTCAGTACTCATTCAATTTTATTCATTAGGTCCAGTAATAAACAAGTGGATTGTAGCTGTTCGTTAATCAGGGTGAGCCAAACGTTCTGTCATTGGTGCTTTTTTATTCGTGGTCGTGTATATGGTTCACGGAATCAGGTATAGGCACAGTGGCGTTGGCCCAGATTAACATTCGGCTGTTTTTTCCTTTGCGGGAGAGCTGACTTGCTCAGCTGAGGGGCAGGGTTATAGCTTTCATCTTTGTCTGATTACATCTGTCTGTCTGTGTTACTGTCTTTGAGTGTATGATTGTATCTGTCTGAGATTGGGTTATTGTACCTATCTGACTCTGTTGCTGTCTGTGAGTGTGTGATTCTATCGATGAACCGTGAGATTGGACCTGTTGCTGTCTGGGAGTATGTGGTTGAATCTGTCAGACATTTTTTATTTGTGAGTGCGTGACTGTATCTATCTGTGTCTGTGAATGTGTGACTGTATCTGTCAGTGTCTCTCGCTGTCTGTGAGTGCGTGACTGTATCTATCAGTGTCTCTCACTGTCTGTGAGTGTGCGACTGTATCTGTCAGTGTCTCTTATGTCTGTGAGTGTGTGACTCTATCTGTCAGTGTCTCTCACTGTCTGCGAGTGTGTGACTGGATCTATCAGTGTCTCTGATGTCTATGAGTGCGTTATTGTGTCTATCAGTGTACGTTACTGTTTCTGAGTGTTTGTATCTGTCAGTCTCTGTTACAGTCTATGAGCCATTAACTGTGAAATTAGTCTGCAATACTTTGTTACTATCTTTGAGTTTGTGGTTGAATCTGTCAGCCTCTTTCTGTCGGTGAATGTGTGACTGTATCAATCAGTGTCTGGTAGTGTCCGTTCCTGTGTGATTGTTGCTATTAGTGTCTGTTACTGTCTGATTGCATTGTTCAGTGCATGTTACAATCTGTGAGTGCATGATTGCATCTTTCAATGTCCGCTGTTGCCTCTGAGTGTGTGGGTGCATCTGCCAGTGTTTGTTACTGTCTGTGAGTGCGCGGTTGTATATCTCAGTTTCTGGTACATCTGCGAGTGTGTGATTGTATCTATCAGGCCCTGTTACAGTCTGAGTGTACTACTGTTCTTCCAGTTTCACTTACTCTGGGTGTTTGTGTGATTGCATCTATCTGTGCCTGTTACTGTCTGAGTGTGTGATTGTCTCTATTCGTGCATGCCACTGTCTGTGAGTGTGTGATTATATCAGTCAGTGTTCGTTACTGTCTTAAGCTCCTGATTGTATCTGTCAGTCTCGGTTCCTGTCTGTCGGTGTGACTATACCTGTCAGACTGTTACTCTCTGTGATTGTGTGATTCCATCTGTCAGTCCCTGTTTCTCGCTAATGAACGAAATTGAAAACAGACACTTCTCTCATTGTTACAGTGCTCCTCAAGATCCTCCACCCAGACTGTAGAAAATGTGGATTCTGTGGACTACTTCATGCAACATTATCTGTTTGCTTGTGAAATCCATTCTCACTCGTGTACTCATCCAGATTTCACTTTGAAACATTTCTGCTCTGCGTCTTAACTGCTCCTTAGGAAAAACACTTCCAAATTCGACCAACTCCATTGGAAAATACATGAATATCGTTTGTTTAAATTGTATTTACTCCAAACATCTCTCGATCGACCCGATCACATCCCATCACTGATTAATCATGTTGATCTGTTTCTGCAACACCAACAGTTCAAGTGAATTTTTCCCTCTCTGTTGCGGTTCTGTGTTGTGGCCAGTAGATGTCAGCCGACTCTTGTACAGCGAAATTCACAGATCAGAGAGAGAGACAGAACTGATCAGAATTGTTCACGTTACATTGAACTGGGACATTGAAAAGGATAAAATGTGGTGATGATCTTTTCTTATATTTTGTTCTGTTGAATCCGTGCACATGTTGTATGTGGGAGTGAGATACATTCTCCTCTGCCCTTCTCTGATCCAGTTTGTGAATGTGAGATTCATTCTATCCCTGTCACTCACAGGAAATGGGTGAGAGTGTGAGAGACATTCTGAACCTGTCAGTCTTGGTCACTATAGGTGCGTGTCGATACGTTGGCAGTAGAACTGTCAGTGAGTGTTGTATTTTTTCTATATCTGTGATTCTTTGGTGCAATATATCTGCTATATTTATTTATTTTTGTTGCATGATTTTCTGCTGTATGAGGATTGGGCCACTTACTGATTGTGTCGGTGGAACTGAGCATGTACAAGCAATTAATTCTTACAGTCAGCTGCCGACACTGTGGATTAGATTGGAATTAATTCAGTATTTGTCTGGTATTGTAAGCCAGTTTGTTTATCTTCTCATTTTGACTCGCCCAATGCCGGTGGTTTGTGTATATGTGTATGCGTTTGTCTGTGTTTCTGTGTGTGTGAACTCGTGTGTGTTTGTTAGATTCCCTCGATATCTGACAATACTAGTGTGAGTGTAGATTAAACTCATATATTCCCCCACAGACACCGTGATCCTCTTGCCCTTGCGAATTCCGAAGGAACACTGAAAATACCTGTGCCCTAGCTTAGGAGGTGCTAGTTTGAATGCAATGTCGCAAGATGTGATTATGGAACGAGCGTATTTTAGAGTATGTAGGAAAGTGGAGTGAACGAATAAATATAGAAAATAGGTGGATGAGTATTCCATTCGGCCCCTAGAGCCTGCGCCAGCATTCGATATGATCATGGCTGATAATGCAAAATCGTTATCCCACTCCCGCTTTCTTTCCACACTTCTTGATCACTTTCACTCTACGGGCTATGTCCAACTGTGTTGAATATATCCAACAAACTGTCCCAACTGCTTTTGTGGTGTAAAATACCATAAGAACATATAAGACTTAGGATCAGAATTAGGCCACTCGGCCCATCTAGTCTGCTCCGCCATTCAATCATCGCTCATATTTTTCTCATCACCATTCTCCTGCCTTCTCCCCGTAACCCCTGATCCCCGTATTGATCAAGAACCTATCTATCTCTGTCTTAAAGGCACTCATGATTTGGCCTCCACAGCCTTTTGCGGCAAAGAGATCCACAGATTCTCCACCCTCTGGCTGAAGAAATTCATCCCCAACTCTGTTTTAAAGGATCGTCCCTTTAGTCTGAGATTATGTCCTCTGGTTCTAGTTTTTCATACGTGAAAATATCGTCACCAGGTCCACTCTATCCAGGCCTCACTGCATTCTCTAAGTTTCAATAAGTTCCTCCCTCATCCTTCTAAACTCCAGTGCGTACAGACCCAGACTCCCCAAACGCTCCTCATACGACAAGCTCTTATTCTGGGGACCATTTTTTTCCCAGAAAATATTTTATCCAGCATTGATAATTTTCATAATTTAACAAAGTGACATTTCTAAAACAACCGCGCGAGGCGACGCACAAAATACCCCTAAAATAACAACAAACAACAAACCACGTACCCAACTTCTCCCGCCCTATCCCCAGTTACCCATATACTAAATTCCCTGTCCTTATTTAACATTAGCATGCCTCCTATTTCCATCCCCCCCATTCCCTTTCCCCCTTTACTGCTGACGTTCAGTTTTGTGAAATAAATCGATGAACGGCTGCAAACTCCAGGCGAATCCCTGTATTTATCCTCTGAGAGCGAACTTGATTTTCTCCAGACTGAGAAACTCCACCATATCGCTGACCACACTCCTGATTTCGGAGGTTCAGAGTCCTTCAATCTCAGCAAGTTCCATCTCCGGGCCACCAGGGAACAGGAGGCCAGGATATCGGCCTCCGTCCCCCGTTTCCCCCCTTATCTTCCGACACTCCAAATATTGCTAATTTTGGCCTCGGGGTTACAGTACCTTCCAGTACGTCAGACAAAACATCTGCAGATCGCTGCCAGAATTCCCTCAGGGTCGAACATGCCCAAAACATGAAATTAAAAATGAAAATCGCTTATTGTCACGAGTAGGCTTCAATGAAGTTACTGTGAAAAGCCCCTAGTCGGCACATTCTGGCGCCTTTTCTGGGAGGCTGGTCCGGGAATTGAACCGTGCTGCTGGCCTGCCTTGGTCTGTTTTAAAAGCCAACGATTTAGCCCAGTGTGCTAAAACATACGGACATGGTTCGCTGGGCTACCCCCACATAGCCCACATCTGTCCTCCACCTCCTCGAAGAACCTACTCATCCGACCTACCGTGATGTGGGCACTGTAGACTACTTTGAACTGAATCAAGCTAAGTCGAGCACAGGACGAGGAAAATCTACCCTTTTCACGGCTTTTTCTGTTTCCAGCTCCCCTCCTAGCTCCTCTTCCCACCTCCGCTTCATCTCTCTGATACGGGCCCCTTCCCATTCTAACAATTCCCTGTATATGTCTGAAACCTTCCCACCACTAACCCCTGTACTTGACAGCACTTCATCCTGTAGTCCCCTCAGGGGGATGCGGGGAAAGCCTGGGACCTGTCTCCGTACAAAATCCCGCACTTGTAGATACCGAAACCCGTTCCAACCCGGCAGATCAAACTCCTCCTCTAATGTCTCCAAGGTCGGAAAGACGTCCTGAATGAATAGATTCCCTAACGTCTCAATATCTACCCGCTGCCATATCCTAAAGCCCCCATCTCGCCGCCCCCCACCCCCCGCGACAAACAGGTGATTGGCACAGATCGGTGACCACTTTCTCGCATTCGCTAACGTCTCCCTCACTTTTCTTCTCTCTTTCCTAAATCTCTCTGCAAAGCGTCTTCACAACCTCCTCTGTGACTCGCAGTTGTGCCAAACAGGACATGATCGCCATCGGATCACGAGCTTTCCCTAAGCTGTTCCGATGAATCTCGGTCAGCTTCTCCCACCAAGTATGTCTATCCTTCTGGGACCTGTTTCGTCATTTGCACAAAATTCGCTCCAAAGAGGCCATCCTTTCCCTTTCAGGTATTTCCGAATTTCATCTTCCCATATGGGACAGTGCTCTGCTCTATTGGTCGCTGCGACATCGAATTCATGGGCGTTCATCAGGCGTTCCATTGTCTTCATTGTCATCTCTACTGTTGTCTATGGGTTTATATCGACAACTTGGAACAGGGGGGAATAAAGTGGTGACGCAAACACGGGTACGGAGTACGCTATTTTCCGGTCTACAAAACTCCTGACTGTTTTACGCAACAAGTTTACCTGATATCCCTTGCTAGTTCGCACGTAAACAACACACTTCCACATCTTGGAGGTTTGATCGATATTGGTCTTATGCTTGAGGTTTTTATTTTTCCAATTGTGTTTCTAATTCAAATTTGGGTTCTCTCAGAGTAACAAAGCTACTTCTCGGTCGAATACCATCAGACTTGCCAGTAATATCGTTCTGTTTACTTGCTATAATTATGGCAGTTAATAAGGTCGCCTTTCTTAATCCTAATTATGAGTATACTTTGAGAGTCGCCAGGTATCTCTCGATACCGCCACAAGGTTTAACCCGAATACCGATCAAAGATCTAATATACCAGATAGCCAGTTCAAAGTCAATGATACTTATTTACACAGTATGAATTACTCATGCACAATAACACTTACATGCTAAACTGTATCTATTACTAACACCGATATGTAACTTCGGGTGCCTACTTAGGTCAGAGGAACAATGGCCGTTGTCCGGATCTGAGGCTGTTGGGTTCATAGAGGTTACAGAAGTACAGCTAAGGTCGTTCGTCTGGTAGCGAGCATTGACCTTGAACTTACTTGCTTCTGGTGATGCTGGTGGAAGGGTCATTCCGCTTGGGAGGAAAATCCAAGAGGCTGAACTTTTCGTGCCGGTTCCTTCATAGACTTGGAGGGGCTTCGGGCACTTTTAGGCGGGCCTTAAACTTGGACCCAATTAATTGGGCCGCTTCTGGATCATTGTGATCGATCTAAGCAAATAAAGGGGCGGGTGCCTTGATGGCTGGGCCTGTCCTAGGTGGCCGTTGGCCTTGCTTTGTTTGTGTCTTCTGGTTGGGGTCGTGGCACCAGAATGTCAGAGACAGTATCGGCTACCTAATCACGAGTCGTTTGTTCCTCAGAGATGGGCCATCAATATGTAAATCGACCCAGAGTATCGCTTCCGTCTGCTGACTGCCTTCCAAATATAGATTCAGGCTCGTTGCTTGTTGCTTGTTGCTTTGCATTGTCCTTCTTTCCCTGTATGCTCTGCGAGTGTCCATTTTATACACCGAAAGTGAACATCCCAGATGGCTACAGTTCTATGGTTATGGCAAACAGTGATTGGGAGAGCGGGCATCCCTGCCTTCTCCACTGACATAGAGTAAAGTATTCTGACCGAACTCGGCTAGTATTTATATTTGCCACCGGGTTCTTGTACAAAGTAACTACATTGAAGCCTACTTGTGACAATAAGCGATTTTAAATAGCCGGACCCACTGCACAAATCCCTGCCAAACCCAAGGATGCCAAAAATATCCCATTGTTATTTCCACTCCACTCGGTCTAAAGCCTTCTCCGTGTCCATGGCAACTACCACCTCAGCCTCGCGCCCCTCTGCTGGCATCATAATTACATTAAGACGCCGTCTAATATTGGATGTCAGATGCCTACCTTTACAAATCCTGTCCGATCCTCTTCAATTATCTCCGGGACACAATCCTCTATTCGAGAGGCCAGGATCTTTGCCAAAAATTTGGCATCTACATTCAAGAAGGAGATTGGCCTGTATGACGCACAGGTCTCCGGATCCTTGTCACGCATCAGGATGAGAGAAATCGGTGCCTGTGATGGGGGGACACTTCCAGCTCCTTAGTCATGTTGCAAGACTTAATCAGGATTGGCCTCAGTAACCCAGATAACTTCTTATAAGATTGCACTGGGAACCCATCAGGTCCCGATTGCTTTACCCGATTGCATCGCCCGCAGACCATCTATCACCTCTCCAAGCCCAATCGGGCCCCCCAGGGCCTCCACCAGCTCCTCATTTACCTTCGGGAACTCTAGCCTTCCCAGGAATTGATTTATGCCCTCCTGCCCAAACGGGGGTTCCGACTCTCGTTTAGCTGTCTATAAAATTGCCGGAACTATTTCATTCACTGCCCCCGGGTCCGTCACCGTCTTCCCCCTCAAATCCTTTATTTTCCCTATTTCTCTCACTGCCTCCTGTTTTCTCAGCTGATGCACCAGCATCCTGCTTGCTTTTTCCCCATGTTCATATAATGCCCCCTGTTGCTCGTCCTGGGTGAGTGTGCTTTACGCTCAATTCCTTAGCTCTAGAGTCGCCAGGTATCGTTATGACACTGCCACAAGGCTCAAGTTCAAGTTCAAATCAATAACTCAACACCAGTCAGTAAGTTCAAAAAAAGACACGTTTATTATAACACAGTTATTTACTACTCATGTTCATAATATTACGGCTAAACTAATCCTACTGCTAATAGGCCAAATACTTATCTGGATAAGGGAAATGCCGAATCAGGGAACAATGGTCTCTTGCTCTGCACTGGGTCCGCAGGTTTCCAGTCAGTGTGGACTAAAGGGGTCAGGAGTGTCTTCTCTCGTAGCGTGCATTGTATGACACTTACTTGATGGCGGCTGCTGGCCAGGCCTCTCCTTCTCAAGGTTCTTCGAGAGCTGCTAAGATGTTCTGCTGGGAGGGCCGGCTAAGAGAGCGAATCAGTTCTCGGACCTGACTTTTATAGATCCCAGGGGCTTCTCATCCTTCAGGGCGGACCTTCTATAAACCTGCAATCGATTGGGTCTCTTCCCAATCGATTGATTTGAATTTCCCCAATAACGGTGCCGTTCCTCGATCACCGGGCAGTTCCTCCCACCTTATTGGTGTCCTTTGTCTTAGATTCCACTGGCGTTGGAGTGTCTGACCTTCCATAGAATGTTTCAATTACAGTTAACTGTTGTGTCCATTGTGCCTGGGAATCACCATGAATCCCTCACTTAATATGCGTATCTCGTTAGTTACAATTCTGTCGGGTTTCTGTAGCAGCTAGAATACAGGGGATTCTGCAGACTGCTTGTTTCATTGTCAATGTCCATTTTACCCTGCAATCTTTGCGTTCTTCCATTTTGCGTGAGGAAATGGCCAACCCAGGTGACTAAAACCCTTTACCCTCCTCAGCTGACCCTCCCCCTTTCCTGTGAAAAGGAGCCCAAACTCCATTGGAAGTCTCTGACGCTCCTTCAGGAGCTCCTCATTTGGAGAATCTGAATATCACCTGTCCACCTGTAAGATTTCTCCTCCCAACCTGTCCAGCTCCGACCGCTCAGTTGTATCCCAGTGGGCTCGAATCGAACTACAGTCCCCTCTAATTACCACTTTCAGTGCCTCCCAGACCACCGCATCTGCTGTCTTTCCCGCGTCATTGATCTTTCTGTACCCCCAAATGGCGTCTCTCACTCGCTCACAGATCTCCACATCCGCTAACATCCCTGTACCTAGTCTACACTGTGGGCGCTGGGACATTCCAGTATCTACCCGTAGGTCTATCAAGTGTGGTGCATGATCTGAGACCACAACTGCTGAGTACGCAGTTTCCTCAATCTCTGCTAACAGTGTTTTATCTAGCATGATGAAATGTATCCTGGAGTACGCCTTATGTACATGGGAGTAGAACAAATATTCCCTGCTCCTTGGTCTTTCAGGTCTCCACGGATCCCCCCTCCCATGCGCTCCATGAAACCCCGCAGTTCCATTGCCATTGCTGATAGCTTCCCCTTTCTAGCACTCGACCGGTCCAAACTCGGGTCCAGGACCGTATTAAAGTCACCCCCCCCATGATCAGCCGATGTGAGTCAAGGTCTGGGATCTTCCCCAGCACCTTCCTGATAAACGCGGCATCATCCCAGTTTGGGGCATATATTTTCACCAGCACCACTGCCATTCCCTCTAGCTTCCAGCTAACCGTAATAAATCTGCCTTCCGGGTCTACGTTTATTCTTCCCACCTCGAATGTCACCCTTTTATTAATCAGGATAGCCACCCCCTCTTGTTTTAAAGTCCAGTCCTGAATGAAACACTTGCTCGACCCATCCCTTCTTCAATCTTTTTTGGTCTCCCAGCTTCAAGTGTGTCTCTTGTAACATAGCCCCGTCCACTTTTAACTATCTCAGGTGTGCGAACACACCAGCTCCCTTAACCGGCCTGTTTAGTCCACGAACATTCCATGTAACTTGTCTGGTCGGAGGTGGGGGGGGGGGGGGCTTTTGCCCCACCTCCGCTGCCGGTGAACCATGACCTTTCCCAGGCCAGCTCCTAGCCCGTATTCCGCACCTCACTTGATCCGTCCCTCGGTGGCGACCGCCATCTGATTTCCATCTCCAGTCTCCTAACTGTCCATTACCCGTCAGCAGTACCCTCCCTCCCGCCCCTCCCCTCCTCTTCGTCGTTCCTAAGCTCTCCCCCCACTTTGATCCCGTGAACCAGCTATCCAGCTAGTTCAGCATCTCTCACCCTCTGGCATCATAAAACCTACGACTGCCAGATTCGATCACACCTAGCAATAACTCAAGCACTCAACACAGGAACAACAATTCCAAAAAGCAAACAAACCATCCCCCATCGCGCAGGGAATGAGTCCAACCCCTCCCTCTTTAACCGATTCTTATCAGTCCTGTCACCTTTAAACAGAATCAAAAACAAAAGAAGTAGTTTAAAGCAGCTCAAGCAAAATTCTGCATGCAAGAATCAACCATCTTTTTTGCAGAAACTAAAACAACCCATCGCACCTTTAAAGCGATTCCCTCTGTGATCCAGTACATAAAGCAAGAAATCAAAATCATATTACACAAGAAGAGATGAAAGAAAAACAAATAAAACACCAAAACCCTTTTCTTCCCGAACATCGCAACTTAACTCACAGAACTAAAAGACCACAATTTTAACAAAACAAAGCAACACACTTTATTCTCACCTCCCCGCCAACCTGTCCGTTCCCCCAAACTCAGACTACAGCAATTTGAGTTTAAAAGTCGTGACACCAGATTGCAAGATTCAACCCCTCCCCCTTTGATCGATTCTTATCAGTCACATCACCTTCAAAGACAATCAAGGAGAAGAGAAGAAGCTTCAAGCAGCTGAAGCAAAATTATGCATGCAAGAAACAACCATCTTTCTTACCGGAAAAAAACACACCCCGTCGCAAATAAAACTTTCTTTCCTCTGTGATCCAGTACATAAAGCAATACATCAAAATCAAATGACAGAAGAAAGAAAAGAAAAGAGAGAATTTAAAAAAAGACAGCACCCAAATCCTTTTCTTCCCGAACATCACAACTTAACTCACAGAATTAAAAGACTGAAATTTAAAAAAATACAATGCAAAACACAGAACGATTTTTCTCTCCTCCCCGCCACTTCATCCCTTCCCTTAAACTCAGCCCACCACATTTCGAATTTAAGAGTCCTTAAGCCAGATTATTGTCTTTCATAAAAATAGCCACCTCTTCCGGAGAATAAATGTACAGCTCCCGGTTCCCATAGGTCACCCAAAGACGCACCGGGTAGGACAGTCCGAATTTAATGTCTTTCTCAAACAGAGAACGTTGAGTTGATGCTGAGTCAACATTGGACGTTGAATTCCCATCCTGGTCATCCTGGAGCCAGGTCTCCGTGATCCCAATTACATCATATCCGTTAATGATTGACAGCACAGTCAATACATCAACCTTAATACAAATTCTCCTCACATTGAGACAGAGAGTTCGGGCTTGTTGTTTGACATTCATTGTCTTTTTAGAATTATGATGTAATATGGCAATTTTTGACTTTAGTCTTTGGTTTCGCTGCCTTCCTCGTTTCGCTCTACTGCCGGTTGTTTCTGTTCCCCCCTTACCGCCCTCCGGCGTCCTGCATCGGTTCTCGTCCCCCGGCCACATTGGTTTAAAGGCTCCTCAACAGCACCAGCAAACAGACTCCCGGATATTGATCAGGTCCTGCCCAGATGCAGACCATCTTATTTGTACTGGCCCAGCTCCCCGAGAACTTGTCCCAATGTCTCAGGAATTTGAATCCCTCTGCTTGCACAATCCGTCAAGCAACACATTCACCTCGCCCTGTACTGCCATTCCCACTCCGATCATCACGTGGCACTGGTAGCAATACTGAGATTACGACATTTGGAAGTTCTTCTTTTAACTTCTCTCCTACTCCCTAAATTCCGCTTGTAGGACCACATCCTTATTTTCTAACCTATATTGTTGGTGCCTATATGGAATGAAAAATCGAAATGAAAATCGCTTATTGTCACGAATAGGCTTCAAATGAAGTTACTGTGAAAAGCCCCTCGTCGCCACATTCCGGCGCCTGTGCGGGAAGGCAGTTAAGAGAATCGAACCGTGCTGCTGGCCTGCTTGGTCTGCTTTCAAAGCCAGCGATTTAGCTCTGTGCTAAACAGCCCCTTCATCACGACAGCTGGCTGTTCACCCTCCCCATTCAGAATGCCCTGTTGGGGCTGCTCCGAGACATCCTTGACCTTTGCACCAGGGACACAACACACCATCGTGGAGTCCAGCTTATGGCAGCAGAAATGACGATCTATTCCCCTTTACATTGACAACCCTACCAAAATAGCACTGCCACTCGTTTTCCTTCCCTCCTGTGCAGCAGAGTCAGCTACGGTGCCATGACGTGGCTACTGCCACGTAGCCCTGGGGATCTATCTTCCCAAACAGTGTCCAAAACGGTATATCTGTTGTGGAGGGAGGTGTCCGCAGGGCACCCCTGCACTGCCTGCCTACTCAGCATCTGTGTTGTCGTCACCCATTCCCAATCTTCCTCTGTAATCATTATCTGAGGGGTGGTCAACTTACTGAACATGCTAACCATTATTTCCTCAGCATTGCGGCTGCTCCTACCTGAATCCAGCTGCAGCTCCGGATTCGCCAAGTAGTCTGACAGGAGATGCAGTTGGACACATGTCCTGCAAGTGAATGAGTTAGGGACACTGGAAGGTTTCCTGGAGTCCCACATCGCAAAGGAGAAGCACGATACGGGTCAAAGATCTCCTGCCACGACTTAACACTAAAGTTGACTTCACAATAACGACAAGACAGGACAAGAACAAAAAAGAAAAAAAAATACCAAGCAGTCACCAGCCAATCACTTAGCAGCTGGCCGAGAGATGATCCTTTACCCTTGCTTCTCCTCCTCACAGTGATTCATTTCTGACAAGAGGAGGAGGGACGGAGGGAAAGGGCCGCAACATTCCTTGACACCTGTTCTTCAGCTCCCCACAGTACAGTCGAGGTGACGAATTTGACTTCACCCAGAACTCTCTTCTGCCGCCTCTTCTGGATGACCATTCTGCTGTTTGGACACTGGAGGGGTTCATCGGCTACTTTTCAGCGAATGCAGGACCAGATGCAGCGATTCAGAGAGATTCCAGTCGCCAGAATTTAACTCTCCAATTGGATATTTCAGGTCGCTCAGATCTTAGACTCTCAATATCTCACTGTGAGGAACAGAAAGAGCGGAAAATCGGTTCTTGTTGATTGGAGCAAACTGATCAATGCAGCAATGAGAAGCTAATTACCCCCAGCGGCTTGGACAAGGATGGCATCAGATACAGGACATGGGCTGCGGTTAAAAAGAAGGAAAAGCGTATCTTGTTTTACATGAAATGACGATGAAGATAGAATTTAAGTCGATTTGTGCACGGATCTTAATTTCGGCAACAGCGCATCGCGATGGCCGAACGTTCTAAAGCGCTGCGTTCAGGTCGCAGTCTCCTCTGAAGGCGTGGGTTCGAATCCCACTCCTGATATTGAGTTTTCCTCCACGAGGTAAAATTTCGGCGGCAAGATTTTCAACCTCAGGAAGGTCCAATATCTCCCTTTCAAAGGAAAACCTTTGTTCTCAGGACATGAGATTTCTGCTCAAATACGCACAGCAAGTCCAGTTAATGACTCGATAATCTGCATCAGTGACTCTGGTTGAGGAATTAATACTGATAGCAGGACTACGCGTAAAATTCGACTTCTCTTGTTAACAGTCTGGCTGGTTGGATTGTTCACATCCGTCCGAAAGGCGAAGTTGGAAACACGGTTTCTATTGTGATTCATTGCAGGATAAAGATTTATGTCCTTCTGGGTCCCCTGTGAGGTATTACTGAATATCAGTATATATCTATATTGCTCCACTGTCGGGTACTACTGGATAACGTTTCCAGTCCAGCTTTGACAAAGGGTACTCGGAATGTTCGCTGTTTCCTCTCCCTGCCGATGCTATCACACCTGCTGAGATTTTAAAGCATTTTCTCCGTGGTTCCCTATTTACAATGTTGTAATGTGTCATGCATCTCCTTTATTCCTGGGACTAATGTCGGGATGAGACTGAAATTAAGATTCTGATAGGTATGTGCTGCAACGCAAACAGAAACGCGCGTTTTGTTTACTTTTGGTGTGAGGGAAAATGTAAATAGCCGAGAATAGCCTCGATTTCCCGACCTCGGGGTAACGGCCCAGCACGCTTCCGCTGCGGCACTCTGCTCCCTTAACCAGGAGCTGCGACATTACTGCCCTTCGGTAGCCAGACAAATAGAACATAGAACATAGAACAGTACAGCACAGAACAGGCCCTTCGGCCCTCAATGTTGTGCCGAGCCATGATCACCCTACTCAAACCCACGTATCCACCCTATACCCGTAACCCAACAACCCCCCCTTAACCTTACTTTTTTTTATTAGGACACTACGGGCAATTTAGCATGGCCAATCCACCTAACCCGCACATCTTTGGACTGTGGGAGGAAACCGGAGCACCCGGAGGAAACCCACGCACACAGGGGGAGGACGTGCAGACTCCACACAGACAGTGACCCAGCCGGGAATCGAACCTGGGACCCTGGAGCTGTGAAGCATTTATGCTAACCACCATGCTACCCTGCTGCTGTTCTTTCAGCACTTTTGAGCAGACTGATTCTAGCCAACACCGTTCAGATATTTTACTGTCGTACTGAATGGTTGTTCTGTGAAGGTGATGTGATTTCGTCTGTGACGTTGTTCTGATGGGAAAGTGAGGAATAACTGGAATCGCCTTCACAGAATGACGTTCGAGGCGGCAGTTTAACCTCTCTGGGAATATTGGTCGACCTGTTACTGATTTCGTCACAATTTGCATCACGTCAGGCCCAAGATAAAGTCAACCACGAGCACAGTGGCGGAGCGGAAGCGTGCTGGGCCTATAACCCAGATGTCGATGGCTCGAAACCATCCTCTGCCATTTATTTTCTCACTCACACCAAAACCAAACAAGTCGCTATCACCCAGCACAACATCCGCCTTAGAACATAGAACATGGAACATAGAACGATACAGCGCAGTACAGGCCCTTCGGCCCTCGATGTTGCACCGACATGGAAAAAAAACTAAAGGCCATCGAACCTACACTATGCCCTTATCATCCATATGCTTATCCAATAAATTTTTAAATGCCCTCAATGTTGGCGAGTTCACTACTGTTGCAGGGAGGGCATTCCACGGCCTCACCACTCTTTGCGTAGAAAACCCACCTCTGACCTCTGTCCTATATCTATTACCCCTCAATTTAAGGCTATGTCCCCTCGTGCTAGCCACCTCCATCCGCGGGAGAAGGCTCTCGCTGTCCACCCTATCTAACCCTCTGATCATTTTGTATGCCTCTATTAAATCACCTCTTAACCTTCTTCTCTCTAACGAAAACAACCTCAAGTCCATCAGCCTTTCCTCATAAGATTTTCCCTCCATACCAGGCAACATCCTGGTAAATCTCCTCTGCACCCGTTCCAAAGCTTCCACGTCCTTCCTATAATGAGGCGACCAGAACTGTACGCAATACTCCAAATGCGGCCGTACTAGAGTTTTGTACAACTGCAACATGACCTCATGGCTCCGGAACTCAATCCCTCTACCAATAAAGGCCAACACACCATAGGCCTTCTTCACAACCCTATCAACCTGGGTGGCAACTTTCAGGGATCTATGTACATGGACACCGAGATCCCTCTGCTCATCCACACTACCAAGAATTTTACCATTAGCCAAATATTCCGCATTCCTGTTATTCTTTCCAAAGTGAATCACCTCACACTTCTCCACATTAAACTCCATTTGCCACCTCTCAGCCCAGCTCTGCAGCTTATCTATGTCCCTCTGTAATCTGCAACATCCTTCCGCACTGTCTACAACTCCACCAACTTTAGTGTCGTCTGCAAATTTACTCACCCATCCTTTAGCGCCCTCCTCTAGGACATTTATAAAAATGACAAACAGCAACGGCCCCAGAACAGATCCTTGTGGTACGCAACTCGTAACTGAACTCCATTCTGAACATTTCCCATCAACAACCACTCTCTGTCTTCTTTCAACTAGCCAATTTCTGATCCACATCTCTAAATCACCCTCAATCCCCAGCCTCCGTATCTTCTGCAATAGCCGACCGTGGGGAACCTTATCAAACGCTTTACTGAAATCCATATACACCACATCAACTGCTCTACCCTCGTCTACCTGTTCAGTCACCTTCTCAAAGAAAGCCTTCTTCTTTATTAGTATCAAAGTTTTGCTTTCAGTCTCATCTGCCGTTTGACATGTGTTCTTCCGCTACCTACAGTACAGTTGAGATGACTAAGTTGACTTCTCCCAGAACACTTTTGCCGCCTCTACTGGGTGAGCTTTCTCCTGTTTGGACACTGGAGGGGTTCTTCGGCGACTTGTCTGTGAAAGCAGCACCGGAAGCACCTGTGGAGATAGTTTCCAGTCGCCAGAATGCAACTCTCCAATTGGATACTCTCAATAGATTCGTGCGAGGAACAGGTAGAGCGGTAATTCATTCATTGTTGATTGGAGCAAACTGATCAATGTAGTAATGAAAAGCTCCTTAACCCCCAGCGGCATGGCAAGGATGGCACTCAGATACAGGCATCTGGCTGGGGTTCAAAAGTGGGAAAAACATACGTTGTTTGAAATGAAATGACGATGAAGATAGAATTCAAGTCGATTTCTGCACGGATCTTAGCTGCAACAGTACAGTATCAGGATGGCCGAGTGGTCTAAGGCGCTGCGTTCAGGTCGCAGTCTCCTCTGGAGGCGTGGGTTCGAGTCCCACTCCTGATATTGAGTTTTCGTCCACGAAGTTAAATTCCTCCGGCCAGATTATCAACCTCAAGAAGATCCAATATCTCCCTTTCAAATGCCAAGCTTTGTTCTCATGACATTGCCTCTCAAATTCGCACAGCAGGACCCAGTAGGCAAAAGCCTAGTTAATGACTCGAAAATCTGCTTCAGTGACTCTGGTTGCTGAATTACTATTGATTCCAGGACTCCGGTTAAAATTCGCCTTGTCTTGTAAATAGTCTGGCTGGTTGGATTGTTCACATCCGTCCGAGAGAGGGAGTTGGGAACTCCGTTTCTATTCTGATTCATTGCAGGATAAAGCATTATTTCCTGATTTGCCCCCTGTGAGGTATTACCGGATTTCAGTATATATCTATATTAGTCCTCTGTGGGGTACTACTGGATAACGTTTCCAGTCCAGCTTTGCCAAAGTGTCACCTGGACTCGGAACGTGCGCCCTTTTCTCTCCCTACAGATGCTGTCAGACCTGCTCAGATGTTAAAGCATTTTCTCTGTGGTTCTCTATTTGTCAGCTTCACAATGTTGTAATGGGTCATGCTGCCCGCTTCATTCCTGGGATTAATGTCGGAATGTGACTGCAAGAAAGATTCTGATATGTATTTGCTGCAAAGCAAACAGGAAAGTGCGTTATGTTTACTTTTGGTGCGAGTGAGAATGTAAATAGCAGAGAATTGCGTCGATTCCTCGACCTTGCGGTAAGGGCCCAACACGCTTCGGCTGCGGCACTCTGCTCCTTAAACCAGGAGCTCCGACATTAATGCCCTGCGATAGCCAGACAGACAGTGACACTTCCTCATTTTTTTCTTTCAACAAGAACACACGTTTGAACAGACTTCCTCTGGTCAGTGTTGTTCAGATATTTTAATTTCTTGCTGAATCGGCGTTCTGTGATGGTGATGTGTTTTCGTTTGTGACGTTATTCTGATGGAAAGTGTGGGCGGCTGACTGGAGGCACCTTTATGGAAAGAGGTTCCGGGCGGCAGTTTCCCTTCTCTGGGAACATTGATCAACCTGATACTAATTTCGTTGAACGTTATTCGAAATGTGACTCTGATGGGACTCGAACCCATAACCTTCGAATGTCTCATCACGACAGTGACTAGAAGTCCAACGCTCTATCCGTTGCGCCTCAGAGGCACACTTGCAGCAATCTCCCATCCCCGCATGGGGATTTCTGATGTTGCCCAACAGGCAGTTCAAAAGTTCAGCAATTTGCACAGTTCAAAAGTACTTTATTGTCTGTGAAATGTTTTCGGCCGTCCTATGGTTGTGAAATGAGTTCCAGAAATTCGAGGAGAACTCTGAAACGACATAGATTTGTTGGTGCAATGGGAAAAAAACGTTCCGTCTGATCCTGTCTCTCGGGCTTTGTGTTGAGGGACTGGGTTAGCACAGTGGTCGAAACATTTGGCTTGTAATGCAGAACCACGCCAGCAGCGCGGGTTCAATTTCCATACCGGCGTCCCCGAACAGGCGCTGGAATGTCGGGGCTTCACAGTAACTTCAATGGTGCCTACTGTGACAAAAGTGGTTATTATTCTTACTATTTGTCCCATGGTGATGCTGTGTCTCTGCAATTGGTTTTGTTGCTGGTCACAGGCAGCAGGCGGCAGCAGCGAGTGTGACTTGCTCACTGACAGGGAATGCTGCTTCTGAATGCAGTAAATGGAACCAGCTCACGATAAATCGTTCAATGTTCCCGGAGGACATTCACTGAGGTGGTATAAAACAAAGAAAAGTCAACAGAACTTTCATCAAAATGTGTCGAACGGCAAGGCTTTAGTGGCAGCTGACCTCGCCGACAAATGAGAGCAATATCACTTTATTGCTCAAATCAAAGGCTAATGGATGCACAGAACAAGGAGCAAGGGGGCAGTGGGACCTCGGTACTGCACCGGCGACCTCCTACACTCCAACCATCTGCAGGTTAGGTGGATGGGCCATGTTTACTTGGCCTTTATATTCCAGACATTAGATGGAGCTATGGGCAGAGTGTGGAGAGGGTCCGGGTATGGTAGCCGTTCGGAAGGTCGGTGAAGACTTTTTTTTTCTAAATTTAGATTACCCAATTATTTTTTCCAATTAAGCTGCAATTTAGTGTGGCCAATCCATCTACTCTGCACATTTTTGGGTTGTGGGGGCGAAACCCACGCAAACACGGGAATAATGTGCAAACTCCACACAGTGACACCGAGTCGGGATCGAACCTGGGACCTCAGCGCCGTGAGGCAGCAGTGCTAACCACTAGGCCACCGTGCTGCCGTGGTTCGGTGAAGACTTGATGGACCGAATGGCCCCACTCTGCCCGCTAGGGAATGTATGTTTCCATAATTGCAGCAACTCAGTCGCGAGATTTGCCCAGACAATAAACTGGAGGAATGAATGTCTCCTCTGGAATAACAGCCTGGAAGTTGAGAACTAGAAACTAGTTATTGGATATTTCTACTGACGGTGAATGACTCCGTACCAAGCGTCTCCAAACGCCTAGCTCCTCCATGGTCTATCGTTTCTCACCATCTGCAAAATACACCAATCTCCCATTGGTACTGTAATGTAAGGCTTTTGTGTAACACCGCGCATCTTTTCTGACTGCCTCTGCATCGACTATTCATTGCATTTCCAGCCTGTATTCTACAGGCACATATCAGTTCATTTAGTTCTAGCCGATGGAATTCGCATGTTCCTTTTTTATACCTCAGGAAATCTAAATTGCAGAATGGATGCGACAAATGACAGAAGAATATAAAACCTTCGAGTTCCTCCCGCAGAAGAATGCACTCCGATAGCATCTTTAACATAACTGTTGCAGGTATTGGATTATATCATGCCCAAAATAAAAGAATATTCATGATTACTATTGCGATGTTTGCAATTGAATTTTATGTGTATCAGCGTGATAGTGCTGAATAATTGTGTGTTTATTTGTGTTATCTCTCAATCAATTTGTGTTGAACTGCTTTGTGTATCAATGTATTTTGTCGTGATTGTAAACAGAATGAAAGGTGTTGCCTTTTATTTTCCTGTTTTTTTTCTATGGCTCTGTTCCAATTATGGCAATCACTGAGTTTGCCCTCCTTTCTTTTCATATCTATGTTCTTATTCTCAGAGTCAAATGATATCAAATGATACCACCACAAGGTTCAGCCGGCTATTGATCAAAGAGCCAAACACCAGTTAGTCAGTTCACGGTCAAGGGTACTTTATTTACACACAGTTAGTCATGCAACATAAACACTACATGTTAACTACACCTATCGACTAAGGCAACCTGTACTTAACTTCAGGTACCCTGCTTAGGTCAGAAGGGCAGTGGCCGCTGTCCGATTCTGCAACAATCGGGTCTGGAGAAGGAACTGCTGCTCAGCTAGGCTGATCCGTCTGGGAGCGAGCATTGAACTTGGAATTGCTTCTGGTGTTGCTGCACTTGGAAATGGTCGTGACCGGGGCGCCAGGTCTAAGAGAGTACCAACATATGGCGAACTCTTCTTCTTATACTTGGGAATTTCTGCGCTCTTTTGGGCGGTCCTTCAGTTTGGACCCCACTAATTGGGTGATCCCTGATCACTCTGTTCGTTCCTAACCAATAAGTAGGCGGGGATCTGGCTGGCTGGGCATGTGCCAAGCTTTCACTGATCGCGTCATTTACGCTTCCCCTGAACAGGGAGTGGCGCCACAATGTCTGGGACTGTACCTGTCGCTGGAGTACCAGTCCTTTGTTTTGGTGAAGATGGGCCATCAAATGATAATCGGCCCCATCAAAATACTAATTGGTCGGAGTTTCGGTTCCGTCTGGACTTCGTGCTGCAAATACACATCTCAGGCTCTGAGCCTGCCCGAGTCTTGCATTGTCCGTTTTAGCTGCTCGGCTTTGCAAGGTTCTCTGTCCCTAGTTGCAAGTGGCCTTCCCAGATGGCAACACTCCGTCCTCTTGATCCTCAATGCGAAGCGTGAAGGGTCACAATACTGGGTCTTCTCCTGTTCTCTGAAATGCCGGGTGCACTCAATCAAGGACAGATTCTACCCTACTGTGTGCTACGGGTCAAAAGCTTTGACGTACATTGCCCTAGTACAACACATGCCTAAAAAGTCCTAAGGGACCGTTTAACATTCAATCCTTATTCAATTTTCTTAATAAATAATAAAAATGGAACGTCAACATATCTCTGACTAGACTACACTCATGCTGCTATTTAACAATCAAAGAACTTATCTCCAATACAAAAATCCAATAGCAGCATCGCATTTCTTCGTATCACTAACATTCACATACGGAAAATAAGCTTTATTAACGAAACAACAACTGCAGAATTCATTAAAGAAAAAGGTTCAGAAAGAGTGTGGGGTTTGCTGGAGTCCGAGGAAAGGGGCTCCAAGGGTGTGTACTGGAGGACGGGAGGCTCTCCTTCTCCATTCCCGCAATCTGATTGTCTGGATGACAATGCACAATATGACTATCACTGGAAAGGCTTCTATTGTGTAAGGCAGGGAGTACCATTTAATGAGATTCTCACACCATGTGGGGAAATGGATGGCTGGGTCTATGTGTGGTGTAGTGTTTGTGTACACACACTGTATGTGTGGTATTTTCCAACCAAGTGTATTCGTGTTCAGGGCCTGTGTGGTGAGGGAGGTAGGGATAGGTAACGTGCGCAACTGTACTGTTCCAGCGATGATCATGAGGGTCGTCTTCATCTTGTTCAGGCTTTCCTCCAACTGTAAGTAGCTTCGTATATTCCTCGGGGAGCAAGCATAATATCTGTTATTATCTTGTTGCTTAACATATCCTTTATCTGTCTGATCCTCCTTAACGTCAATTTCCCATTAGAATCGTCACCATATGTGACTCCCTCATTTGTTTTTGAAACCAACCATTTGCGGAGACGAGACATTCGGGAAAAAAAATTCTGTCACAGTGCGAGCACTCTCGCAGCCTGTGTTTGATTGGCTGAGTGGGTGGACAAATTCTCCATCCACTGCAAACTCGTTTTTCCAACCAAGTGATTCTGACATGTAAATAGTAGGTGTGTGTGTGTATGGCTTGATAAGGTAGACTACGGAATCAAGACTGTGATCCACCACGCTTGGCGATCAGGATCAAGAGGAAGGAATGGTGCAATGTAAAATGGCCGCCTGCAATGGACCATGTGAATTGTGATCAATTTTGGTCACAGACAGGTACACAGCCTCTCTGTGTTGTACAAAGAAACCAGACTTGGCTGAAACTTGCATCCATAGAGAATCAATTACCATTATCCCCAAGACAATAGCAGTCGCACTGAGGACCATCAAAGATAGCAGACTAACCCCCCACCTCCTTACTTGGAAAGACCAACGCGCCCAGCCATCGAGGTATCCGCCTCCTAATTGGCTAAGATCGATGAGCGAGATCGAAAACCCTATCGAACCATTGGACCTGGAGTAAGGACCGCCCAAAGGACGAAAGAGACGAAGGATAAAAAGCCCTGCACACTCGCGATCGGCCTCTTTTGGACCGGCCTGTGTGCGACCAATTGCAGCATATCAACCAGGCAAATTCAAGGATCCGCGATCGCTACATAAAGGACGAGCCCAGCTGAGATGAACCAGGACAAGATAGTTTCTCTATTACTCCGACAACCACTTCACCAGTCTTCACTTGACTTTCCAACCTTAACTTATACGATGGAATACAACTCTTCTCAAGCTGAATTCCACATGCTACCACCATTTCTGGCAATATTCCTCCGAGACGACAAAACTCCTCATCTCTTACCATCAAAGATTGACTATCCCGAATCTCGTAAAACATTGACTTCTTTACCTACTCCTCCTGGTACACAGGAGTAAACTTTACACACGCAATTAAATTCTTTTTCGTTAATGAGATCTGGCACCTTCTAATCAATCACCTCTTGATCAGGCTGTACAATCATTTGCAACTTCTTTGCTTCAATTGCTTCTCCTGTTTTACAAAATCAGCCTTCCCAGTGCTTTTCTTCAACCCCAGCACTCTAACTTCATATGGCCTAGTTTATTACAGGAAAAAATCTGAAACTTTACATTTATCTTCCACCCTCCAGGATTTCTTTTATAATCTGAGATACACTCTCCTTGCTATCTCCCATCAGATCGCCTTTGCCTTGAATATTTCTCGTTTCCCCAGTTTGTATCCCACACAGGCTGAAACTGATATCCAAAAACAAACTTTGATTGATGTACTAATTCATAATTTCATGGGAATGTATCTTTAATGTATCTTTAAGAAATGTTTGTCTGCTCAGGTGGCTGGAACGATGTGTGCAGAGCTGAGCTCGAGCTCTGCTTTTTTCTTCCGCTTTGAGGAGAAGCTTGCGTGTGTCTGTTGTTTTTTCTTTCGTTTTAGTGTTGGAGCTAAAGCTAGCCAAAGACGGTGTAATTTCGATCTCCCTGCCATCTAAAGACTAAATCTAGTTCATTTGGTGAATACAGACTGATAACTGCTTTCAGTCGTGAATTTAATGTTGTGGCCATTTCAGAGACATGGATAGAGCAGGGACAGGAATGGTTGTTGCAGGTTCCGGGGTTTAGGTGTTTTAGTAAAGTCAGAGAAGGGGGCAAAAGAGGGGGAGGTGTGGCGCTGCTAGTCAAGGACAGTATTACGGTGGCAGAAAGGATGCAAGATGGGGACTCTTCTTCCGAGGTAGTATGGGCTGAGGTTAGAAACAGGAAAGGAGAGGTCACCCTGCTGGGAGTTTTCTATAGGCCACCTAATAGTTCTAGAGATGTAGAGGAAAGGATGGCGAAGATGATTCTGGAAAAGAGCGAAAGTAACAGGGTAGTTGTTATGGGAGACTTTAACTTTCCTAATATTGACTGGAAAAGATATAGTTCGAGTACATTGGATGGGTCGTTCTTTGTACAATGTGTGCAGGAGGGTTTTCTGACACAATATGTTGACAGGCCAACAAGAGGTGAGGCCACTTTGGATTTGGTTTTGGGTAATGAACCAGGCCAGGTGTTAGATCTGGAGGTAGGTGAACACTTTGGAGACAGTGACCACAATTCGGTGACCTTTACATTAGTGATGGAAAGGGATAAGTATACCCCGCAGGGCAAGAGTTATAGCTGGGGGAAGGGCAATTATGATGCCATTAGACATGAATTAGGATGTGTAGGTTGGAGAAGTAGGCTGCAAGGGTTGGGCACACTGGATATGTGGAGCTTGTTCAAGGAACAGCTATTGCGTGTTCTTGATCAGTACGTACCAGTCAGACAGGGAGGAAAGGGTAGAGCGAGGGAACCGTGGTTTACCAAAGAAGTGGAATCTCTTGTTAAGAGGAAAAAGGAGGCCTATGTGAAGATGAGGCGTGAATTTTCAGTTGGGGCGCTTAATAGTTACAGGGAAGCGAGGAAGGATCTAAAGAGAGAGCTAAGACGAGCAAGGAGGGGACACGAGAAGTCTTTGGCAGGTAGGATCAAGGAAAACCCAAAAGCTTTCTATAGGTATGTCAGGAATAAAAGAATGACTAGGGTAAGAGTAGGGCCAGTCAAGGACAGTGGTGGGAAGTTGTGTGTGGAGGCTGAGGAGATAAGCAAGATACTAAATGAATACTTTTTGTCAGTATTCACTCAGGAAAAAGATAATATTGTGGAGGAGAATGCTGAGACCCAGGCTATTAGAATAGATGGCATTGAGGTGCGTAGGGAAGAAGTGTTGGCAATTCTGGACAAGGTGAAAATAGATAAGTCCCCGGGGCCTGATGGGATTTATCCTAGGATTCTCTGGGAAGCCAGGGAAGAGATTGCTGAGCCTTTGGCTTTGATTTTTAGGTCATCATTGGCTACAGGAATAGTGCCAGAGGACTGGAGGATAGCAAATGTGGTCCCTTTGTTCAAGAAGGGGAGTAGAGATAACCCCGGTAACTATAGGCCGGTGAGCCTAACGTCTGTGGTGGGTAAAGTCTTGGAGAGGATTATAAAAGATACGATTTATAATCATCTAGATAGGAATAATATGATTAGGGATAGTCAGCATGGTTTTGTGAAGGGTAGGTCATGCCTCACAAACCTTATCGAGTTCTTTGAGAAGGTGACTGAACAGGTGGACGAGGGTAAAGCAGTTGATGTGGTGTATATGGATTTCAGTAAAGCGTTTGATAAGGTTCCCCACGGTCGGCTATTGCAGAAAATACGGAGGCTGGGGATTGAGGGTGATTTAGAGATGTGGATCAGAAATTGGCTAGTTGAAAGAAGACAGAGAGTGGTGGTTGATGGGAAATGTTCAGAATGGAGTTCAGTTACGAGTGGCGTACCACAAGGATCTGTTCTGGGGCCGTTGCTGTTTGTCATTTTTATAAATGACCTAGAGGAGGGCGCAGAAGGATGGGTAAGTAAATTTGCAGACGACACTAAAGTTGGTGGAGTTGTAGACAGTGCGGAAGGATGTTGCAGGTTACAGAGGGACATAGATAAGCTGCAAAGCTGGGCTGAGAGGTGGCAAATGGAGTTTAATGTGGAGAAGTGTGAGGTGATTCACTTTGGAAAGAATAACAGGAATGCGGAATATTTGGCTAATGGTAAAATTATTGGTAGTGTGGATGAGCAGAGGGATCTCGGTGTCCATGTACATAGATCCCTGAAAGTTGCCACCCAGGTTGATAGGGTTGTGAAGAAGGCCTATGGTGTCATGGCCTTTATTGGTAGAGGGATTGAGTTCCGGAGCCATTAGGTCATGTTGCAGTTGTACAAAACTCTAGTACGGCCGCATTTGGAGTATTGCGTACAGTTCTGGTCGCCTCATTATAGGAAGGACGTGGATGCTTTGGAACGGGTACAGAGGAGATTTACCAGGATGTTGCCTGGTATGGAGGGAAAATCTTATGAGGAAAGGCTGATGGACTTGAGGTTGTTTTCGTTAGAGAGAAGAAGGTTAAGAGGTGACCTAATAGAGGCATACAAAATGATCAGAGGGTTAGATAGGGTGGACAGCGAGAGCCTTCTCCCGCGGATGGAGGTGGCTAGCACGAGGGGACATAGCCTTAAACTGAGGGGTAATAGATATAGGACAGAGGTCAGAGGTGGGTTTTTTACGCAAAGAGTGGTGAGGCCGTGGAATGCCCTACCTGCAACAGTAGTGAACTCGCCAACATTGAGGGCATTTAAAAGTTTATTGGATAAGCATATGGATGATAAGGGCATAGTGTAGGTTAGATGGCCTTTCGTTTTTTTTTCCATGTCGGTGCAACATTGAGGGCCGAAGGGCCTGTACTGCGCTGTATCGTTCTATGTTCTATGTTCTATGTGCATCTGTAAAAATGATTTTTGTCTTATTGATGTTAAAGGGAACGTTTAAGGATTACTTTGAGTGTTGTAATCTTAGGGGGTGTATTTGACTTGATGGCTGCTAAGATATTCACTGTATGTTTTATAAAGGTTAACTGAGTCCATAGAATAAAACTAGTTTTGCTTTAAAAATTACTTTCAAATTTCTACTGCACCACACACGTAGTGTGGGCCGTGTGCTGCCCATACCACAATCTAGTAAATGTCGTGGGTCAGGTGATCTCCATGATTCACTTTGGGGTTCCCTAAACCCTGGCCCATAACAATAATCACCTGCCATTTCTGCTGCTAATCTCACAATTTTAACCCTTTGCTCTTCAGCATGAGTTCTCACTACATCAGGCATCGAATTTTTCAACTCCTCCAAAATTATCATTTCTCTAAGAGCTTTATACGTTTGGTCTATTTTCAAATCCCCTATCCATCTACAAAATTATTCGGTTTGATCTTTTCCAACTTCATGTATGTTTGACCATGTTTGTATATATCATGTATGTCCTTATATGTCAAATCATGTGTCTGTAGGCTTTAGGCACTAGTTCATATGCACCTAAGATTGATTTTTCCACCTCCTCATCCGTCCCAGAAACCTCCTCTGATAGTGATGCAAACACTTCACCATCTCTAACTACCAACTTTATTTGAATCAGTAATAACCACATGTCCTGTGGCCATTTCGTTTGCTTAGCTACCTTCTCAAATCTTGGCAATGCTTGGGCATATTTAAATAAATACTGACCAAGCCTTCGACTACGACGTTTATGCTCACTGTCCTCATCACTATCCTCAGACTGTACGTTTCTCTTTACACCCGCCAATTTTAACTGACTGCCATGTTACAGGAGCATTTTCTGAATTTCAAACTCTCTCTCTTTTTCCATTTCCCTGATCTGTACCTCCCTTTCCCTTTCTTTTTGTTCCGCTGGGGCTATTCTAGCTTTCCCCTTTCTTCTCTCTTTTTTTTACTTTTCCTTCCCCTCATATCATATTCAAGCTGCTTTAATTCTTTTCATGTTCAAGCAGCTTATCTGCAATTGAATTCTTGTCATTTCCAATGATTTTGTCTGTGTCTCAGGCAATTTGAAATGCTCAACTGGGGCTGCAATTACCTCTTCTTTTCGGCTTGCTGACAAGTAATGTTAACTGTAATATTATTTCCAAATCCAAATGCCTTTTTTTAGTCTCTTTTTGTGAGGTACTGCTGTAGAGGACCTTGGGAGATTACACCTGGAGTATTGTGTCCAGTTATCGTCTGCGTATCAGGAAGATTCTAGTTTTCACAAAGGGAGAGCAGCGCAGATTCATCAGACTGATTACTGAGAGCTCAGCATTGCCGTCTGAGGGGATGTTGCGGAGTTGGGTCTCGAATCATTGGAATGTTCAAGAATTAGATGGGGTCTAATTGAAACTATAAAATTTGAAATTCTAACAGAGCTGGACAGACTGGATCCAGGGATGTTGTTTCTTCTAGTTGGAGGGTCTAGAACAAGGAGTCACAATTTCAGATACCGGTGGGTCATTCAACACTGAGATGAGGAGAAATGTCTTCACTCAGGCGATGGTGAATCTGAAGGTCGCGGAGGCCAAACATTGAACCTATTTACAGAAAACCCTGGACAATCTCAACAGGTCTAGGAGCATCTGTGGACAGAGAAGGAATCTAACGTTTCGAGTGTTGATGACTCTTTCTAAAATGTTTCAAAAGCTTTTTTTTCAGCTTTTGTTTTAGATTCCAGCATCCACGACAACTTGCTTTCATATCATTAAAAATAGGTAAGAGCTAAACTCATAGGTTTCTAGACTCAAAAAGTGCCAAGCAGTGTCAGGAGAGAGCTGGAGTGTGGCGGTGAGGTAAAAGATCAAACTTAATCATATTTAATAGTTCAAGAGGCTCAATGGACCTGCATTAAATGTCTATATTTATATCTGTTTTGATCGCCATAAATTGTTAATTGTTATCTCCCGATGAAGCGGTGTAAGATTCCACCAAAAAGCAGCCCGGCGAGGTCAGTTGGGAGAGCATGGGACTCTTAACCCATGGTCGTGGGTTCGAGACCCACGTTGGCCGCTTCAGTTATTTTAATGTGAGAATAAGGATTGGAACTGCTTTGATAATAGGGAGGAAAGGTTCTGTCAGTGGACTGGGAATTCCAAGGGCTGAACTAATTTTTGAGGGCAAGGCATTTGTTGAAATTTGAATTCACTGATTTAATAAATCTCCATAAATTATTAATTCCCCAAACTGATCAAAATGTATAAAGCTGTTTACTGAAATTCTGTGGAGAAAATTCTAATCTCTCGAGCAAGAGGTTTTACGCGACGCAGGCGATCCGCCTGGCTGGCTGAGCCGGCCGAGCACGGGGTTACTAATTGCAAAATCATACGTTCGAGCCTCACGTTTGGCTCTTTGTTTTCCTGAAATCTCGGAATATTGAGCTGAACTGTTTTAATAACAGGGACGAAAGGTTAAATCGCAGGACTGGGAATCTAACGGTCCGCACACATCTCTGGGGACAAGAGAGTTGTTCAAATTTGAATCCTCTGATTTAGTATACTGGAATTGAAACTTCATCTAATTAATGACGGTGATGTCATTACCGTCAATTGTTATAAACCCCATCTGGTCCATCTGTTAACTTTAGATAAAAATGTCCGCCTTCCTTACCTGGTCAGGTCTACATGTGACTCCAGACCCACAGCAATCTGGATGACACTTACCTCCTCTCTGATATGGCCGAACAAGACCATCTCATTAGAAGAGAAATTCTGGACGGGCAATAAATTCTTGTCCTGCAGCAATGTCCACAGACATCAAGAAGAAAAAGAATAATTCAGAAAGAAATGGAAAGGTCTGGGAAAGGATTGACATTTTGGCTCTTTCTTCTCCTGTCAGAAAACGGTTGAGGGTGGTCTAATGCTGGGCTTTGTATTACTGATAGATTTTCAGTAATTTCATCCTGATGAAGTGGTCCTGTGATGCGTAAATGAGAATGTATCTTACTCATTTTTATTTTATTACATTTTCAAAATGTGAGTGTGGGGGGAGGGGAAACTGAAGTGACATCACAGTAAAGCTGTGACCTGATTGGCTGGTTGGGAATCTACACTAAATTTAAAAATTAAGGATTGTTAAAATAAATAAACATAATTACTTATTACTTAATTATAATCAAGAGGGTATCTAAGCCAGAGATCGGAGAGTACTGAATTTAACTTTCATATTTACAGTAGAAATCTAGTGCGACGAAACATACAGTTTCCATTTTTCTAACTTTAAATTTTAATTTACTAATTAATTGATGCAATGTCAATTAGAGTGGTGAAGTGCTCTGACTGTGAGATGTGGCAGGTCCGGGAGGCTTCCAGCGTCTGGATGGCTTCATCTGCAGACAGTGCACCCAACTGGAGCTCCTCACAGACCGCATGGTTCGGTTCGAGCAGCAGTTGGATGCACTTAGGAGCATTCAGGTGGCAGAAAAGCGTCATAGATAGCAGTTATATAAATGTGGTCGCACTCAAGGTGGAGGCAGAGAAACGGGTGACCACCAGAAAGGGCAGGCAGTCAGTGCAGCAATCCCCTGTGGTTGTCCCCCGCTTGAATAAGTATACCCCTTTGGATACTGTCGGGGCAGAATAGCCTATCAGGGAAAACAGCAGCAGCCACAGCAGTGGCACCACGGCTGGCTCTGATGTTCAGAATGGAGGGTCAAAGCGCAGAAGAGCAACAGTCATAGGGGACTCTATAGTCAGAGGCACAGATAGGCGCTTCTGTGGATGTGAAAGAGACTCCAGGATGGTATGTTGCCTCTCTGATGCCAGGCTTGAGGATGTTTCCGAACGGAAAGCGGACGCCCTGAAGGGGGAGGGCAAACAGGCAGAGGTCGTTGTACATATTGGTACTAACGACATTGGCAGGAAGGGGCATGAGGTCCTGCAGCAGGAATTCAGGGAGATAGGCAGAAAGTTAAAAGACAGGGCCTCCAGGGTTGTAATCTCGGAATTACGTGCCAGTGAAGCTAGAAATAGGAAGATAGAGCAGCCAAACACGGGGCTAAACAGCTGGTGTAGGAGGGAGGATTTCCGTTATCTGGACCACTGGGAGCTCTTCCGGGGCAGGGGTGACTTGTATAAGAAGGACTGGTTGCATCTAAACTGGAGAGGCATAAGTATCCTGGCCACGGGGTTTGCGAGTGTCACACGTGAGGGTTTAAACGAGTATGGCCGGCGGGGGGGGGGGGGGGGGGGTGGGGGGGGGGGGGGGGCGGGGTGGGGGGGGGGCGGCGGGGGCACCGGAGCAATAGGTCAGAACGTGAAAACATTCAGGGAGAACGAGGAAATAGGGCTAGTATGGCTCTGAGGCAGAGCAGACAGGGAGATGTTGCTGAACACAGCGGGCCTGGTGGCCTGAAGTGCATATGTTTTAATGCAGGAAGTATTACGGATAAGGCAGATGAGGATAGAGCTTGGATTAGTACTTGGAACTATGATGTTGTTGCCATTACAGAGACCTGGTTGAGGGAAGGACAGGATTGGCAGCTAAACGTTCCAGGATTGAGATGTTTCAGGCGGGATAGAGGGGATGTAAAAGGGGTGGCGGAGTTGCGCTACTGGTTAGGGAGAATATCACAGCTGTATTACGGGAGGACACCTCATAGGGCAGTGAGGCTATATGGGTAGAGGTCAGGAATAAGAAGGGTGCAGTCACAATGTTGGGGGTTTACTACAGGCCTACCAACAGCCAGCGGGAGATCGAGGAGCAGATAGGTAGACCGATTTTGGAAAAGAGAAAAAGCAACAGTGTTGTTCTGATGGGAGACTTCAACTTCCCCCATATTGACTGGGACTCACTTAGTGCTCGGGGCTTAGACGGGGCAGAGTATGTAAGGTGCATCCAGGAGGGGTTCTTTAAACAATATGTAGACAGTCCAGCTAGGGAAGGGGCTATACTGAACCTGGTATTGGGGAATGAGCCTGGCCAGGTGGTAGACGTTTCAGTAGGGGAGCATTTCGGGAACAGTGACCAGAATTCAGTAAGTTTTAAAGTGGCGGTGGACAAGGATAAGAGTGATCCTAGGCTGAATGTGCCAAATTGGGAGAAGGCTAATTATAACAATATTAGGGGGAAACTGAAGAACCTCGATTGGAGGCGGATGTTTGAGGTGAAATCAACATCTGACATGTGGGAGGCTTCCAAGTGTCAGTTGAAAGTAATTCAGGACAGTCGTGTTCTTGTGAGGAAGAAGGATAAATACGGAAAATTTCGGGAACATTGGATAACGAGAGATATTGCAGGCCTCGTCAAATGGAAAAAGAACGCATCTGGCAGGGCTGGAAGGCTGGGAACAGACGAAGCCTGTGTGGAATATAAGGAAAGTAGGAAGGAACGTAAGCAAGGAGTCAGGAGGGCGTGAAGGGTTCATGAAAAGTCATTGACAAATAGGGATAAGGAAAATCCCAAGGCTTTTACACGTACATGAAAGACAAGAGGGTAGCCAGGGAATGGGTTGGCCCGCTGAAGGATAGGCAAGGGAATATATGTGTGGAACCAGAGGAAATGGGAGAGGCACTAAATGAATACTTTGCATCAGTATTCACCAAAGAGAAGGAATTGGTGGATGTTGAGTCTGGAGAAGGGTGTGTAGATAGCCAGACGAGGTGATGAGCGTTTTGAAAAATATTAAGGTAGATAAGTCCCCAGGACCTAATGGGATGTACCCCAGAATACTGAAGTAGGCTAGAAAGTAAATTGCTGAGGCCTTGACAAAAATCTTTGGATGCTCACTGTCTTCAGTTGATGTCCCGGAGGACTGGAGACTTACCAATGTTGTCCCTTTGTTTAAAAAGGGGATAAAGGATAATCCAGGGAACAACGGGCCGGTGAGCCTTACGTCAGTGGTAGGGACATTACTGGAGAGAATTCCTCGAAACAGGATCTACCATTTGAAAGAAAATGGACGTATTAGTGAGAGGCAGCATGGTTTTGTGAAGTGGCGGTCGTGTCTCACTAACTTGATAGAGTTTTTCGAAGAGCTCACAAAAATGATTTATGCAGGTACGGCAGTGGAAGTTGTCCATATGGACTTCAGTAAGGCCTTTGATAGCGTCCCTCATGGTAGACTGGTACAAAATGAAGTGACACGGGATCCGGGGTGAGCTGGCAACGTGGATACAGAACTGGCTAGGTCATCAAAGGCAGAGAGTATCAATTGACGGGTGCTTTTCTAATTGGAGTGTTGTGACAAGTGGTGTCCACAGGGATCAGTGCTGGGGCCCATGCTGTTCGAAGTATATATAAATGATTTGGACGAAAATGTAACTGGTCTGATTAGTAAGTTTGCAGATGACACGAATGTTGGTGGAATTGAGAATTGCCATGAGGGCTGTCAGAGGATACAGCAGGATTTAGATCGTTTGGAGACTTGGGCGGAGAGATGGCAGATGGAATTTAATCCGGACAAATGAGAGGTAATGCACTTTGAAGGTCTAGTGCAGGTAGGGAATATACAGTGAATGGTAAAATCCTAAAGAGTATTGAAAGTCAGAGAGATCTTGGTGTACAGGTCCAAAGGTCACTGAAAGCGGCAAAGCAGGTGGAGAAGGTGGTCAAGGAGCCATGCAAGAAGTCTTACAACACCAGGTTAAAGTCCAACAGGTTTGTTTCAAACACGAGCTTTCGGAGCACTGTTGTAAGACTTCTTACTGTGCTCACCCCAGTCCAACGCCGGCATCTCCACATCAAGGAGCCATGCGGCATGCTTGCTGTTGTTGGCCGGTGCATTGAGTATAAGAACTGGCAAGTCATGTTGCAGCTGTATGGAACCTTAGTTAGACCACACTTGGAGAATAGTGTTCAATTCTGGTCGCCACACTACCAGAGGGATGTGGAGGCGTTAGAGAGGGTGCAGAAGAGATTTACCAGGATGTTGCCTGGTATAGAGGGCATTAGCTGTGAGGAGCGATTGAATAAACTCGGTTTCCTCTCACTGGAACGACGGAGGTTGAGTGGCGATCTGGTAGAAGTCTACAAAATTATGAGGGGCATAGACAGAGTGGATATTCAGAGGCTTTTCCCCAGGGTAGAGGGGTCAATTACTAGGGGGCATAGGTTTAAGGTGCGAGGGGCAAGGTTTAGAGTAGTTGTACGTAGCACGTTTTTTACACAGAGGGTGGTAAGTGCCTGGAACTCGCAGCCGGAGGAGGCGTTGGAAGCAGGGACGATAGTGACATTTAAGGGGCATCTTGACAAATACATGAATAGGATGAAAATAGAGGGATACGGACCCAGGAAGTGTAGAAGATTTTAGTTTAGTCGGGCAGCAACCTCGGCACGGGCTTGGAGGGCCGAAGGTCCTGTTCCTGTGCTGTACTTTTCTTTGTTCTTGTTCTCAGTGACATGTTATCAGGTTTACGGTTTTTGCCCAATGTTGTATGTACTTGACTGGGCATTAGCGACTTCAGAAATTCATGCTCCAAAACGTGGAGGACTGACAGGCTTAAATGAGGTTGATGCCACAGGAAAGCTGCTGTGGTTTCGATCTGCAGCATTCTGCATAATAACTCCACTTTCCACATTAATTGGAGCATTTACCACATGTCAAACATGCTGTTTTGTTTCTGAGTGTGATGGCCACCACAGCTGGGACAGGCTTTGCCGTGGACACCAAAACCTATGTTTCCCAGCTAAAATAGTTGCTGCTTCTTTCTGACTGTTCCTTCAGCATGCACATTCTAATCGCTATTTGCAACGATACATCTTCCTTTCGCAGAAGGTGCTGCAGGTAAGGTAGTTGTGGAGTCAATTGATTATTAGGTCATTGACTAGCTCATTAGTATGCATTCGAAATGCACATTTCTTCGCTGAGCCTTTGACGGCTGCCATACAGATCTTTATCGATTCTTCCGATCTTTGTTGGATGAATGAATCGCGTACCTTTTGGGTATTCTTCATCTGAGGGCTTCTTTGGAATTATTTGTGGGTCTTCTTTTTCCTCACCTATTGCTGTCTCAACGGTAAACGTGCTGATTGGTCAGAAGGTCGCAAGTAGGTATAGAATGCCTGATTGGCTGAAGATCCTAGATCAAAATGTCATGCTCTATGTTTTTCTGAGGTGACCGTTGCTCACTGGAAGAATATATCTGGCTGAAAGTTGTCGAAGTGACACGAAGAGGCTCTCTGCTTTACTGAAAATGATCGTCGTGATAGGCTGATGCTCCGGACTCGCCTCTTCGTTGTGAGGCAGATCTCCCTGATTGGCCGAGTCTCTGTATAATTACTGTGAGCGGATATCTCATCGCCAACTTGATTTGCTCTCTGAACTTGGCCTGAGTGATCACGTAAATAAATGTGTTTGTGCAGCAATTTAAATTAAGCAGAGTAGCGCTGACATCCTGTAATATATATGCCGAATCGCTGATGGAAAATAATCCGATAATTTTAATATATATGAATTTTATAACATTGACCGACCACAAGAGTATGAAGGTGCAAGATATGGTGAAGAGTAAAATCATAGACTTCCGTCTGTTCTCCATCTCTGGGTCACTGTTGTTTTTATCTCCCTTACGCTCAGACCTCAATGCTTTACGGATTCGACTTGTCATGAAAACGTGTCTTACTGTCAGAGCGTTAATCAATACAATTAAGCCAAACGGGAGCAATGGAGTTATAATCTTATCAAACCACTGAAATCCAATCCATATGCGATCAGTATAAGAGCTTATCGTTGTTTCACAGCCCCATGGTACATTTTGGAATATGAATATAGGTTCCTTTGTAAAGTAGAAGGGAATGTTTTTTAAAAGTAGAATAATTCCGGTTGTTGATAGTACCACAGCCGCATTTTTCACGGTGCAATATTTGGGTTGCAGCTTCTGACAACAAATGGCCACAAATCTGTCGAAGGAAAACGTTACGGTGAACCAAACAGAACACTCTGTAGCTGCACCCATCAGGACAGATTTTATACTACACACAGGGGTGATGTATAGGAAACTCACTGGGAAATAATAATCGTTGAACGTAGTCAGTATAACCACAACGATAATGACCAATAAGTCCGCCGTTGCCATGGCGATGAGGTAGCAAGTGGTGCAGTTGGAAAGACCGCATTTTCTCCTGGACAGGATGTGAATTGCCAGTAGGTTAACTGTAAGAAAGAGACCGGAGAAAACATTCGCAATTACTGATAAAGCATGTCACTTTTGGTTTGCCGGCACTAAAACGTCTGCTTCGCAGTAAAAGTGGGTGGAGTGGGCTTTGTTCACAATTTAAAATCTCATAAATCTCAACCTCGACCGAAGTTATCTCCAATTTGCACCAACAAAGATTTAATGGAGTTTGCACTGGAATCAAGCTGACTACAGGGAGCTGGTTGTTAATTCACATGCTTTAATACATTTGGACATCCTATTTAAACATTTGGACAGGTTCCCCGCTGACAGGCCATATTTCGACATCCAAACTAAAGCCTGAATTATGGCACCCAAGGTTGGAATCAGAGGAGAATTCCATTCATCACCCCAATATCCGAAATTACACTGGCTTGAACACCAACTGGGACTGGATACTTTACAGGTTGAAACACCCGGCTGGATTATTGCATTCACCAAGATTCAGGAGCAGAAGCCTGTGGTCAGTGTGTTTACTGCGACAGGGAAGAATACATAAACGTAGCTACAGACACTGCAACGGTACACTCTGCTAAGGAATAGACCATCTCCAGGTTCAGCACCACACCACAGAAACCTATCTAAGCTTGGAATATCCCCTGAAGCCACCTGGGTTGGCCACTTCCTCACACAGAATGGAAGAACGCAAAGGTTACACGGGAAAAACGGACAGTTGCAAAGAGACAAGCAGTTTGCAGAACCTCTCTGTGGATTATGTCTGTGAAGAAACCATACAGCACAGAAAGTAGCAGTTTGCATTCTAATGAAGCGATTCCCGGTGATTCCCAGGCACAATGGACACAACAGTTAACTGCAATCGCTACATTCTATAGCAGGTCAGACATCCCGGCGCCAGTGGAGTCTGAATCAATCAGCCCCAAGAACCACCCAATAGATTGCAAGTTTATAGAGGGTCTACCCAGAAAGTTCGCGAAGTCCCTGGGATCTATAAAAGTAAGGTCCAAGGACTGATTCTTTCTTCTAGACCAGCCGGCCCTCCCAGCAGAACACCTTTGCAGCAGAAGACCTTGACCAAGAGAAGGAGAGGCCTAGTCAGCAGCCGCCATCAAGTAAGTGTCATACAACGCACGCTACGAGAATAGACACTCCTGACCCCTTTAGTCCACACCAACTGGAAACCTGCGGACCCAGTGCAGAGCAAGAGGCCATTGTTCCCTGATCCGGCAGCTCCCTTACTCCAGATAAGTATTGGCCTAGTAGTAGTAGGAACATTTATTTCTTAGGTTTATATGCATGAGTAGCAAATAACTGTGTAATAATAAACGTGTCTTGTTTGAACTTACTAACTGGTGTATTGAGTCATTGATCTGAACTTGAACTTGAGCCTTGTGGCGGTATCATAACGATACCTGGTGACTCCAGAGCTAAGTAATAAACAGAGCCAATTGAGTATAAAGCACACTCACCCAGAACGAGCAACACCCCGCATCGGGAATTATGTATACTTTGCCCAAAAGCGTCCTGTACAGTGTCAGACACATGTTACCACTTAAGGTGATCCAAGATTTCTTCCGATCCAGTGTCAGATCTTACGTGATGGGAGCCTGGATCTGCATTGATACGAGCCAAGAATCGTTTCAATCCATGGATCTGAGCATCAAATGGAATTGTCGGCTTTCGTGCACAGCTCCACGCATTGGAATTGAACATCCCCAATAACATATTTCTCCCAGGATCAGCCCGTCCCCCGCTCCTGAATCAGTACGTGCCGCAAACTCAGGAAAGGGACACCCTCAGGATTGGACAGCATTGACGATCATACGTCCCCACACAATCAGGGTCATAACTCCATCAGAATACGCCCCAACTCTGAATCCATTTCACTGACAGGAGTGAAATACATTCTTAGGAATCAGAGCGTCACGGCCTTCGACACAGTCAGCTGAGATCGGCCGTTCGCTGTCGGATCAGGTATTTCATGAGAACAAGAAGGATAATGACTCCCGGGCATTTTCCTGATGATGAAACTTTCTTTAGGTTCAAACGGAGCCGCAGTGCAGTCCGTCACAGAGGGGCTGTACTGAGTTCCTCTCCTCCTGTTCAGGACATTTCCTCATCACCATTTAGGCCTCGGGGTGATCCTAAATCTGGAAACAACCCGGTCATTGTGATGCGTCAATCCACAGGATTCGACCACGGATGACACAGGAACTCTGTGACAATCAGGCAACCGCTATACCCTTTGGAACAGTCTCTTACAAGCAATATGATTATTCTTTGAACAGTTCTGTACTATTCTATGTTCTATATCAATTTGCTGTAATTTGTCACGATCCTCCATCAATTCACGGGATCTGCTTTCCAATTTGTGTTAACCTGTAAACAGGTCCACACAACCGATCTTGGATTAGGCATTCTCCCCACCCCATCTCAAGCATCAAAGTTCACTCTTGCACATGAGATCCGTCCTCAAATATTTGAGAACCAGACATTCTCTCTAGATAATTATCAAGTGCTCCAACACAATAGGTGTGGTTTTAATTTCAAAGAGGAAGAGAAATATGGCCCAACACATTAACCAGAAGTCCACAGCAGCTGCAGCACCGTGCAGCACGGTAGCATTGTGGATCGCATAATTGCTTCGCAGCTCCAGGGTCCCAGGTTCGATTCCGGCTTGGGTCACTGTCTGTGCGGAGTCCGTACATCCCCCATGTGTGTGCGTGGGTTTCCTCCAGGTGCTCTGGTTTCCTTCCACAGTCCAAAGATATGCAGGTTAGGTGGATTGGCCATGATAAATTGCCCTTAATGTCCAAAATTGCCCTTAATGCTGGGTGGGGTTACTCGGTTATGGCGATAGTGTGGAGGTGTTGACCTTGGGTAGGGTGAACTTTCAAGGAGACGGTGCAGACTCGATGGGCCGAATGGCCTCTTCTGCACTGTAAATTCTATGAAATAAAGAGTGAGCGTGGCTTCATGAATGGGAATTCAAGCCTGCCCATTTCATTACATTCTTTGAGGTAATAACAACGGTGATGGTTAACGGGAAACATGCCACTGATATACCCTTGGATTTCAAGTGTGTATTCGATCAGGTACCCCACAAAAAGCTGCGCAGTATCTCTGGCAGCAGCGCACCCCTCCCCGATGAACGTAATGCATTCTATGCTCGGTTTGAGCAGGTAACCAACAATCCGCTGTCGAGTGCCCCAGCAGCCCATAATTCACCCATACTCACCATCACAGTTTCCGAAGTCAGATCGGCCTTCCTGAAAGTGAACCCACGGAAAGCGATTGGCCCGGACGGGATCCCTGGTCGTGCACTCAGAGCCTGCGCATACCAGCTGGCAGAGGTATTCTCAGACCTCTTTAACCTATCCCTACTCCACTCCGAGGTCCCCACCTGCTTCAAGAATACCTCCATCATACCGGTACCAAAGAAGAACCAGGCAACGTGACTCAATGACTACCGCCCGGTGGCCCTGACGTCAGTTGTACTGAAGTGCCTCGAGAGGCTGATCATGAAGCGTATCACCTCCATACTCCCGGAACGCCTTGACCCACTTCAATTCGCAGACCATCGCAACCGGTCCACATCAGACGCCATTTCCCTGGCACTACACTCATCCCTAGAGCATCTCGAAAACAATGACTCCTACATCACACTCCTATTTATTGACTACAGCTCCCCCTTCAACACCATAATCCCAGCCAAGCTCATATCAAAGCTCCAAAACCTAGGGCTTGGCTCTCCACTCTGCAACTGGATCCTTGACTTTCTGACCAACAGACCACAGTCAGTAAGAATGAACACCAACACCTCCTCCACAATAGTCCTCGATACCGGTGCCCCGCAAGGCTGCGTACTTAGCCCCCTACTCTACTCCCTGTACACACACGACTGCGTGAGAAAACTTGGTTCCAACTCCATCTACAAGTTTGCTGACCATACGACCATAGTGGGCCAGATCTCGAATAACGACAAGTCCGAATACAGGAGGGAGATAGAGAACCTAGTGGAGTGGTGTAACGACAACAATCTCTCCCTCAATGCCAGCAAAACTAAAGCGCTGGTCATCGACTTCAGGAAGCAAAGTACTGTACACACCCCTGTCAGCATCAACGGAGCCGAGGTGGAAATGGTGAGCAGTTACAAATTCCTAGGGGTGCACATCACCAGAAATCTATCCTGGTCCACTCACGCCGACGCTATCACCAACAAAGCACAACAGAGCCTATACTTCTTCAGGAAACTGAGGAAATTCGGCATGTCCACATTAACCCATACCAACGTTTACAGATGCACTATAGAGAGCATCCCATCGGGCTGCATCACAGCCTGGTATGGCAACTGCTCGGCCCAGGACCGCAAGGAACTTCAGAGAGTCGTGAATACCGCTCAGTCCATCACACGAACCTGCCTCCATTCCATTGATTCCATCTACACCTTCCCGCTGCCGGTGGCAAGCGGGCAGCATAATCAAGGATCCCTCCCACCCGGCTTACTCACTTTTCCAACTTCTTTCATCGGGTAGGAGATTCAGAGGTCTGAGAACACGCACGAACAGACTCAAAAACAGCTTCTTCCCCACTGTCACCAGACTCCTAAATGACCCTCTTATTGACTGACCTCATTGACACTACACCCTGTATGCTTCAACCGATGCCAATGCTAATGTAGTTACATTGCATATCTTGCGTTGCCCTATTATGTATTCTCATGTATTTTCTTGAATTTTGTTTAATTCCCTTTTCTTCCATGTACGGAATGATCTGTTGAGCTGCTTGCAGAAAAATACTTTTCACTGTACCTCGGTACACGTGACAATAAACAAATCCAATCCAATCCAATCCAGGTCATTAAGTAGAGTAGTGGTTGAGATAGACCGGTTTATAATTATAAAGTGAATAAAGGATTATGGGGGAACGGCAGCTCAGTGGAGTTGAGGATTACTTTACTAGATCAGCCATGCTCTAATTGACTGGCAGAGCAGATTCGATTGGCCGAATGGCGACTTCTGCTCTGATGTTGTATGATCTTATGGTCTCATAAATGTGCCCAGGAATGAACGAATATCAGGAGAAAAGATTGGGAGACGCATCCTGCATAAATACCGCGCAGCCGGCATTTTTTGAGCACCAAGAGCCAAAGGAAGGATTAAAACATCTATTGTCCCACAAGTGTAAAGCGCCTGATGCACAAAGCACAGCATGTAGAAATTGCAGTTCTTTTATTGGGACAATCTCAGTGTGAAAAGTCCCGATGAATACACCGACAGTCCGCACACGGTTACTTCACAACAGATCCATGCACAGAAACCAGGTGGAAGACAACACGAGGGTTTCAATTGTCAGATCAGAAGTCCTGAGGAGGAGAGGAGATCCATTAAGAATGAATATCGAACGAATCTAAATGAACCAATCGGAATATCCCAGCAGGAGGTTTTGGGGTTAACTTTTCCCGGACGCGGACAGTTAGAAAACCTCGATTTAATATATTCGAAATATAACGGACTAGATTGGCATCAATAGAAATTGACGTCTGGAGCACATCTCCTAAACCTGGAGAAGCAAAGTTTGTGGCGCCGTCTATGAGAATATAGAATCTGGAGAATGGAGAGAAAGCTGGGCTCGCTAGAAGTAAACTGTCAACTCTTTCAAAGCATTCAAAGCAAAGTACATTTTCGGCATGCATTTTATAAACTAATCAGAAAAATCCAAACAAACTAATAATGGAAATGGGCAGTGAGAGCAGGTGAAAAATCCTTTCATGAATTCGCTTCGAATCATTACTGAAGGATTTGAATGCAGCTAATACTTTCAGTTGAAGGTACAGCAAGTGAAAATAACTAAATAAGTTGGCACGTGTACCAAAAGCAAGTCTATGCTTCCTCAAATGTTATAATTGACCATCGCAATTTGTTGATTAGATGAGTGCTGGTGGTGTGATTTTCCGAAATATTCAGTCAGTAACAACACACATGCCCATGTCTAATCACAGACCAAATTGAGTAAGAGGATAAGAGGCAGAATAGAGAACAAACTGGCAACAACAGAAACAGAATCCAGAGAGAAGAGAAGAAAGATATTTGTTCAGATTTTGAAGATCGGCTAAGTGCGGTTCCACCATTATCAGCACTGGGATCAGTGTCCTTTATCATTTCCAGAGAGAACGCGCGCGGAATCGCGAAGTGGAAAGACGATGTCTAAATTGAGTGCAGTGTGAAACGGGGGTATCTGTACACAATCATAATGATTGATAGACTTGAAGAGAGGACAAATCAGTTCGAAAATTAATGCGACTGTAGCCTCGGGTGCAGCATTTTCATCCAAGTAACGAGGTTCCCAAAATAAGAGTCAGAATGGGGGCTCAATGCTGACCTAAACAGACAGGTTGACAATGAAAAATAAATATCAAACTAAACATTGGAGTTCAACGTTTTAGAGAAATAGATAAAATGAAAACACAACGTGGAATGGAATTCTGTAAAGTGTTTCCGGGTGGTTTAAATGTCAGGAACGAGTGGATGTGTGATTCTGGGAGAGCCGTTCGTTGTAACGTATAAATATTTCGATAACTTCCTTTCTGCGCTCATTTTCAGTGGCAAATTAAGCGCGACCGGGAAGGACGGCGCACCTGAGAGTCCAGCCCAATGTGTTTCTTTCCGAGAGTGAGCATCGTTGCAAAGACTTGACTATACTGACCACATTAAACAATTAACAAAATGAAACTGTATTCAATCAGCAATATATCTGTCCACGTAAAATCCATAGGAACACATCTCGATATCCCATTATTTCACTGAAAGCCTTCAATCGACGATGTTCACTCAGAAATTAATTTCCTTTTCTAGGGTTTCTGCCTTAAGTCTGTTTTACTGCACTATCGGACGTAGCTGCCGTCTTTAACTGTGGACATTCAAATAAAGAATGCAAGTTAGTCATTAATGACTTTCAATGCCGAATTCAATGACGAGGGGAAGGGAAGTAAGGTAAAAGAAAACGGCGATTGGAGTACACTTTAGACTGTTGTAGGGTTGTTTGAATGCCCGGAGTTAGTTGATATTTTATTTTTGTGGGAACAGTTCTACATAAAAGAGACAAATAGCGACACATTGTATTTTATTCTCTTGATAATATTTGATTTCTTGATAACAGAAAAGATTTCCGTTTTCTGTGTAATCCGTTACTAAACCCAGAGACATGTCATTGGATTGGGGAAGAGACTAGCCAATTTAAACAAAGAATGTGTCACAACATATCAGTACAATTACTTCCACAGATATTCACAGAAATACATCATCACAGGTATTAGGTGCTCCATCCAAGATGATGATCATACTCAGTCGAAATCTACAGTTACGTGGACTCCTGTAAACGCATAGTCGTTGTTGTCAATTATTTCAATCAGTGAATGCCCCTCAGTGAGTACATTCTGATAGTGACAGATACTCACAATAATATATGGTCACGAAGGTCAGATATTCAATTCTGTTAGATTTCACTGAAATAGATGGTCAGTGGGTCAGGTATTTAACTTCGGTTAGTTGACTGACCGAAGTCCAATGCCATACATCAATTGGACCATGAATACATGTCATGGTGGTCACGTTTCCTGATCTGGTTAGTCACCCACACTCAGTGTAATGCTGCTGCTACTTCCACTCACAAAGTTCCATCAGAGAAATTAAGTTCGCGGCCATCGATTTCACATTCACGGTTTTCTATCTACAACCACTTGGGAATTCAGAGAGCCTCTGAGTTTCAAATTCAGATTTATAATCAGGTGAGGAATTGCGATGAAACTGCAGACATAAGTCACCGCATTTGCTTTCCGTAACCGACATCACTGTTAATGAATCTGATGCACGGTAACCATGCAGTCGACATGTCGCAATATGAATCGCGGAGTAAAACCCGCGAGAAACTCACAGGCAGGTTTACACAATTTTAACAGTTAAAGTTTCTTACCAGGAACACCGATGATCGCAATTACTGGGTAGAATATTTTCTGAAACATTCGAAGAAACATTTTCAATGCAGTGATGTGACTATTTGTGTTGGAGGGAAACTACCTGTATTGAACCTTAATTCCAAAATTCTCTAATTTATACCCTGTTGGTTCACCTCTGGGATATTGACTTTGCAACATCGTTCTGATTGTTGTTTATTTTTAAATTCACATAGGCATTGCGTCATCTAAGGCAGAGGTTATTTGAAGATTGAGTTGCAATGTTCCAGAAACTGGACAGCGAGTTCAAATTAATTTATTATTTAAAATTGTAGCAGTGTTTTTCCACCTGGAAGCCGCCGACATGGTTTTGAGGCGCTGCATTGTGGTAGCGTCTCTCCAGTCCGTGTGCAGGACTGAAGCTGGAACGGGCACAACAGAGCGAGTCAGATGGGCGAGTGCACCCAGATTCGATTTGGCTGAAAGGAACCTTCTATAGACCAACCGACCAACCTCTTTATGTATGATCGAGGGACCCTTGTTCCTTGTAGGATAGCTAGGCAGCTAGAGGAAGGAGCAGAATCTCCCGTGCCCTCTGATGCTCGAACTCCGAGCTGCCCTGAAATGCCTTCCCCATTGTGTTCAAACACACTTCGTGGAGTTCATGCCATCAATAGGGATGCCGTGGCTTGCAGTAATACATGGCAGATGTCCTAAACGAAGTTCACCACTGCGCACACCTCCCTCCCAGCGTTTTAACAGGCTGCCATGCAGTGCCGCAGTGATTGGTTCAGATGTGTTAGGATATTTGCAGTAGACCTTGCAGTGAGAGCCGTGATGTGTACATGGGTTTATCATGTCCCCGACTCTGCCTTTACAGCTCCATTATCTGAATGGGATGATCAGATACCTGGTTTCCAGCAACCCTCCCGGTCAGTCCTCCAATCGCCGGGATTCCGCTGCCTCTGTCTGCTGTGTTGCATAAGAAGTGTAGTGTTCGCCAGTTTGTGACCTCGAATGCCTCCATCTCTCCAAAAGCCATTGTGTTGTCTATTTGAACATTTTGCTGATAAACCATCCAGCCTAATTAACTTTGGCGGTCTACTCAGGGAACCACTCGACATGTGTCACACTTTATTTTCCCTCACGCCACTGATAACGATTTGTGTTAAACTGATTATTTTTCTGCGTGATATTTCCTTTGATGGCTCGGTATTCGGCATGCTCCAACTGCTTTAACCATCCCACAGCCATGTTGAGAGCGCTATTTACTGGGTCTGGTTTAGCTCACTCGGCTAAATCGCTTGCTTTCCAAGCAGGCCAGCAGCTCAGTTAGATTCCCGTACCAGCTTCACCGGAAGGCGCCGGAATGTGGCGACTAGGGACTTTTCACCGTAGTTTCATTGAAGCCTACTCGTGACAATAAGTGATTTTCATTTCCTTAAAACAAGGTAAACTGGGAGAACACCGATGACAGGAAAATTAAAGATGCACAAGCGAAGCGTGGCAAATCTTTCTCTGCCTATCGCACTGTACATTCTGTGTGGAAAACAGTATTTAATTGATCCAACGCGAGCATCTTTGCAAAGTACAGAAAGGGCTGAAAACCGTGTCAGACTTTCTGCCTGAGGTGCTGCGTTGCTGTTGTAAGTGATGAAGTGGGCAACCCCAGTAAATAGCCCATCGTTCGGAGTGCGGAAATTGTTGTGTTCTTGAAAGAATGCTAGAAGTCGTTCAGCAGTTGAAGGGAAGGTTTCTTGTGCTACACAATAAAATGACCGCGTTAGCTTTGACTTACAGAACTTCAATTGTAAATGTAATGATTCGCTATGCTCTGCAACTAGGCCTGGCCACACTAGGAGCATTGAGCTCAAATTTCGTGCCTGTCTTCCTCACCGTCTCTCCAGCCAAAGTGAGGGGGAGGGCCTTCGGCGTCACTCTCATATGTCCCCGAGCTGCCCCCTGGTGGTGCTTCCATTTCCCATCAGCCCCATCTGTACATACTCATGTGAGGATCACTACATCCCCCATTTTCACTTTTTTTTTCATAGTTGCAGAGTTGGAACTAAACCCAAATTCCTGTATTACAACCCAGCCAGAGTCCTGTATCTGAGTCCCATCCCTGTCCAAGCCGCTGGGGTAAGGAGCTTCTGATTGCTGCATTGATCACTTTCCTCCAATCAACAAGGACCAAATTCCCGCTCTTTCTAATCCTCACAGGAAGATATTGAGAGTCTAAGATCTAAGAAACGTGAAGTATCCAATTGGAGAGTTGCATTCTGGCGACTGGAATCTCTCTCCACAGCTGCTTCTGGTGCTGCTTTCACAGACAAGCAGCCGAAGAACCCCACCAATACCCAAACAGGAGAACATTCATCCAGTGGAGGCGGCAGAAGAGTGTTTGGGCGAAGTCAACTTAGTCACCTCGACTGTACTGTGAGTAGCTGAAGAACAGGTGTCAAAGAGCGGATCAGACAGAATGCAAAAGTTTGATACTAATCAAAAAAAAAGGCAGATGTGCTGCTGGGTGATAGCGATTTGCTTGCTTTTGGTGTGAGTGAGAAAGTAAATAGCAGAGGATCGTTTCGATGCACCGACTTCTGGATTATGGGCCCAGCACGCTGCCGCTCCGCCACTCTGCTGGTGTTTCAGTTTCGCCGGGTCGCACGTGACTCACAGTGTGAAGAAATCAGTAACAGGTTGATCAATGTTTCCAGAGAGGTGAAACTGCCGCCCCGAACTTCCTTCTATGAAGGTGATTACAGTCACTCCCCACTTTCCCATCAGCAGAAGAAATCACATCACATTCTCAGCACGAAATTAAAATATCTGAACTATGCTGACCAGAATCAGTGTGCTCAAACGTGTGTTCTTGTTGGAAGAACAAATGAGGAAGTTAATAGTTGTCTGGCTGCCGCTGGGCAGTGAGGTCGTAGTTCCTGGTTTAAGGAGCAGAGTGCCGCAGCGGAAGCGTGCTGGGCCATTACCCCGGGGTGCAGGAATCGAGGCTATTCTCTGCTATTTACATTCTCCCTTTCCTTCCAAACATGGCCGGGCTTTTCTCACACATTACTTTCTTGCTCTTCTTTTCGTTCAATTATCTCTCATCTTGGTGCTTTGTTTTGATGCTAAGCTGTCCACACTATCTGTTTGATCTGGACAAACGGTTTTGTGTCAATCGGTTCAATAAAATCCTGTGGAGGGAATTCTAATCTCCTCAGGATGATGTTTAATGTTTTGCTGAATGAACTGTTTTTTTTTCACGGGGTGAAAGGTTATGTCACTGGATTGGGAATCCAGGGGACAGAAATAATCTTTGGGACAGAGAATAAATCCCAGGACGGCAGCTGGTGAAATTTAAATTCACTGATTTCGTGAATCTGGAATTTGAAGGCATCGGAGCTGGTTACATTTGGTCAGGTGCAAGCTGGCACATTTTCTGCTTGGTTGGTTAATGCGCCGCAGTAAATACACAACTTCTTCACCGACTGTCCGCAATGTTTTCAATTACACATGAATTTCCAGAATGTTTCCAAGGTAACTGATATTGTTGCACAACTAATGTGATCAGACGAACAGTGCGTTTAGGAAGCTGAGATTTTCCAACAGTTCAAGGGTTGGTCTCCAAATCCAATGGCTTTTTTCACGGACATTCTATCCCTTCTCACAGAGAGACTGGGACTCCGGTCATTGCATGAAAACACTAACTTCCTGGAGTGATTTCAGGATGGGTTTACAACGCTTTGTATCGAAAAAATTGTCAATGACAGTCCTGTTAAAAGCAGTTCAGTTAGGGGAGTGGCTGTGGCTTTGTACTTGCAATTAAATGGGGCAGCACGGTAGCACAGTGGATAGCACAGTTGCTTCACAGCTCCAGTGAGCTGTCTGTGCGGCGCCTGCGCGTTCAGCTCGTATCTGCGTGCGTTTCCTCCGGGTGCCTCCGGTTTCGTTCAGAAGTTCGGTGCAGATCAAGAGGCCGAATGTCCTGCAGGGATTCTGTGGATAACAAATTAGAATCGTCATAACTCCGACACTGACGGGGTGTTTCAGGCGTCTGAATGGTGTACATCATGATGCGATCAAATGTTTGTATCGTTCAGTCTTTCCGCGGTGTTTTATTTACAATGTGTAGAAACATGTTGGAAATGGTGTTGAAGTGTTTCCCATCAGTCCATTCAGAACAATCTCTCAGCTAACGTAATGGAAATTTAATTTGCTGACAGAAACTATATTTCCAACATTTCACATCTGGCTGCACATCTGGACCATTGCACAAAGACAACATTCTTCCATTAGTTATTGTGGATGTTAAACGTCCATGAGGTGGTTTGGTGAAGAGCCAGAAGAGCCAGGCGAGAATATAAGAAGTCTTTGGCAGGTAGGATCAAGGATAACCCTAAAGCTTTCTGTAGATATGTCAGGAATAATAGAATGACTAAGGTAAGAGTAAGGCCAGTCAAGGACAGGAGTGAGAAATTGTGCGTGGAGTCCGAGATGATAGGAGAGGTGCTAAAAGAGTATTTGTCGTCTGTATTCAGACAGGAAAAAAAACAAAGTTGTCGAGGAGAATACTGAGATACAGGCTACTAGACTAAAAGGGCTTGAGGTTCATAAGGAGGAGGTGTTAGCGATTCTGGAAAGTGTGAAAATGGATAAGTCCCCTGGGCCGGATGGAATTTATCCTAGAATTATTTGGGAAGCTAGAGAGGAGATTCCTGAGCCTTTGACTTTGATCTTTAAGTCATCTTTGTCGACAGCAATAGTGCCAGAAGACTGGAGGATAGCAAATGTTGTCCCGTTGTTCAAGAAGGGGAGTAGAGTTAACACCGGTAACAGTAGACCGGGGAGCCTTACTTCTTTTGTGGGAAAAGTCCTGGCAAGGTTTATAAGAGATAGGATCTATAATCATCTGAAAAGCAATAATTTGATTAGAGATAGTCAACATGGTTTTGTGAAGGGTAGGTCGTGCCTCACAAACTTCATTGAGTCCTTCGAGAAAGTGACCAAACAGGTGGATGAGGGTAAAGCAGTTGATATCGTGTATATGGATTTCAGTAAAGCGTTTGATAAGGTTCCCCACGGTAGGCTATTGCAGAAAACTCGGAGACATGGGATTCACGGTGATTTAGCAGTTTGGACCATAAATTGGCTAGCTGGAAGAAGACAAAGGGTGGTGGTTGACGGGAAATGTTCAGACTGGTGTCTAGTTACTAATGGTGTACTACAAGGATCTGTTTTGGGGCCGCTGCTGTTTGTCATTATTATAAATGACATGGAGGAGAGCGTAGAAGAATGGGTGAGTAAATTTGCAGATGACACTAAAGTCGGTGGTGTTGTGCACAGTGCAGAAGGATGTTACAAGTTACAGAGGGACAGAGATCATCTGCAGAGCTGGGCTGACAGGTGACAAATGGAGTTCAATGCAGAAAAGTGTGAGGTGATTCATTGTGGGAGGAATAACATGAAGACAGAGTACTGGGCTAATGGTAAGATTATTGGTAGTGTGGACGAGCACAGAGATCTCGGTGCCAAAGTCCATAGATCCCTGAAAGTTGCCACCCAGGCTGCGAGGGTTGTTTAGAAGGCGGACGATGTGTTATCTTTTTTTGGTAGAGTAATTGAGTTTCGGAGCCATGAGGTCATGTTGCAGTTGTACAAAACTCTGGTGCGGCTGCATTTGGAGTATTGCGTGCAGCTCTGTTCGCCAAATTATAGGAAGGATGTGGAAGTATTAGAAAGGGTAAAGTGGAGATATACAAGGATGTTGCCTAGTATTGATGGAAGTTCGTATGAGGAAAGGCTGAAGGATTTGAGACTCTTTTCGATAGAGAGAAGAAGATTAAGATGTGACTTAATTGATTCATACAAGATGATCAGAGGATTAGATAGGGTGGACATTGACAGCCTTTTTCCTCGGATGGTGATGTCCAGCACGAGGGGCATCGCTTTAAATTGAGGGGAGATAGATATAGGACAGACGCCAGAGGTAGGTTCTTTACTCAGAGAGTAGTAAGGGCGTGGAATGTCCTGTCTGCAACAGTAGTGGACTCGCCAACACTAAACGGATTCAAATGGTCAATGGATAGGCATTGGAGGATACGAGAATAGTGTAGAGGGTCTTTAGAGAGGTTTCACAGGACGGCGCAACATCGAGGACCGAATGTTCCGTAATGTTCTATGTTCTCTGTTCTCTATCTCTATCTAATGCTTGTAAATTAAGGGTAAAGTAAACATGGTCAAACCACCGAACAAGCAGATGGTTGGACTGTGCGAAGAATCGGGTGCAATACTGAGGTCCCACTGCCGGCTGGCTTCCTATTCTATTCATCCATTTGTTTCCGATTTCACCAATAAGGTGACATCCAGGCTTTTGCTCATTTGTCGGCGGGATGAGCGGCCGTGAAGAACCGGAGGGCGGCATTGCTGTCAGACATTTGGCATGAATATTTTTTTCAACAGGTTTCACAGCACTTCGTGTCAGGCACAACTCAAACAAAGAAACTTCCGTGAATTTGGAATTTGCACGAGAAAATAAAGAGACGTAGTCAGCAGGACTCGAACTTGGGCGGGGAGACCCCAATGGATTTCTAATCCATCGCCTTAACCACTCGGCCATGACTACACGTACTGGTGCAGGCAAAAATGACACTTACTGCTGGTAAAGCAATCCTCAAAAATACACTGCCGAAATTTTGAGTTCTGGTGCTGCCTATGAAAGTGTGTCAGCATTCTGGTGGTTATCTGACTCGGCATTAACATTGAATCGTATTTAATCGGGCAGGGTTTTAGTCAGTCTTTCCTTCTGTTTTTCAATCACGTCAAAATACATTCATACACAAAGGAGATCAATGGAAATAGATTGCGACATGACAGAGATAAACACACAATTAATCAGCACTATCACGCAAATAAGCACAAAATTCAATTGCAAAAATCGCAATAGGAATCATGAATGTTGTTTTATTTAGAGCATAATATAATCCAATACCTGCAACAGTGTGTTGAAGATGCCATCGGAGTGCTTCTTCTGTGGGAAGAACACAAAGAGTTTATATTGTTCTATCATTTGCCCGCGTCCTTTCTGCAATATGGATTTGACGAGCTATAAAGAAAGAACATGAGAATTGCAACAGGTAGAATGAAATAAACCAGTATGGTACGAGGCAGTAAATTCAATGTAACTATGGGGAAGAGAAGACAGGGAAGAGATGATGAACGCAAAGGCGGTGTGAGGTGCATTTGTTTTAATGCGAGAGGTGTAGCAGGTATGGCAGATGAACTTAGGACTTGGATCAGTACCTGTAATTTTCTTTGTTCTTTGTATATGTGTATGTAGAATACTGTCTGAGAATGCGATAAACGGTAGATGCAGAGACAGTCAGGAAAGATGTACGGAGTTTCACAAAAGCCTTACGTTGCAACCACAAGTCGGGAAATTGGTGTATTTTGCAGATGGTGAGAAACGATGGACCGTGGAGGAGCAAGGCAATTGGAGATACTCGATACGGAGTAATACACCGACAGTGGAAATATCCGATAACTAGTTTCTAGTTCTCATCAGCCCGGCTGCCATATCAGAGGAGACATTCATTCCTCCAGCTCAAAGTCTGGACAAATTCCTCCAATGCGCTGCTGGAATTAATGGAGACATAGATTCCCTGCAGGGATGGTGCAGGAGGGAGTGTTTCAGATTGCTGGACAATGAGGGCTCATTCTGGGATAGGTGGGACCTCAACAAATGGGGTAGTTTATACCTGGACCAGAGGGATACTAGTATCCTGGGGCGGGGTGGGGGGGGGGGGGAGGTGGTTGGCTACTGCTCTTCGGGAGGGTTTAAACTAGTTCAGCAGGGGATTGGGAACCTGAATTGTAGCTCCAGTATACAAGAAGCTGAGAGTACTGAGGTCATGAGTAAGGTTTCAAAGTTGCAGGAGTGTAACAGCAGGAAGGAAGGTGGTTGAAATTGTATCTACTTCAATGCCAGGAGCATCCAGAATAAGGTGGGTGATCTTGCGGCATGGGTTGGTACCTGGGAATTCGATGTTGTGGCCATTTCGGAGACATAGATAGAGCAGGGGCAGGAGTGGTTGTTGCCGGTACCGGGGTTTAGATATTTCAGTAAGCTCAGGGAAGGTGGTAAGAGAGTGGGAGGGAGGGGGCATTTTTAGTCAAGAACAGTATTACGGTGGCAGAGAGGACATTTGATGAGGACTCGAATACTGAGGTAGTATGGGGTGAGTTAAGAAACAGAAAAGGAGAGGTCACCCTGTTAGGGATTTTCTATAGGCCTCCGAAAAGTTCCAGAGATGTAGAGGAAAGGATTGCAAAGATGATTCTGGATAGGAGCGAAAATAACAGGGTAGTTGTTATGGGGGACTTTAACTTTCCAAATATTGACTAGAGCACTATAGTTCGAGTAATTTAGATGGATCCGTTTTTGTCCAATGTGTGCAGGAGGGTTTCCTGATGTAGATGTAGATGTAGATAGGCCAACAAGAGGCGGGGCAGTATTGGATTTGGTACTGGGTAATGGACCAGGACAGGGGTCAGATTTGGAGGTAGGTGAGCACTTTGGTGATAGTGACCACAATTCGATTATGTTTACTTTAGTGATGGAAAGGGATAGGTATACACCGCAGGGCAAGAGTTATTGCTGGGGGAAAGGCAATTATGATGCGATGAGGCAAGACTTGGGATGCATTGGCTGGAAAGGAAAACTGCAGGGGATGGGCACAATGGAAATGTGGAGCATTTTCAAGGAACAGCTACTGCGTGTTCTTGATAAGTATGTACCTGTTTGGTAGGGGCTAAGTTTTCGAACGAGGGAACCATGGTTTACTAAAGCGGTTGAAACACTTGTCAAGAGGAAGAAGGAGGCTTATGTAAAGATGAGACGTGATGGTTCAGTTAGGGCGCTTGAGAGTTGCAAGTTAGCTAGGAAGGCTCTAAAGAGAGAGCTAAGAAGAGTCAGGCGAGGATATAAGAAGTCTTTGGCAGGTAGGATCAAGGATAACACTAAAGCTTTCTCTAGATATGTCAGGAATCATAGAATGACTAAGGTAAGAGTAAGGCCAGTCAAGGACAGGAGTAGGAAGTTGTGCGTGGTGTCCGAAGAGATAGGAGAGGTGCTAAATGAAAATGAAATGAAAATCGCTTATTGTCACGAGTAGGCTTCAATGAAGTTACTGTGAAAAGCCCCTAGTCGCCACATTCCGGCGCCTGTCCGGGGAGGCTGGTACGGGAATCGAACCGTGCTGCTGGCCTGCTTGATCTGCTTTAAAAGCCAGCCTTGTGAGCTAAACCAGCCCCAAATGAGTATTTGACGTCTGTATTCACACATTAAAAAAACATAGTTGTCGAGGAGAATACCGAGATACAGGCTACTAGACTAGAAGGGCTTGAGGTTCATAAGGAGGAGGTGTTAGCGATTCTGGAAAGTGTGACAATGGATAAGTCCCCTGGGCCGGATGGGATTTATCCTAGCATTCTCTGGGAAGCTAGAGAGGAGATTGCTGAGCCTTTGGCTTTGATCTTTAAATCGTCTTTGTCGACAGCAATAGTGCCAGAAGACTGGAGGATAGCAAATGTTGTCCCTTTGTTCAAGAAGGGGAGTAGAGATAACCCCGGTAACTATAGACCAGGGTGCCTTACTTCTTTTGTGGGAAAATTCTTGGCAAGGTTTATAAGAGATAGGATGTATAATCATCTGGAAAGCAATAATTTGATTAGAGATTGAACAGTACAGCACAGAACAGGCCCTTCATGTTGTTCCCAGCCACGATCACCCTACTCAAACCCACGTATCCACGTAACCTAACAACCTCCCCCTTAACCTTACTTTTTTTATTAGGACACTATGGGCAATTTAGCATGGCCAATCCACCTAACGGGCACATCTTTGGACTGTGGGAGGAAACCAGAGCAAACCCACGACTCCATTTTAAATTTGCTGCCTAAGACTATGACCTGCAGTTCTAGAATGCCACACGTCTACAGGGGGACGTGCAGACTCCACACAGACAGTGACCCAGCCGGGAATCGAACCTAGGACCCTGTAGCTGTGAAGCATTTATGCTAACCACCATGCTACCCTGCTGCCCCAAGTCAATATGGTTTTGTGAAGCGTAGGTCGTGCCTCACAAACTTTATTGAGTCCTTCGAGAAGGTGACCAAACAGGTGGATGAGGGTAAAGCAGTTGATGTGGTGTATATGTATTTCAGTAAAGTGTTTGATAAGGTTCCCCACGGTAGGCTATTGCAGAAAACACGGAGACAAGGGATTCACGGTGATTTAGCAGTTTTAATCAGTAATTGGCTAGCTGGAAGAAGACAAAGGGTGGTGGTTGATGTGAAATGTTCAGACTGGTGTCCAGTTACTAATGGTGTACTATAAGGATCTGTTTTGGGGCCGCTGCTGTTTGTCATTATTATAAATGACTTGGAGGAGAGCTTAGAAGGATGGGTGAGTAAATTTGTAGATGACACTAAAGTCGGTGGAGTTTTGCACAGTGCAGAAGGATGTTACAAATTACAGAGGGACATAGATAACCTGCAGAGCTGGGCTGACAGGTTGCAATTGGAGTTCAATGCAGAAAAGTGTGAGGTGATTCATTGTGGGAGGAATAACATGAAGACAGAGTACTGGGCTAATGGTAAGATTATTGGTAGTGTGGACGAGCACAGGGATCTCGGTGTCAAAGTCCATAGATCCCTGAAAGTTGCCACCCAGGCTGCGAGGGTTGTTAAGAAGGCGTACGATGTGTTAGCTTTTATTGGTAGAGGAATTGAGTTTCGGAGCAATAATGTCATGTTGCAGTTGTACAAAACTCTGGTGCGGCTGCATTTGGAGTATTGCGTGCAGTTCTGGTAGCCACATTATAGGAAGGATGTGGACACATTAGAATGGTACAGCGGGGATTTACAAGGATGTTGCCTAGTTTTGAGGGAAGATCGTATGAGGAAAGGCTGAGGGATGTGAGACTCTTTTCGTTAGAGAGAAGAAGATTAATATGTGACTTAATTGATTCATACAAGATGATCAGAGGATTAGATAGGGTGGACATTGACAGCCTTTTTCCTCGGATGGTGAGGTCCAGCACAAGGGGACATCGCTTTAAATTGAGGGGAGAAAGATCTTGGACAGATGCCAGAGGTAGGTTCTTTACTCAGAGAGTAGTAAGGGCGTGGAATGTTCTGTCTGCAACAGTAGTGGACTCGCCAACACTAAACGGATTCAAATGATCAATGGATAGGCATTGGACGATAAGGGAATAGTGCAGAGGGTCTTTAGAGGGGTTTCACAGGACGGCGCGACATCGAGGGCCGAATGTTCTGGAATGTTCTATGTTCTCTGTTCTATATCTCTATCTAATGCTTGGAAACTAAGGGTAAAGTAAACATGGTCAAACCACCTAACAAGCAGATGGTTGGACTGTGCGAAGAATCGGGTTCAATACCGAAGTCCCCCTGCCGGCTGGCTTCCTATTCTATTCATCCATTAGTTTCCGATTTCACCAATAAGGTGACATTCAGGCATTTTGCTCATTTGGAGACGGGATCAGCGGCCGTGAACAACCGGAGGGCGGCATTGCTGTCAAACATTTTGCCATGAACATTTTTTGAAAACAGGTTCCACAGCACTTCATGTCAGGCACAACTCATCACAAAGAAACATGCGTGAATTTGGAATTTGCAAAAATCTCATCCAGGAAACAAATCTTTTCCTTTGGAAGGGAGATATTGAATCTTCCTGAGGTTGATAATCTAGCTGGAGAAATTTAACCTCGTGGAAGAAAACTCAATATCAGGAGTGGGATTCGAACCCACGCCTCCACAGAAGACCACAACCTGAACGCAGCGCCTTTGACCGCTCGGCCATCCTGGCGTCGAAGGTATGATCCGTGCACAAATCGACTTAAATTCGATCTTCACCTCATTTCATTTCAAACAAGACATGCTTTTCCTACTTTTGCACCCCAGCCAGAATCCTGTATCTGATGCCAGCCCTCTCCAAGCCGTTAGGGGTTCCGGAGCTTCTCATTGCTGCATTGATCACTTTGCTCCAATCAACAAGGACCGAATTTCCGCTCTGTCTGTTCCTCACACGAAGTTATTGAGAGTCGAAGATCTGAACGACGTGAAGTCTCCAATTGGAGAGTTACATTTTGGCGATTGGAATATCTTTCCACAGCTGCTTCCGGTGCTGCTTTCACAGACAAGCAGCCGAAGAACCCCTCCAGTGTACAAACAAGAGAACGCTCATCAAGTGGAGGCGGCAAAAGAGTGTTTGGGAGAAGTCAACTTAGTCACCACAACTTTACTGTGGGTAAAGCTGAAGAACAGGTGTCAAAGGGGGGATCAGACTGAAAGCAAAACTTTGATACCAATAAAGAGGAAGGCGGATGTTCTGCTGGGTAAAAGCGACTTGTTTGCTTTTGGTGGGAGTGAGAAAATAAATAGCAGAGGATGGTTTCGATCCATCCACCTCTGTGTTATGGGCCCAGCACGCTTCCGCTGCTCTTGGTTGACGCTCAGTGGGGCCGGACGTCAGGAAAATTTTGAAGAAATCAGTAACAGGTTGATCAATGTTCCCAGAGAAGTGAAACTGCCGCCCCGAACTTCCTTCTGTGAAGGTGATTCCAGTCACTCCCCACATTTCCATCAGAACAACGTCACAGAAGAAATCACATCACCTTCACAGAACAACCATTCAGCACGAAAGTAAAATATCTGAACTGTGCTGACCAGAACCAGTGTGCTCAAACGTGTGTTCTTGTTGAAACAACAAATGAAGAAGCGAATGGTTGTCTGGCTACCGAAGGGCCGTGATGTCGTCGCTCTTGGTTTAAGGAACAGAGTGCCGCAGCGGAAGCGTGCTGGGCCATTACACCAAGGTCGAGAAATCGAGGCAATCCTCTGCTATTTACATTCTCCCTCACACAACAAGTAATCATAACGCACGCTCCTGTTTGCTTTGCAGCAAATACCTATCAGAATATTTTTTGCAGTTTCATCCTGACATTAGTCCCGGGAATGAATCAGACAGCATGACACATGAAATGTAAAGCTCACAAATAGGGAACCACAGAGGAAATGCTTTAAAGTCTCAGCAGGTCTGACAGCATGTGTAGGGAGAGAAAACAACGAACGTTTCGAGTCCAGGTGACCCTTTGTGAAATCTGGATTGTAAACGTTATCCAGTCGTACCTTACAGAGGAGCAATATAGATACATACTGATGTACGTGAATGTATCACAATAAGGAAATAAAGTATTATCGAACAATAAATCACAATAGAAACCGAGTTCCCAACTTTCCCTCTCGGACGGATGTGAACAACCCAACCAGCCAGACTATTTACAACAAGAAAAGTCTAATTTCACCCAGAGTCCTGGGATCAATATTAATTCCTCAACCAGAGTCACTGAAGGAGAATATCGAGTCATTAACTGGGCTTTCGCCTGCCGGGTCTTGCTGTGCGTATTTAAGCAGGAATCTCATGTCCTGAGAACAAAGCTTTACCTTTGAAAGGGAGATTTTGGATCTCCTGAGGTTGAAAATCTACCCGGAGAAATCTCACCTCGTGGAAGAAAACGTAATATCAGAAGTGGGATTCGAACCCACGTCTCCAGAGGCGACTGCGACCTGGACGCAGCGCCTTTGACCGCTCGACCATCCTGATGCGCTGTCGTTTAAACTAAGATCCGTGCACAAACCGACTTAAATTCTATCCTCATCGTCATTTCATTTCCAACAAGAGATGCTTTTCCTAATTCTGAACCCCAGCCAGAGTCCTGTACCTGATGCCATCCTTGTCCAAGCCGCTGGGGGTAAGGAGCTTCTCATTGCTGCATTGATCACTTTGCTCCAATCAACAAGGACCAAATTTCCGCTCTTTCTGATGTTCACAGGAAGATATTGAGAGTCGAAGATCTGAGCGACGTGAAGTATCCAATTGGAGAGTTGCATTCTGGCGACTGGAATCTCTCTCCACAGCTGCTTCCGGTGCTGCTTTCACAGACAAGCAGCCGAAGAACCCCACCAATACCCAAACAGGAGAACGTTCATCCAGTGGAGGCGGCAGATGAGTGTTTGGGAGAAGTCACCTTAGTCACCTCGACTGTACGGTGGGTAGCTGAAGAACAGGTGTCAGAGAGAGGATCAGACTGAAAGCAAAAGTTTGATGCTAATTAAGAAGACGGATGTTCTGCTGGGTGATCGCGACTTGTTTGCTTTTGGTGTGAGTGAGAAAATAAATAGCAGAGGATGTTTTTGATCCATCGACTTCTTGGTTATTGGCCCTGCACGCTTGCGCTGCGCCACTCTGCACGTGGTTGATGCCCTCCGTAGTCGTACTTGAGGGAAAGTTTGAAGAAATCAGTAACAGGTTGATCAATGTTCCAAGAGAGGTGAAGCTGCCGCCCCGAACTTCCTTCTATGAAGGTGATTCCAGTCACTCCCCACTTTTCCATCAGAACAACGTCATATTAAAAATAACATCGCCTTCACAGAACAGTCATTCAGCACGAAAGTAAAATATCTGAACTGTGCTGACCAGAATCAGTCTGCTCAAACATGTGTTCTTGTTGAAAAAACAAATGAAGAAGTGAATAGTTGTCTGGCTACCGAAGGGCAGTGATATCGTAACTCCTGGTTAAGGGAGCAGAGTGCCGCAGCGGAAGCGTGCTGGGCCATGAGCCCGAGGTCCAGGAAGCGGGGCTATTCTCTGCTATTTACATTCTCCCTCACACCAAATGTAAACATGACGCACATTCCTGTTTTCTTTGTAGCAAATGCCTATCAGAATATTTATTGCCTGTCCAGGTGGGCCGTTGTCTAAGCTGGACTGAAGCGCGTTCCAGTAGGACCCCGCAGACGGACAAAATAGATAGACAACGTTTTCCATTAAAACCTCACAGGGGGCCAATAAGGAAATATAGCATTAACGAGTAATAAATCACAATAGAAACCCAGCTCCCATCTTCCCCTCATGTACGGATGCGAACAATCCAACCAGCCACACTTTTTACAACAAGAGAAGACGATTTTTCCCCGGAGTCCAGGCATCAATATTTATTCCTCAACCAGAGTCACTGTGCCGTTTGCGCAGTAACTAACTAGGCTTTTAACTGTTTGTTCCTGATGTGCGAAATGTAGCAGTAATCTCATGTCCTGAAGCCACCGCTTCACCATTGAATGGGTGGTATTGGATCTTCCTGGGATTGAACATTTTGCTGGAGAACTGTAATCTCGTGGAGGAAAAGTCAATGTCTCGAGTGGAATCGAACCCACGCTTCCAGAAATGACTACGACATCAACGCAGTGTCTTAGAATGCTCACCCACCCTGACACTGCGCGGAGGAAGGAATGCTCCGCGCAAAACCCGACTTTAATTCTATCTTCATCGTCATTTGATTAGAAACTAGATGTGTTTTTATTATTTTTGAACCACAGAAAGAGTCCTGTATCTGAGTGCCATCCTTCTCCTAGCCGCAGGGGATTAAGGAGCTTTTCGTTGCTGCATTGGTCATTTTGCTCCAATCAACAAGGACCGAATTGCCGCCCGAACTCATCCTCACAAGAAGGTATTGAGAGTGTAAGATCCGAGCAACATGCTGTATCCAATTGGAGCGTTGGAACCTGGCGACTGGATTGTCTCTCCACAGCTGCTTCCTTGCTGCTTTCACAGTAAAGTAGCCGAAGAACCCCTCCAGTGTCCAAACAGGAGGATGTTAATCCAGGAGAGGCGGCAGAAGAGTGTTCTGGGAGAAGTCATCTGAGTCACCTCGACTGTACTGTGGTTAGCTGAAGAAGAGGTGTCAAAGAGCGGATCAGACAGAAAGCAAAAGTTTGATTATAATAAAGAAAAAGGCTGATGTGTTCCTGGGTGATAGCGACTTGGTTGCTTTTAGTGTGAATGATAAAATAAATAGCAGAGAATGGTTTCGATCTACCGACTTCCGGGTTATGGGCCCAGCACGCTTCCGCTGCGCCGCTCTGCTCGCGGTTGATTGTCCCCGGGTGGGACTTGAGGCAAAATTTGAAGAAATCAGTAGCAGGTTGATCAATGGTGACAGAGATGTGAAACTGCTGTCCCGAACTTCCTTCTATGAAGGTCACTTCCCACTTTCCCATCAGAACAACGTCACAGAATAAATCACATCACCTGCACTGAGCAACCATTCAGCACGAAAGTAAAATATCTGAACTATGCTGACCAGAATCAGTGTGCTCAAACGTGTGTTCTTGTTGAAACAACAAATAAGGAAGTGAATAGTTGTCTGGCTGCCTCTGGGCAGTAATGTCGCAGCTCCTGGTTTAAGGAGCAGAGTGCCGCAGCGGAAGCGTGCTGAGCCATTAGCCCGAGGTCGAGGAATCGAGGCTATTCTCTGCTATTTACATTCTCCCTTTCCTTCCAAATATGGCCGGGCTTTTCTCAGACCTTACTTTCTTGCTATTCTGTTCGTTCAATTATCTCTCATCTTGGTGCTTTGTTTTGATGCTAAACTGTCCACAATATCTGTTTGATCTGGACAAACAATCGATGCTCCAATTAGAACAAAATGTTTTGTGTCAATCGGTTCAATACAATCCTGTGGAGGGAATTCTAATCTCCTCAGGATGATGTTTAATGATTTGCTGAATGAACTGTTTTTTGTTCACGGGGTGAAAGGTTATGTCACTGGATTGGGAATCCAGGGGACAGCAATAATCTTTGGGACAGAGAATAAATCCCAGGACGGCAGCTGGTGAAATTTAAATTCACTGATTTCGTGAATCTGGAATTTAAAGGCATCGGAGCCGGTTACATTTAGTCAGGTGCAAGCTGGCACATTTACTGATTGTTTGGTTAATGCGCTGCAGTAAATACACGACTTCTTCACCGACTGTCCGTAATGTTTTCAATAAAACATGAAGTTCCAGGATATTTCCAATGTAACTGATATTGTTGTACAAATAATGTAATCAGACGAACAGTGCGTTTAGGGAGCTGAGATTTTCCAATAGTTCAAGGGTTGGGCTCCAAACCCAATGGCCTTTTCACACGGAGATTCTATCCCTTCTCACAGACAGACTGGGACACCGGTCATCGCGTGAAAGCACTAACTTCCTGGAGTGATTTCTGGCTGGGTTTATAATGCTTTGTATGGAACAAATTGTCAATGAATGTCTTGTTAAACGCAGTTCAGTTAGCGGAGTGGCTGTGGCTTTGGCTTTGTACTTGCAATTAAATGGGGCAGCATCGTAGCACAGTGGTTAGCACAGTTGTTTCACTGCTCCAGGGAGCTGTCTGTGCGGCGCCTGCGCGTTCGCCTCGTGTCTGCATGCGTTTCCTTGGGGTGTCTCCTGTTTCTTTCGGTAGTTCGGTGCAGAGTCAAGAGGCCGAATGTCCTGCAGGGATTCGCTGGATAACAAATTAGAGTCGTCATAACTCCGACACTGACGGGGTGTTTCAGGCGTCTGACTGATGGACATCATGATGCGATCAAATGTTTGTATATTTTAGTCTTTCCGCGGTGTTTTATTTACAATGTGTAGAAACATGTTGGACATGGTGTTGAAGTGTTTCCCATCAGTCCATTCAGAACAATCCCTCAGCCGACGTGATGGAAATGTAATTTGCTGACAGAAACTATATTTCCAACATTTCACAACTGGCTGCACATCTGGACCAATACACAAAGACAAACTTCTTCCGATAGCTATCGCGGATGTTAATGGTCCTTGAGGTGGTTTGGTGAAGTCAGGTTACATGGCGAGTTGGCCGAGAGGTGAAGGTGATGCGCTGCTAACCATTGTGCTTTGCATCTGGGAGTCTGAATCCATCCTCGTCGATGATCCATTTCCTCCGTCTGCGCGTTGGGCCACTTATTGAGTGTGACCTGATGATTCGTTTAGTGGTTCCGGAACTAGGATGAAGTTTAGAATCGCAGTTCAATAGGCCTGAGGAGTGAATCTTCTTGTGCCATTCTCCATACCGATATTCCTAATCCTCTGTCTGATAATCTGTCGGGGCAGCAAGGTAGCATGGTGGTTAGCATAAATGCTTCACAGCTCCAGGGTCCCAGGTTCGATTCCCGGCTGGGTCACTGTCTGTGTGGAGTCTGCACGTCCTCCCCCTGTGTGCGTGGGTTTCCTCCGGGTGCTCCGGTTTCCTCCCATAGTCCAAAGATGTGCGGGTTAGGTGGATTGGCCATGCTAAATTGCCCGTAGTGTCCCAATAAATGTAAGGTTAAGGGGGGGGTTATTGGGTTACAGGTATAGGGTGGATACGTGGGTTTGAGTAGGGTGATCATGGCTCGGCACAACATTGAGGGCCGAAGGGCCTGTTCTGTGCTGTACTGTTCTATAATCGATTTAAATCACGACACCAGCTTTCGGCAGCAGTTTGGCAGCAAGAAAATATGCGGCTTCAGAATTTCCAAAACAGATGCCCGCTTCATCTGGGGCACTGCAGGCAGATTTTGTATTTCCAGAACCGGCCGTCCAGCCGTGAAATGAAGTCCACCAGATGATCTCATTACTCTGTTAGACGTAGGAGCAGTAGTAGGCCATTCGGCCCATCCTGCCTGCTTCACCATTCAATGCGGTAATGACTGACCTGATATAATCCTCAAACCCACTTTCACTCCTCATCCCCATAATCATTGATTTTTTATTGATTAAATCTTGAACATACTAACTGACCCAGCCTCAACGTTCCATTCTCTTTAAATCGACATTTCCACAAGTACACTATACTCTGAGAAAAAACATTCTCATCATTTTTGGTTTAACTAGGCGGCCGGTACCTTACTCTGAGATTATTTCCTCTGCTCCTCGAATCTCCCACATGGGAAAACAACCCCTCAGCATCCACCCTGTCAACCCCCCTGAAAATCTATTACATCAGTGAATTTGAATGGTGGGATTTATTCCGTGTCCCAAAGATTAGTTCAGACATCTGGATTCCCAATCCAGTGACAGAATCATTCATCCCTCTGAACAACAAAACAGTTGATTCAGCTCATTATTGAACGTCTTGGGCCCGTTGGCCGAAGAATGGCAGATGGATTTTAATTTGGATCAATGTGAGGTGATGCATTTTGGTCGATCAAATGAGTGATTGACCTAATCAGTTAATGGTAGGGAGTTGGGGAGAATTACAGAACAAACAGATCTAGGGGTACAGGTTCACGGCTCCTTGAAGGTGGTGTCGCAGGTGGACAGGGTGGCGAAGAAGGCATTCTGCATGCTGGGTTTTAAGGTCAGAATATTGAATACAAGATTTGGGACATCTTGTTGAAGTTGTACAAGACATTGAGAAGAGCACACATGAAATATTGTGTTCAGTTCGTGTCACCCTATTTTCGGAAGGATATTGGTAAACTAGGAAGAGTGCAGAAGTGATTTAGAAGGGTGCTACCAGGAATTGATGGTCTGAGTGAAAAGTGGAGGCTGGATCGGCTGGGAATCTTTTTCCTGGAGCGTAAGAGGCTGAGGGGTGATGTCATAGAGGTCTATGAAATAATGAGGAGCATAAAGAAGGGAATGATGAGCATCTGGAACGGGCTGCCAGAGGCATTGGTAGAGGCGGGTATCATTTTGTCTTTTAAAAATCAGTTAGACAGTTACATGGGCAGGTTGGGTATAGATGGATATGGGGTAACTGCGGGCAAGTGGGACTAGCTTAGTGATAGAAACTGGGCGGCATTAACAAGCTGGGCCGAAGGGCTGTTTCCACGCTGCAAACATCTATGACCCTTTGACTCTGTCTGTCTTCCTGGCGATATTAGAATTTCCTCCACAGACTTGTATTGAACCGATTAATACATAATATTTTATTCTATACTTTATCCAAGTTAAAAAGATACTGTGGATTAATCAGAGACTAAACAAAATACCAGGATGAGAGCGAATTGAATGAACAATGTTCCAAGAAATTATATTCCAAAAAAAGCCCTGCACTGTTTGGATGGAAAGGTGAAACTTTGAGCTGAGGAGTGAAAACTCGGCTGTCAGCAAGTTCCACCGGATTTATGTGTAAAACGAGCACGACTCAACGCGAACCTTCAATCTTCTAAAGTCATCATCAGATTCAGCGAAGCCTTATGCATTAGGCCACGCGACCACCGCCTGTGATATACAAGCCAACATTTATCCCATGTGAATAAATACTGTGATCATATATGTTTCCATGGAAAGCAGTACAATGCAGAAGGAGGCCATTCGACCCATCGAGCCTGCACTGACTCTCCAATCCTGCACCCCACTCATGAGAGGCGGGCCGCAAATGAGGGGTTGGAATTGGAGGGCAGAGTTGCTCCATCGGACTGAATATTCCAGCAGAGGGCAGGTGCGTCAGCTTTCGGAGGGTCAGTACATGTTTGTTGTGCCGAATGGTCTTCTTTTACACTGTATGGATTCTATGATTCTATGTCAGTAGCGGGCTCAGGCGGTGAAGACCTTGTGCCATGCTGCCCACTCCTGACACCATGGAGAAATTCTGATCTCTCAAAGACTGGCGACAAAAGACGTGTAACAAAAAATAATGTATTTCCTGTTTGAGCAGCTGCTCCAGGCTTGTGCTCTGAGCGCGATCCGGGGAGATAGCTGATCATTGTGGATGCGTCATCACGTAATCACGTGATCATTCGGTCCGCACAGGTCCCCTTCTGTGCTGTCAGTTTCTATGATTGAATTGCTTTAATTTGGATCTAGACTGGGAAGTTCGCTGCTATTCCATGTGAAGCAAAAAATGAACTTCTAGGATATTTCCAATGTAACTGATTTTCTTACGCAAACAATTGAATGAGTGGAATTGTGCGTTTATGGAGCCGGGAATTTCGACTCTCTCAAGGCTTCTCTTCAAATCCAATGGTCATTTTATGGCCGATACAACCGCTCCTCACACAAACACCGGGGCACCGTTCATCGCAGGAATGCAAGAACTTCCTGGAGTGATTCCAGGCTGGTTTTATAATGTTTTATATCGACCGCATTATTAATGAATGACCGACTGAACATAGCTGCGATGATCGAGTGGTTATGGACTTTCCCCAGAATGTTCGAGCCCTGCTCCCAGCGACTGTGAACGAAGAATGAATCGGAATTTTAGGAAACGATTTAGCACAAAGTTCGCTGCTTAGCAAATTCTAAGCTCCTCAGGGAGAGGGTTGATAGCGTTTTTGGCACTAGCCCGGCTAGCTCAGTCGGTAGAGCATGGGACTCTTAATCCCAGGGTCGTGGGTTCGAGCCCCACGTTGGGCGCTTTCATATTGTTATCTGAGAATGTTCAGGTGAACGAACTGTTTGATCACAGGATCACAAGATTCTGTCCCTGGACTCGGAATCCAGACGCCTGAACTAATTTTTCGTGTCAAGAGTTGATAAATTTGGAATTTAGTCTCAGTAATGGCGGAGAAAGGCTCTGTTTCTGACGAATTAAATTTCCACATCCGGGAACACATTTCCACAACAGGGAATTATTTGATACAACCACAGTGCAGAACTGTCACCGGCAGGGTCAAGGTTGCACGACAGAGAGAACAGTTACACAGCAGAGAGAACAGTTACACAGCAGAGAGCACAGTGACACAGCAGAGAGAACAGTTACAGAACATAGAGCACAGTTACACAGCAGAAAGCACAGTGACACAGCAGAGAGAACAATTACACAGCAGAGAGCTCAGTTACTCAGCAGATACAACAGTTACACAGCAGAGAGAACAATTACACAGCAGGGAATACATTTAATTGCCTATCTTTGTGCAACAGAAAACCCCTTTTTCCTAAATAACCAGTTTGTCCATTTCAGTATCTTCCTGGTTTGCTCGGAACCTTTTGTGTGTGTCATTGTGTGTGAGCCCTGATAGTCTCTTCCTGCTTGTCTGTGTGTCTTTCTCTGTCCGTTACAGCCGGGCTGATGTTTCGTGTTATTCCCCAGCAAAGGGGAGCTTCACAACACGTGGGTTCTCGTTTATAGAAAAAAATGGATCAGGTGAATAGTTATCTGGCTACCGCAGAGCAGCAATTGCGAACACACCGGCCTTAAGGTGCAGAGTGGCGCAGCGGAAGAGTGCTAGGCTCATAACCCAGAGGTCGATAGAGCGAAACCACCCTCTGCTATTTATATTCTCACTCACACCAAAAGCAAACATGTCGCTATCACCCTGCAGCACATCCGCCTTTTCTTTTCAGTAAATTAGTATAAAAGTCTTGCTTCCTGTGTGATCCGGACATTTATCCCTGGAATGAAGCAGACGGCATTACAACATTGTGAAGCTCAAAGTAGCAAAATAGGAAAGCTCATCAATTGACTCTCTGAGCAAAACAGGCAACATGTGTTGTGTGTGTATTATTGATGCCAAAATCACATTATCTCCACTGTTTGGAGTGGGTTATGTTTTATTAACACTCACCAGCCTGACGGAGGAAGTTAAAAAGGACCTGCAAAGATGGAACCCACTCCCGCTCTCCCTCGCGGGGAGAGTTCAGATGATCAAAATGAACGTACTGCCCAGGTTCCTCTTCCTGTTTAGATCCATTCCGATCTACATCCCCAAGGCCTTTTTCAAAGCGCTGGACAAACTCATCATGGCGTTCGTATGGGGGGGGGGGGGGGGGTAAAAATGCTAGGATCCCAAAGAAGGTCTTACAAAAAACAAAAACCAGGGGAGGGTTCGCCCTCCCGAATCTACAACTCTACCACTGGGCAGCAACAGCCGAGCGAGTAAGGGGATGGATCCAGGAGCCAGAAGCTGAGTGGGTGCGTGCGGAGGAGGCCTCCTGCATGGGAACCTCCCTCCGGGCCCTCGCCATGGCAGCACTCCCATCCCCACCCAAAAAACACTCCAGCAGCCCAGTGGTGACAGCCACCCTCCAATCCTGGAACCAACTGCGGCAGCAACTTGGCCTGACCAAAATGTCGAACAGGGCTCCCATCTGCAACAACCATAGGTTCACACCAGCACTGACTGACGCCACCTTCAAAAGGTGGAGGCAGGACGGGGGGACACTGACAGTCAGGGACCTATACACGGACGACAGGATCGCAACACTGGAGGAACTGACAGAGAAATTTCAGCTAGCTGGGGGGAACGAGCTACATTACCTGCAGCTCAAAAACTTCCTACGAAAGGAGACAAGGACGTACCCACAACCGCCACGACAGACACTACTGGAAGACCTACTGGACGCAAGTATCCTAGAGAAAGGGAACTGTAGTGACATGTATGACCGACTGGTAGATAGGGACGACACCGTACTGGACGCAACAAGGAGGAAATGGGAGGACGACCTGGGGATGGAGATAGGGTGGGGACTCTCGAGCGAAGCACTGCATAGGGTCAACTCCACCTCCACGTGCGCAAGGCTCAGCCTGACGCAACTAAAAGTGGTACATGGAGCCCAGTTAACAAGAACCCGTATGAGTAGGTTCTTCCCGGAGGTGGAAGACAGATGTGAACGGTGCCAAAGAGGCCCGGCCAACCACGCCCACATGTTCTGGTCTTGCCCCAGACTCGTGGAGTACTGGACAGCCTTCTTCGAGGTTATGTCCAAAGTGGTGGGAGTGAGGGTGGAGCCATGCCCGATAGTGGCGGTCTTCGGGGTTTCAGAACAGCCAGATCTATTCCTGGGGAGGAGGGCGGACGCCCTTGCCTTTGCCTCCCTGATCGCCCGCCGTAGAATCCTGTTTGGCTGGCGGTCAGCAGCACCGCCCAGAGCTGCGGACTGGCTGTCCGACCTCTCGGAATCTCTCCAAATGGAGAAAATCAAATTTGCCATCCGAGGGTCGGACGACGGCTTCCACAGAACGTGGGAGCCATTCATGCAACTGTTCCGGGACCTATTTGTGGCCAATGTACAAGAGGAAGAATAGTCGGGGGAAGGTAGCGGGAGGGGAGGGGGGGCTACAGGTTCGTTACGGGGTTTCGATGGCTAGCTAAGGCCCAAAACCAAACTAAATAAACATGTTGAGGGGCGGGGGGGGGGGGGGGGGGGGGGGGCGCAGTTACTACTACGAAGATGCTTACCTGTAAATATGTATGTTAATTTTTGCGTGTTTGTTTTTTTTCTCTCTCCTAACAATTTGTAATTTGTTCAATATAAAATATGAAAACTGAATAAAAACATTTATAAAAAAAAATGTTTTATTAACACAGTCATGCCATTTGGAAAAGATAGAAACAAGAGTTTTTCAGTGTTTTCAGAGCCAAAAACAGCGAGAAGGGGAACAGTTTGTATAATAACTTTCAGCAATACCCCACAGAGGGGTAATAGTGTAGACACCTGGGGTGACCACTACCCAACACAAAATGGAAGATTGCAAGGAATGCAGAGAAATTGGACATGTTGTAAAAGCAAGCAGCTTGCAAAGCGCTTTCAGACTACTGCAGAAACCAGTTTTGACTGCGGCAGAAACCAGACAGCACTATGAAAAGAAAACAGTTAGCATACTAATGAGGCGATACCGGGCGATCCTCAGATACAATGGTAACAAGTTAAACACAGATCGATACATTCAATGGAAGGCCAGACTTTTCGGCGCCATAGAAGTTCCAAACAATAAGTCCTAAGAACCGCCCCAGTGATCGAGGAATTGCCCCGCTATTAGGGAATTCAAATCAATCGCTTGGGAAGATACCCAATCGATTGCGAGAGTATAGAGGGTCCGCCCATGTAGGCGCAAGACCCTGAGAGGAGTATAAGACAGAGACCGCGACCCCAGCTCTCTCTCTGCCAGCCTCTCCTTGACCAGCCAGCCCTCCCAGCAGAACACCGTTTGCAACAGAAGAACCTCGAGGAGGAGAGGTCTGGACAGCAGCCGCCAACCAGTAAATCACAACGCATTACTGTAATATAATAAACGTGTGTTGTTTGAACTTACTAATTGGTGTATGGATTTATTGTTTTGAACTTGAACTTGAAAATTGTGCCGGTATCTTAACGATACCTGGCAACTCCAAAGCTAAGTAACGAAACAGAGCCAAATTGAGTGTTAAGCACACTCACCCAGAACGAGCAACAATATGGATATGTAACAATACCCAATAATAAACCACAATAGAAACCGAGATCACAGTTTCCCCTCTCGGACGGATGTGAACAATCCATCCAGACTATTTACAATAAGCGAAGATTCCTGCCACCAGCCACCTCACTTTCTCCAGCTCTCTTCCTCAGTTCAAACCCCACGGAATCACGCAAACGGTTCCCGCCAATTTATTATTGCGATCGCCAGGAATCGAACCCGGTTCAACTAGCTTGGAAGACAGCTATGCTCACCAGTACACACCCATCACTTGTTACCGAACCTTTGAAAGCAGACCAAGGCAGGCCAGCAGCACGGTTCAATTCCCGTACCAGCCTCCCCGAACAGACGCCGGAATGTGGCGACTAGGGGCTTTTCACAGTAACTTCATTTGAAGCTAACTTGTGACAATAGCGATTTTCATTTTATTGAGTCCTTTTGCTGCTTTGCATTAGTTTGATTAATTGTTTCGTTAAACAACGTCTATGTTTATGTTATTTCACTCCAATTTAAAATGTTCCTGAATGAAAGTGTCCGTGTCGGACGGCTCCCGTTCAGCCAGCAGATGGCACCAGTCCACAATAAATGTATTTATTTCTGATGTTCTGTCTGTCATTACATAGGACTCTTGCTTTGCCCTGAGACCTTACCTTTGTCCTTGTGTCCTGATGCTGCCGTTTACGCCCTGTTTAAGTAATCATAGAATCCCTCCAGTACAGAAGGAGATTTTTCGGCTCATCCAGTCTGTACTGAGCCTCGGAAAGCACACCCCAACTCGGCGCAATCCCCTCCGATCCGTCATGGTACATCAGGTCGCAGTCTCCTCTGGAGAGGAGGGTTCGAATCCCACTCCAGACATTGACATTGATTCTCAGCTGCGATAAAATGGTAGGGGTCCCGGGTTCAAATCCCGGACGAGCCCGGATGGTGTCACTGACTGAAATCGGGGAATCCAGGGAAGTTATTGCCGCGAATAAATCACTGCAGATTCCGTGAGAAATCGGACACGGTATTTAAAGGTCGTTTGATCATGGTGTGGGATTCGGAATTTATCCTGAAGTAAAAACAGACGCACGCTTGTGCATCCACGCCGCTGGCTGAATACAATGGTTTCTTGGATCCGATAAATCTTTGATTTGAGCAACGCGCTTGCAGGATGAGGTGGCCGAGTTTTCAGGGGACGGACTGCTGATTCATTGTGCTGTGGGAACGCATCCCATCATCATCGAATTTTCATCCTGTTTTCTCCGAATTGGGACTCATTTTTCCAAGATGAATCTGCAATCAGTGATGTGACAATCCAGTCCAAGTTATGAAGCCGGATTGCATCGAGTTGTGTTGGAAGAGCGGGAATTGAAAATCCAGTCTTGTTCGGATTGAGATGCATTGATCGGGTGGTGAGAGAGGAACCACTCTGTCTGTTGGGTAGTGTCAAAGCAAATCAACATTTCATTGGTCGAGGGAATGAGGAGTTCAGGGAATCAGGATATTTACGCGGCAAAAATCTGCTGAAGGAGGGAATGAGGGGATTCCAAAAATGTATTCCGAACTTTAATGTAGCGGCGGCAACGCAGATTCACCAGAATGATACAGGCACAGAAGGTTTCAATTACGGGGACAGCTTAGAATTATAGAATCACAGAATTGTTACAGCACAGGGTGAGGCCATTCCGCCCACCGTGTCCATGTCAGTCACCCAGAGCTGGCGGGTAGTCCCGTGATAAAATCAGAAAATGCCGTAAAATCTCACCAGGTCTGGCAGCAGCTGCGGAGAGGGAAACAGAGAATGGGAAGCAGGGTCATACTGGACTGCAAACTGTAACTCTGTTTCTCTCTCCACAGATACTGACAGACCAGCCGAGTTATCCAACATTGTCTATTTCTGTTTCAGGATTTTATGTCGAATCTCCATAGCGGCTTTGCCTTTGTGCTCGGCGTTTCTATTTACTTATTTCTGTATAAATTTAGAGTACCCTATTTTTCCAATTAAGGGCCAATTTAGCGTGGCCAATCCACATACCTTGCACATCTTTGGGTTGTGGGGGTGAAACCCACGCAGACATGGGGCAAATGTGCAAACTCCACACGGGCAGTGACCCAGGGCCGGAGTGACGTTTCAATTTATAAAGACTGGTCCCGTATGTCCCGGAAGTCCCGTCTGGGCACTAAGGGACAACTTAGCATGGCCAATCCACCTAATCCACGTCTTCGCACTGTGGGGAGAAAACCGGAGCACCCGGCGGAAACCCACGCAGACACGGGCAGAACGTGCAGACTCCGCACAGACAGTGAATCGAACCTGGAACCCTGGCGCTGTGAACCAATTGTGCTGCCGTGATTTGGGCCAAGAGAAGTTATTGCAGCGAATATATCAGTGGAGAACACGTGAAGAAATTAGTACAATATTTTAAGACCGTTTTACCATTGTGTGGAACTGATATATCAAATACAAAACCGCACGCTTGTGCACCCAGGTCACTGGCTGAATGCAATGTTTGCATGTAACCCAGATAAACCTTTGATTTATTTGCTGAACAAGAATTTCCCCATCTCCGCCTTGAAGGTAATCAATGTTCCGCTTCCGCCGATTCCTGAGGCAGAGTTCCAAAGTCGCACAGCTCACTGAGAATGAGAAATGTCCTCATCTCCGTCCGAAAAGGGCGACATCCTTGTTTCTAACTGCCCACCACTTCTGGTCTCACCCACGAGCAGTGAGATCTTTTTAACGTAACGCAAACAGGGAATCGAACTTGGGGCCCTGGAGACGTGAAGACACTGTGCTAACCACTGTGCTACCGTGCTGCCCAAACAGTTGGTTCAATACTCTCAGATAGTAATATGGAAACGCCCAACTTGGTGCTCGAGCGCATGACCCTGGGATGTAGAGTTTTACGCTCCACCAACTAAGCTGGCCGAGTTTCCTAATGGATTGGATTGCATGTGTTTATTGTCACGTGTACCGAGGTACAGTTAAAAGTATTTTTCTGCAAGCAGCTCAACAGATCATTCATTACATGGAAGAAAAGGGAATTAAACAAAATTCAAGAAAATATATGAGAATACATAATACGGCAACACAAGATATACAATGTAACTACATAAGCATTGGCATCGGTTGAAGCATACAGGGTGTAGTGTTAATGAGGTCAGTCAATAAGAGGGTCATTTAGGAGTCTGGTGACAGTGGCGAAGAAGCTGCTTTTGAGTCTGTCCGTGCGTGTTCTCAGACTTCTGTATCTCCTGCCCGATGGAAGAAGTTGGAAAAGTGAGTAAGTGGGGTGGGAGAGATCCTTGATTATGCTGCCCACTTTCCCCCACAGCGGGAGGTATAGATGGAGTCCACGGATGGGAGGCAGGTTCGTGTGATTGACTGGGCAGTATTCACGACTCTCTGAAGTTCCTTGCGGTCCTGGGCCGAGCAGTTGCCATATCAGGCTGTGATGCAGCCCGAAAGGATGCTTTCTGTGGTGCATCTGTAAAAGTTGGCAAGGATTAATGTGGACATGCCGAATTTCCTTAGTTTCCTGAGGAAGTATAGGCGCTGTTGTGCCTTCTTTGTGATAGCGTCGACGTGAGTGGACCAGGACAGATTTTTGGTGATGTGCATCCTTCGGAATTTGAAACTGCTAACCATCTCCACCTCGGCCCCGTTGATGCTGACAGCGGTGTGTACAGTATTTTGCTTCCTGAAGTCGATGACCAGCTCTTTAGTTTTGCTGGCATTGAGGGAGAGATTGTTGTCGTTACACCACTCCACTTGGTTCTCTATCTCCCTCCTGTATTCGGACTCGTCGTTATTCGAGATCCTGCCCACTGTGGTCGTATCGTCAGCAAACTTGTAGATAGAGTTGGCACCAAGTTTTGCCACGCAGTCGTCTCTGTACAGGGAGTAGAGCAGGGGGCTAAGTACGCAGCCATGCAGGGCACCGGTATTGAGGACTATTGTGTTGGTGTCCATTCTTACTGATGTTTGATAGTGTTTGATGGAACTGCTCAAAAGTATAAACTGAGCGGGTAAATCTGAAATATCCGGAAGAAATTACCAGCATTGTGGTTTTGAACGGAGTCATTTCGGGAACAATCCGACACAAAGAGAAATTCCTGCAGAATTTCAGCTGCAGAAAACATCCTGACGTGATTTGAACACGCAACCTTCTGATCTGGAGTCAGGCGCGCTACCGTTGCGCCACAAGCCCAACTGGTGAGCAGTTCGTGTTTCCCATCATAGATTTATGTTTTATTTTCACCCAACGGCGAAAAAAACTCAAAGAAGTCAGATTGAGGGATATTAAAGGATCACGAAGTAAAGCAGCTGTGCCAATTGGTTAAGGTGATTCACAATAACCCATTGTGCTCTGTACACGTGGCTTCAAATCCCATCCTCGTCTGTGACGTGCCTGTTGTGTCTCTGTTTGGTCCACCTCATGAGGGTGAAGTGAAAAAGCGGCGATTTTTAGCTTTTGTTTGCGGGTTGGGGCTACTACATGACCTGTCTGCTTTTGTAATCCATGCCCCGATTGATGAACACAAATATCTCAGATGCATTTTCCAGCAGCCTATTAACCTGCCCTTCAGCCTTCAGAGATCTATGGACAAACAGTTCAAGGTCCCTTTGTTCCTCAGGACTTCCCAGGGTCAGGCCATTCACATTAATCCAAAACAATATAATATTCTTTATTGTCACAAAGAGGCTTATCTTAACACTGCAATGAAGTTACTGCGAAAATCCCCGACCAAAGGCATCATATGTTAATTTTCAGCGTTAAATTCCATCAGCCAATTTTCTGCCCATTTGACCATCCCGTCTATATCTTCCTGTAACTCAAGACCCTCAACCTCACTGTAATCTTGAAACTCAGTGAAAGGATTTCACCCTCCTCTCGGAATCTGATCACCACCTCAATCCTAACACTCAGCTTGGGTGGGCAGACAAGACAACTTCCTTCCCGCAGCCCCCCAGCACAGACTGGATAATATCCCAAACTCCTATCCTGCTATTGTCACATTGCACCCCCACCTTGTTATCTTCACAAAACTTCAGGAATCTCAGACAAAATCTTCAGACCGTTGATTTGATCTTCAACCAACAGCTTGTCCCTGATTAATTCCATCTTGGGAAGAGGGGCTCGACATTCCGCGGTTCTCTGCAGACATCCGATTGCTGATGATGGACCAAAGGAGGCCAACAACCTGAAAGAAAGCCTCTCTCACAGCCCTGTGAGCGTGGCTCCATTAGACTTTTCGGTCAATACCTGCAGAATAGATAACAATGGAGAGAAGTGTGAGCATTTTCAGCGTCACAATTCTCTGGACATAGAGGATTCAAAATAAAACATTTTTGAAAACACTGAACAGATCCTCTGGGAGCAGCACTCAAGTCAAAGGGGAAAATCCAATGGATTTCTAGTGGAAAGATTTAACAACTGGATGAATGCAGCTGAAATCAATCCTCGCGTTTCAATCTCTGCAGATATTCCAGTGAATTGAACCCTGCAAAAGGCATACTTTTCGAATAGAAATCCAACACATTTCCCCCCGTTATGGAAGTTGTCAATCGCACAGATGGTCAAACGGTATACGGCTGTGCTGGGATTTTAATCCATATTGCTCTTTGGGAACAGACACTTTCACGCACTAAGTTAGAGTGTGAAGATGTTCAGCTAATCACAAAGCTGCAGCAGGTCGGCTCGTTGGTCTAGGGGTATGATTCTCGCTTAGGGGCTTTCATTTGCGGTAGAATGCGAGAGGTCCCGGGTTCAAATCCCGGGCTAGCCCAGTTTTTTGGGGTGGAGGTGTTGATCTTGGGTCCGGTGCGCATTCCAAGAGCCGGTGCAGACTCGATGGGCCGAATGGCCTCTTTCTGCACTGTAAATTCTATAATTCTATGAACGCTGGTAATACTTTAGGGATCTGTAGTATCTGTGAAAAGAGAAGTAGTTAACATTTCGCTTCCTGACCTTTCATTGCAATGACCTGTTTCTCTCCCCACATATGCTGCCGGACCAGCTGAATATTTCCAGCATTTTCTGTCTTTGTTTCAGATGTGCAGCATCCGCAGTATTTTGCTTTTGGGTCGAAGGACAATTAGTTGCCTTTCCTGCCCACAGGGTTATTGCAGATCTCTCTGGCTGTGGCTGTCGCTGATTCGGCCAAACATTTAAAATCTAACATTAATTGTCCTTGAGAGTGTGTGTGTGTGTGTGTGTGTGGAGGGGGGGGGGTGATTCTGGAACCGCTGTAAGTCCATATGGTGTTTGTACACGCACAGTGCTGTTAGGGAGGGTTCCAGGTTTGGATGGTGCCTCGCGGATGGAAAGTCAATGTCAGGAGTGGGATTCGAACCCTGACCTCCAGAGAAAACTGCGACCTGAACTCGGCCACCCTGACGTATTCGAAAGGTTAGGTGCGATTAGGCCGAAATCGGGTGCTCTTTCCGAGGGTCGGTACCGACTCGATGGGCCGAATGCCCCCCTTCTGCACTGGAGGCATTCTCTGATTATTTAAACAGGGTGAAAATGGAAGCATCAGGACACAAGGACAAGTTAAGATCGCAAGCCAGAGTAAGTGTCCTATGTAATGACACATAGAACATGAGAAATTATTAGATAAATACATTTAATGTGGACTGGTGCCATCTGCTGGCTGAACGGGAGCCGTCCGACACGGACACTTTCATTCAGGAGCATTTTAAATTGGAGTGAAATAACTGACGCAAAGTAAGTATTTGTTAAGAAACAGTTTAGCAAACTAATCTAAACAACCAAAAGGACACAGACTCAATCAATGAGCGATGGTGATATAGTGGTGAGCATAGTTGCCTTCCAAGCAGTTGACTTGGGTTCGTATTCCCTGCCACCGCAATAACAAATTGGAAATTAATACCTCACTTCCTGAGAAAGCGAAACAGTTTTTCACTCAGAATTTATGCGCAGGTCCAGCGGGGAATGAAATAAATTCTTAACAGTGTTCGACGATTCACCCCCCCCCCCCCCCCCCACCAGCCCTCAAACAAAAGCTAAAAATCGCAGCATTTTTACTTCGCGCTCATGAAGGGGACCAAACAGAAACACAACAGACACGTTACGGACAGGATGGGATTTGAAGCTACGTGTACTGAGCACAATGGGTTATTGTGGATCACCTTAACCAATTGGCACAGCTGCTTTACTGCGTGATCCTTTAATATCCCTCAATCTGACTTCTTTGAGTTTTTTTCGCCGTTGGGTGAAAATAAAACATAAATCTATGATGGGAAACACGAACTGCTCACCAGTTGGGCTTGTGGCGCAACGGTAGCGCGTCTGACTCCAGATCAGAAGGTTGCGTGTTCAAATCACGTCAGGCTCAGGGATGTTTTCTGCAGATGAAATTCTGCAGGAATTTCTCTTTGTGTCGGATTGTTCCCGAAATGACTCCGTTCAAAACCACAATTCTGGTAATTTCTTCCGGATATTTCAGATTTACCCGCTCAGTTTATATTTTTGAGCAGTTCCATCAAACACTATCAAACATCAAACATCAGTTAGAATGGACACCAACACAATAGTCCTCAATACCGGTGCCCTGCATGGCTGCGTACTTAGCCCCCTACTCTACTCCCTGTACAGAGACGACTGCGTGGCAAAAATTGGTGCCAACTCTATCTACAAGTTTGCTGACGATACGACCATAGTGGGCCGGATCTCGAATAACGACGAGTCCGAATACAGGAGGGAGATAGAGAACCAAGTGGAATGGTGTAACGACAACGATCTCTCCCTCAATGCCAGCAAAACTAAAGAGCTGGTCATCGACTTCAGGAAGCAAAATACTGTACACACCCCTGTCAGCATCAACGGGGCCGAGGTGGAGATGGTTAGCAGTTTCAAATTCCTAAGGATGCACATCACCAAAAATCTGTCCTGGTCCACTCACGTCGACGCTATCACAAAGAAAGCACAACAGCGCCTATACTTCCTCAGGAAACTAAGGAAATTCGGCATGTCCACATTAACCCTTGCCAACTTTTACAGATGCACCATAGAAAGCATCCTATCGGGCTGCATCACAGCCTGGTATGGCAACTGCTTGGCCCAGGACCGCAAGGAACTTCAGAGAGTCGTGAATACTGCCCAGTCAATCACACGAACCTGCCTCCCATCCGTGGACTCCATCTATACCTCCCGCTGTGGGGGAAAGTGGGCAGCATAATCAAGGATCTCTCCCACCCCACTTACTCACTTTTCCAACTTCTTCCATCGGGCAGGAGATACAGAAGTCTGAGAACACGCATGGACAGACTCAAAAACAGCTTCTTCGCCACTGTCACCAGACTCCTAAATGACCCTCTTATTGACTGACCTCATTAACCCTACAGCCAGTAGGCTTCAACCGATGCCAATGCTTATGTAGTTACATTGTATATCTTGTGTTGCCGTATTATGTATTCTCATGTATTTTCTTGAATTCTGTTTAATTCCCTTTTCTTCCATGTGCTGAATGATCTGTTAAGCTGTTTGCAGAAAAATATTTTTCACTGTACCTCGGTACACGTGACAATAAACAAATCCATTCCAATCCAATCCATTAGGAAACTCGGCCAGCTTAGTTGGTGGAGCGTAAAACTCTACATCCCAATGCCGTGCGTTCGAGCACCAAGTTGGGCGTTTCCATATTACTATCTGAGAGTATTGAACCAACTGTTTGGGCAGCACGGTAGCACAGTGGTTAGCACATTGTATTCACGTCTCCAGGGCCCCAAGTTCGATTCCCTGTTTGCGTTACGTTAAAAAGATCTCACCGCTCGTGCGTGAGACCAGAAGTGGTGAGCAGTTAGAAACAAGGATGTCGCGCTTTTCGGACGGAGATGAGGAAATCTCTCACTTTCAGTGAGCTGTGCGACTTTGGAACTCTGCCTCAGGAATCGGCGGAAGCGGAACTTTGATTACCTTCAAGGCAGAGATGGGGAAATTCTTGTTCAGCAAATAAATCAAAGGTTTATCGGGGTTACATGCAAACATTCCATTCAGCCAGTTACCTGGATGCACAAGAGTGCGGTTTTTTATTTCATATATCAGTTCCACACAATGGTAAAACGGTCTTAAAATATTGTACTCATTTCTTCACGTGTTCTCCACTGATATATTCGCTGCAATAACTTCTCTGGGCACAAATCACGGTAGCACAAGTGGTTCACAGCGCCAGGGTTCCAGGTTCAATTCACTGTCTGTGCGGAGTCTGCACGTTCTGCCCGTGTCTGCGTGGGTTTCCGCCGGGTGCTCCGGTTTTCTCCCCACAGTGCGAAGACGTGGATTAGGTGGATTTGCCCTGCTTAATTGTCCCTTAGTGCCCAGACGGGACATACGGGACATACGGGACCAGTCTTTATCAATTGAAACGTCACTCCGGCCCTGGGTCACTGCCCGTGTGGAGTTTGCACATTTTTCCCATGTCTGCGTGGGTTTCACCCCCACAACCCAAAGATGTGCATGGTATGTGGATTGGCCACGCTAAATTGGCCCTTAATTGGAAAAATAGTGTACTCTAAATTTATACAAAAATAAGTAAATAGAAACGCCGAGCACAAAGGCAAAGCCGCTATGGAGATTCGACATAAAATCCTGAAACAGAAATAGACAATGTTGGATAACTCGGCTGGTCTGGCAGCATCTGTGGAGAGAGAAACAGAGTTACAGTTTCCAGTCCAGTATGACCCTGCTTCCCATTCTCAGTTTCCCTCTCCACAGCTGCTGCCAGACCTGCTGAGATTTTACGGCATTTTCTGATTTTATCACGGGACTACCCGCCAGCTCTGGGTGACTGACATGGACACGGTGGGCGGAATGGCCTTACCCTGTGCTGTAACAATTCTGTGATTCTATAATTCTAAGCTGTTCCCGTATTTGAAACCTTCTATGCCTGTATCATTCTGGTGAATCTGCGTTGCCGCCGCTACATTAAAGTTCGGAATACATCTTTGGAATCCCCTCATTCCCTCCTTCAGCAGATTTTTGCCGCGTAAATATCCTGATTCCCTAAACTCCTCATTCCCTCGACCAATGAAATGTCGATTTGCTTTGACACTACCCAACAGACAGACTGGTTCCTCTCTCACCACCCGATCAATGCATCTCAATCCGAACAAGACCGGATTTTCAATTCTCGCTCTTCCAACACAACTCGATGCAATCCGAGCTTCATAACTTGGACTGGATTGTCACATCACTGATTGCAGACTCATCTTGGAAAAATGAGTCCCAATTCGGAGAAAACAGGATGAAAATTCGATGATGATGGGATGCGTTCCCACAGCACAATGGATCAGCAGTCCGTCCCCTGAAAACTCGGCCACCTCATCCTGCAAGCGCGTTGCTCAAATCAAAGGTTTATCGGATCCAAGTAACCATTGTCTTCAGCCAGCGGCGTGGATGCACAAGCGTGCGTCTGTTTTTACTTGAGGATAAATTCCGAATCCCACACCATGATCAAACGACCTTTAAATACCGTGTCCGGTTTCTCACGGATTCTGCAGTGATTTATTCGCGGCAATAACTTCCCTGGATTCCCCGATTTCAGTCAATGACACCATCCGGGCACGTCCGGGATTTGAACCCGGGACCCCTACCATTTTATCGCAGCTGAGAATCAATGTCAATGTCTGGAGTGGGATTCGAACCCTCCTCTCCAGAGGAGACTGCGACCTGATGTACCATGACGGATCGGAGGGGATTGCGCCGAGTTGGGGTGCGCTTTCCGAGGATCAGGACAGACTGGATGAGCCGAAAAATCTCCTTCTGTACTGGAGGGATTCTATGATTACTTAAACAGGGCGTAAACGGCAGCATCAGGACACAAGGACAAAGGTAAGGTCTCAGGGCAAAGCAAGAGTCCTATGTAATGACAGACAGAACATCAGAAATAAATACATATATTGTGGACTGGTGCCATCTGCTGGCTGAACGGGAGCCGTCCGACACGGACACTTTCATTCAGGAACATTTTAAATTTGAGTGAAATAACATAAACATAGACGTTGTTTAACGAAACAATTAATCAAACGAATGCAAAGCAGCAAAAGGACTCAATGAAATGAAAATCGCTATTGTCACAAGTTGGCTACAAATGAAGTTACTGTGAAAAGCCCCTAGTCGCCACATTCCGGCGTCTGTTCGGGGAGGCTGGTACGGGAATTGAACCGTGCTGCTGGCCTGCCTTGGTCTGCTTTCAAAGGTTTGGTAACAAGTGATGGGGGTGTACTGGTGAGCATAGCTGTCTTCCAAGCTAGTTGAACCGGGTTCGATTCCTGGCGATCGCAATAATAAATTGGCGGGAACCGTTTGCGTGATTCCGTGGGGTTTGAACTGAGGAAGAGAGCTGGAGAAAGTGAGGTGGCTGGAGGCAGGAATCTTCGCTTATTGTAAATAGTATGGATGGATTGTTCACATCCGTCCGAGAGGGGAAACTGTGATCTCGGTTTCTATTGTGGTTTATTATTGGATATTGGTACATATCCATATTGTTGCTCGTTCTGGGTGAGTGCTTAACACTCAATTTGGCTCTGTTTCGTTACTTAGCTTTGGAGTCGCCAGGTATCGTTAAGATACCGGCACAATTTTCAAGTTCAAGTTCAAAGCAATAAATCCATACACCAATTAGTAAGTTCAAACAACACACGTTTATTATATTACAGTAATGCGTTGTGATTTACTGTTTGGCGGCTGCTGTCCAGACCTCTCCTCCTCAAGGTTCTTCTGTTGCAAACGGTGTTCTGCTGGGAGGGCTGGCTGGTCAAGGAGAGGCTGGCAGAGAGAGAGCTGGGGTCGCGGTCTCTGTCTTATACTCCTCTCAGGGTCTTGCGCCTACATGGGCGGACCCTCTATACTCTCGCAATCGATTGGGTATCTTCCCAATCGATTGATTTGAATTCCCTAATAGCGGGGCAATTCCTCGATCACTGGGGCGGTTCTTAGGCCTTCTTGTTTGGAACTTCTATGGCGCCGAAAAGTCTGGCCTTCCATTGAATGTATCGATCTGTGTTTAACTTGTTACCATTGTATCTGAGGATCGCCCGGTATCGCCTCATTAGTATGCTAACTGTTTCTTTTCATAGTGCTGTCTGGTTTCTGCCGCAGTCAAAACTGGTTTCTGCAGTAGTCTGAATATACAAGCGCTTTGCAAGCTGCTTGCTTTTACAACATGTCCAATTTCTCTGCATTCCTTGCAATCTTCCATTTTGTGTTGGGTAGTGGTCACCCCAGGTGTCTACACTATTACCCCTCTGTGGGGTATTGCTGAAAGTTATTATACAAACTGTTCCCCTTCACGCTGTTATAGTCTTTGAAAACACTGAAAAACTCTTGTTTCTATCTTTTCCAAATGGCATGACTGTGTTAATAAAACATAACCCACTCCAAACAGTGGAGATAATGTGATTTTGGCATCAATAATACACACACAGCACATGTTGCCTGTTTTCCTCAGAGAGTCAATTGAAGAGCTTCCCTATTTTGCTACTTTTTGCTTCACAATGCTGTAATGCCGTCTGCTTCATTCCTGGGATAAATGTCCGGATCACACAGGAAGCAAGACTTTGATACTAATTTACTGAAAAGAAAAGGCGGATGTGCTACAGGGTGATAGCGACATGTTTGCTTTTGGTGTGAGTGAGAATATAAATAGCAGAGGTTGGTTTCGCTCTATCGACCTCTGGGTTATGAGCCTAGCACGCTTCCGCTGCGCCACTCTGCTCCTTAAGGCCGCTGTGTTCGCAATTGCTGCTCTGCGGTAGCCAGATAACTATTCACCTGATCCATTTTTTTCTATAAACGAGAACCCACGTGTTGTGAAGCTCCCCTTTGCTGGGGAATAACACGAAACATCAGCCCGGCTGTAACGGACAGAGAAAGACACACAGAAAAGCAGAACCTTTTGTGACACACACAAAAGGTTCCGAGCAAACCAGCAAGATACTGAAATGGACAAACTGGTTATTTAGGAAAAAGGGGTTTTCTGTTGCACAAAGATAGGCAATTAAATGTATTCCCTGCTGTGTAATTGTTCTCTCTGCTGTGCAACTGTTGTCTCTGCTGAGTAACTGAGCTCTCTGCTGTGTAATTGTTCTCTCTGCTGTGTCACTGTGCTTTCTGCTGTGTAACTGTGCTCTCTGCTCTGTAACTGTTCTCTCTGCTGTGTCACTGTGCTCTCTGCTGTGTAACTGTTCTCTCTGCTGTGTAACTGTTCTCTCTGTCGTGCAACCTTGACCCTGCCGGTGACAGTTCTGCACTGTGGTTGTATCAAATCATTCCCTGTTGTGGAAATGTGTTCCCGGATGTAGAAATTTAATTCGTCAGAAGCAGAGCCTTTCTCCGCCATCACTGAGACGAAATTCCAAATTTATCAACTCTTGTCACGAATAATTAGTTCAGGCTTCTGGATTCCGAGTCCAAGGACAGAATCTTGTGATCCTGTTATCAAACAGTTCGTTCACCTGAACATTCTCAGATAACAATATGAAAGCGCCCAACGTGGGGCTCGAACCCACGACCCTGGAATTAAGAGTCCCATGCTCTACCGACTGAGCTAGTCGGGCTGGTGCCAAAAACGCTATCAACCCTCTCCCTGAGGAGCTTAGAATGTGCTAAGCAGCGAACTTTGTGCGAAATCGTTTCCTAAAATTCCGATTCATTCTTCGTTCACAGTCGCTGGGAGCAGGGCCCGAACCTTCTGGGGAAAGTCCATAACCACTCGGTCATCGCAGCTATGTTCAGTCGGTCATTCATTAATAATGCGGTCGATATAAAACATTATAAAACCAGCCTGGAATCACTCCAGGAAGTTCTTGCATTCCTGCGATGAACGGTGCCCCGGTGTTTGTGTGAGGAGTGGTTGAATCGGCCATAAAATGACCATTGGATTTGAAGAGAAGCCTTGAGAGAGTCGAAATTCCCGGCTCCATAAACGCACAATTCCACTCATTCAATTGTTTGCGTAAGAAAATCAGTTACATTGGAAATATCCTAGAAGTTCATTTTTTGCTTCACATGGAACAGCACCGAACTTCCCAGTCTGGATCCAAATTAAAGCAATTCAATCAGAGAAACTGACAGCACAGAAGGCGACCTTTGCAGACCGAATGGTCACGTGATTACGTGATGACGCATCCACAATGATCAGCTTTCTCCCCGGATCGCCCTCAGAGCACAAGCCTGGATCAGCTTCTCAAACAGTTAATACATTATTTTTTGTTACAAGTCTTTGGTCGCCAGTCTTTGAGAGATCAGAATTTCTCCATGGTGTCAGGAGTGGGCAGTATGGCACAAGGGCTTCACCGCCTGAGCCCGCTACTGACATAGAATCACAGAATCCATACAGTGCAAAAGAAGACCATTCGGCACAACGAGCATATCCTGACCCTCCGAAGGCTCACGCACCTGCCCTCTGCTGGAATATTCAGTCCGATGGAGCAACTCTGCCCTCCAATTCCAACCCCTCATTTGCGGCCCGCCTCTCATGAGTGGGGTGCAGGATTGGAGGGTCAGTGCAGGCTCGATGGGTCGAATGGCCTCCTTCTGCATTGTACTGCTTTCCATGGAAACATATATGATCACAGTATTTATTCACATGGGATAAATGTTGGCTTGCATATCGCAGGCGGTGGCCGCGTGGCCTAATGCATAAGGCTTCGCTGAATCTGATGATGACATTAGAAGATTGCAGGTTCGCGTCCAGTCGTGCTCGTTTTACACATAAATCCGGTGGAACTTGCTGACAGCCGAGTTTTCACTCCTCAGCTCAAGGTTTCACCTTCCCATCCAAACAGTGCAGGGCTTTTTTTGGAATATAATTTATTGGAACATTGTTCATTCAATTCGCTCTAATCCTAGTATTTTGTTTAGCCCCTGATGAATCCACAGTATCTGTTTAACTTGGATAAAGTATAGAATAAAATATTATGTATCAATCGGTTCACTACAATTCTGTGGAGGAAATTCTAATATCGTCTGGAAGACAGACAGAGTCAAAGGGTCATAGATGTTTGCAGCATGGAAACAGCCCTTCGGCCCAGCTTGTTAATGCCGCCCAGTTTATATCACTAAGCTAGTCCCACTTGCCCGCATTTGGCCCATATCCATCTATTCCCACCCTCACCATGTAACTGTCCAACAGAGTTTTTAAAGACAAAATGATCCCCGCCCCTCCCACTGCCTCCGGCAGTCCATTCCAGATGCTCCTTATTACATTATTTATGCTCCTCATTATTTCATAGACTTCTATGACATCACCCCTCAGCCTCTTACGCTCCAGGAAAAAGATTCCCAGCCGATCCAGCCTCCACTTTTCACTCAGACCATCAAGTCCTGGTAGCACCCTTGTAAATCACATCTGCACTCTTCCTAGTTTACCAATATCCTTCCGAAAATAGGGTGACAAGAACTGAACACAATATTTCATGTGTGCTATTCTCAATGTCTTGTACAACTTCAACAAGACGTCCCAAATCTTGTATTCAATATTCTGACCTTAAAACCCAGCATGCTGAATGCCTTCTTCACCACCCTATCCACCTGCGACACCACCTTCAAGGAGCTGTGAACCTGTACCCCTAGATCTGTTTGTTCTGTAATTCTCCCCAACTCCCTCCCATTAACTGAGTAGGTCAATCACTCATTTGATCGACCAAAATGCATCACCTCACATTGATCCAAATTAAACTCCATCTGCCATTCATCGGCCAACGGGCCCAAGACGTTTAATAATGAGCTTAATCAACTGTTTTGTTGTTCAGAGGGATGAAAGATTATGTCACTGGATTGGGAATCCAGATGTCTGAACTAATCTTTGGGACACGGAATAAATCCCACCGTTCAAATTCACTGATGTAATAGATTTTCAGGGGGGTTGACAGGGTGGATGCTGAGAGGTTGTTTCCCCATGTGGGAGAATCGAGGAACAGAGGAAATAATCTCAGAGTAAGGTACCGGCCGCCTAATTAAACCAAAAATGATGAGAATGTTTTTTCTCAGAGTATAGTGTACCTGCGGAAATGTCGTTTTGAAGCGAATGGAACGTTGAGGCTGGGTCAGTTAGTATGTTCAAGATTTAATCAATAAAGAAATCAATGGTTATGGGGATGAGCAGGGAAAGTGGGTTTGAGGATTATATCAGGTCAGTCATTACCGCATTGAATGGTGAAGCAGACAGGATTGGCCGAATGGCCTACTTCTGCTCCTACGTCTAACAGTGT
>NC_052176.1:10728229-10919698 GCF_902713615.1 Scyliorhinus canicula | reverse complement strand
ACCCACTCTCTCTCACAGACACCCACTCTCTCTCACACACACCCACTCTCTCTCACAGACACCCACTCTCTCACAGACACCCACTCTCTCTCACAGACACCCACTCTCTCTCACAGACACCCACTCTCTCTCACACACACCCACTCTCTCACAGACACCCACTCTCTCTCACAGACACCCACTCTCTCTCACACACACCCACTCTCTCTCACAGACACCCACTCTCTCTCACAGACACCCACTCTCTCTCACAGACACCCACTCTCTCTCACAGACACCCACTCTCTCTCACAGACACCCACTCTCTCTCACACACACCCACTCTCTCACAGACACCCACTCTCCACACACACCCACTCTCTCTCACACACACCCACTCTCTCACAGACACCCACTCTCTCTCACACACACCCACTCACTCTCACACACCCACTCTCTCTCTCTCTCACACCCACTCTCTCTCACAGACACCCACTCTCTCTCACACACACCCACTCTCTCTCACAGACACCCACTCTCTCTCACAGACACCCACTCTCTCACAGACACCCACTCTCTCTCACACCCACTCTCTCTCACACACCCACTCTCTCTCACACACCCACTCTCACACACACACACTCTCTCTCACACACACCCACTCTCTCACACACACCCACTCTCTCTCACACACACCCACTCTCTCTCTCACACACACCCACTCTCTCTCTCACAAACACCCACTCTCTCACAAACACCCACTCTCTCACACACACCCACCCACTCTCACACACCCACTCTCACACACCCACTCTCTCACACACCCACTCTCTCTCACACACCCACTCTCTCACAGACACCCACACTCTCTCACACACCCACTCTCTCTCACACACCCACTCTCTCACAGACACCCACTCTCTCTCACAGATACCCACTCTCTCACACACACCCGCTCTCTCACAGACACCCACTCTCTCACAGACACCCACTCTCTCACACACACCCACTCTCTCTCTCACACACCCACTCTCTCACACACACCCACTCTCTCTCTCACACACCCACTCTCTCACACACACCCACTCTCTCACAGACACCCACTCTCTCTCACAGATACCCACTCTCTCACACACACCCGCTCTCTCACAGACACCCACTCTCTCTCACACACACACCCACTCTCTCTCACACACACCCACTCTCTCTCTCACAGACACCCACTCTCTCTCACAGACACCCACTCTCTCTCACAGACACCCACTCTCTCTCTCACACCCACTCTCTCTCACAGACACCCACTCTCTCTCTCTCTCACACACCCACTCTCTCTCACAGATACCCACTCTCTCACACTCACCCACTCTCTCTCACACACACCCACTCTCTCTCTCTCTCTCTCACACAATCCCACTCTCTCACAGACACCCACTCTCTCTCACAGACACCCACTCTCTCTCTCTCACACACACCCACTCTCTCTCACACACACCCACTCTCTCTCACACACACCCACTCTCTCTCACACACACCCACTCTCTCTCACACACACCCACTCTCTCTCACACACACCCACTCTCTCTCACAGACACCCACTCTCTCTCTCTCACAGACACCCACTCTCTCTCTCTCACACACACCCACTCTCTCTCACACACACCCACTCTCTCTCACAGACACCCACTCTCTCTCACAGACACCCACTCTCTCTCACAGACACCCACTCTCTCACAGACACCCACTCTCTCTCACACACACCCACTCTCTCTCACAGACACCCACTCTCTCTCTCTCACAGACACCCACTCTCTCTCTCTCACACACACCCACTCTCTCTCACACACACCCACTCTCTCTCACAGACACCCACTCTCTCACAGACACCCACTCTCTCTTACACCCACTCTCTCACACACACCCACTCTCTCTCACACACCCACTCTCTCTCACACACCCACTCTCTTTCACACACCCACTCTCTCTCAGACACCCACTATCTCACAGACACCCACTCTCTCTCACACACCCACTCTCTCTCACACACCCACTCTCTCTCTCTCTCACACACCCACTCTCTCTCACACACCCACTCTCTCTCTCTCACACACCCACTCTCTCTCACACACCCACTCTCTCACAGACACCCACTCTCTCACACACACCCACTCTCTCTCACACACCCACTCTCTCTCACACACCCACTCTCTCTCTCTCACACACACCCACTCTCTCTCACACACACCCACTCTCTCTCACAGACACCCACTCTCTCTCACAGACACCCACTCTCTCTCTCTCACAGACACCCACTCTCTCTCTCTCACACACACCCACTCTCTCTCACACACACCCACTCTCTCTCACAGACACCCACTCTCTCTCACAGACACCCACTCTCTCTCACAGACACCCACTCTCTCTCACAGACACCCACTCTCTCACAGACACCCACTCTCTCACAGACACCCACTCTCTCTTACACCCACTCTCTCACACACACCCATTCTCTCACACACACCCACTCTCTCTCACACACCCACTCTCTCTCACAGACACACACTCTCTCACAGACACCCACTCTCTCTCACACACCCACTCTCTCTCACACACCCACTCTCTCTCTCTCTCACACACCCACTCTCTCTCTCTCTCACACACCCACTCTCTCTCACACACCCACTCTCTCTCTCTCTCACACACCCACTCTCTCTCACACACCCACTCTCTCACAGACACCCACTCTCTCTCTCTCTCACACACCCACTCTCTCTCACACACCCACTCTCTCTCTCTCACACACCCACTCTCTCACACACACCCACTCTCTCTCTCACAGACACCCACTCTCTCACACACACCCACTCTCTCACACACACCCACTCTCTCTCACACACCCACTCTCTCTCACACACCCACTCTCTCTCACAGACACCCACTCTCTCTCACAGACACCCACTCGCTCTCACAGACACCCACTCTCTCTCACAGACACCCACTCTCTCTCACAGACACCCACTCTCTCTCACAGACACCCACTCTCTCACACACCCACTCTCTCTCGTGCGCGCCCACTCTCTCTCTCTCACAGACACCCACTCTCTCTCTCTCACACACACCCACTCTCTCACAGACACCCACTCTCTCACAGACACCCACTCTCTCACAGACACCCACTCTCTCACACACACCCACTCTCTCACACACACCCACTCTCTCACACACACACACTCTCTCTCACACACCCACTCTCTCACAGACACCCACTCTCTCTCACACACCCACTCTCTCACAGACACCCACTCTCTCTCACACACCCACTCTCTCACACACACCCACTCCCTCTCACAGACACCCACTCTCTCTCTCTCTCTCACAGACACCCACTCTCTCTCTCTCACAGACACCCACTCTCTCTCACACACACACCCTCTCTCTCACACACCCACTCTCTCTCTCACAAACCCACTCTCTCTCTCACACACACCCTCTCTCTCACACCCACTCTCTCTCACAGACACCCACTGTCTCTCACAGACACCCACTCCCTCTCACAGACACCCACTCTCTCACACACACCCACTCTCTCATACACACCCACTCTCTCTCACACACCCACTCTCTCTCACACACCCACTCTCTCACACACACCCACTCTCTCTCACAGACACCCACTCTCTCTCTCTCTCTCTCACACAATCCCACTCTCTCACAGACACCCACTCTCTCTCACACGCATCGACTCTCACACGCACACCCACTCTCGTACTCAAGCCCACTCTCTCACACATACACACCCACTCTCTCTCTCACACACACTCTCTCTCACACACATTCTCTCTCACATACACACCCACTCTCTCACACACACACCTATTTTCCCACCCACACACCCACTCTCTCTCACACCCACACTCTCACACACACCCACTCTCTCTCACACACACCCACTCTCTCTCACACACACCCACTCTCTCTCACACACCCACTCTCTCTCACACACCCACTCTCTCATACACACCCACTCTCTCACACACACCCACTCTCTCTCTCTCACACACCCACTCTGTCACACACACCCACTCTCTCTCACACACCCACTCTCTCACACACACCCACTCTCTCTCACACACCCACTCTCTCACAGACACCCACTCTCTCTCTCTCAGACACCCACTCTCTCTCACAGACACCCACTCTCTCTCTCACACACATCGACTCTCACACGCACACCCACTCTCGTACTCAAGCCCACTCTCTCACACACACACACCCACTCTCTCACACACACAACTATTTTCCCACCCACACACCCACTCTCTCTCACACCCACTCTCTCTCACACCCACTCTCTCACACACACCCACTCTCTCATACACACACCCACTCTCTCATACACACACCCACTCTCTCTCACACACCCACTCTCTCACACACACACCCACTCTCTCACACACACACCCACTCTCTCACACACACACCCACTCTCTCACACACACCCACTCTCGCACCCACACCCACTCTCTCACACGTACATCTCTCACACACACGCCCACTCTCTCACACGCCCACTCTCTCACACACGCCCACTCTCTCTCACACGCCCACTCTCTCACACACGCCCACTCTCTCTCACACACCCCCCTCTCTCTCACACACCCCCTCTCTCTCACACACCCCCTCTCTCTCACACACCCCCTCTCTCTCACACACCCCCTCTCTCTCACACACCCCTCTCTCTCACACACCCCCTCTCTCTCACACACCCCCTCTCTCTCACACACCCCCTCTCTCTCACACACCCCCTCTCTCTCACACACCCACTCTCTCACACATCCACTCTCTCTCTCACACCCACTCTCTCTCACACACGCCCACTCTCTCACATCAACTCTCTCTCACACATCCAATCTCCCTCACACACACCCACTCTCACACACACCCACTCTCTCTCTCACACACCCACTCTCTCTCACACACCTACTCACTCACACACGCCCACTCTCTCACACACGCCCACTCTCTCTCTCACACATCCACTCTCTCTCACACATCCACTCTCTCTCACACATCCACTCTCCCTCACACACACCCACTCTCACACATCCACTCTGTCTCACACACCCACTCTCTCTCTCACACACCCACTCTCTCTCTCACACACCCACTCTCTCTCACACACCCACTCTCTCTCTCACACACACCCACTCTCTCTCACACACCCACTCTCTCTCACACACCCACTCTCTCTCTCACACACCCACTCTCTCTCTCACACACCCACTCTCTCTCTCACACACCCACTCTCTCTCACACACCCACTCTCTCTCACACACCCACTCTCTCTCACACACCCACTGTCTCTCTCACACACCCACTCTTTCTCACACACACACCCACTCTCTCACAGACACCCACTCCCACTCTCACACGCACTCCCACTCTCACACGCACACCCACTCTCACACACACACCCACTCTCACACACACACACCCACTCTCAAACATACCAGTAACTGAGCAGCAGACACGAATATATGAATTCTGTATCACGGAGACAGTGAGGAGAAAACTGATGCCCACGTGCACACACTTCTGCTCACACTCTCTCTCACACACTCAGGCTCTCTCTCTCACACACTCAGGCTCTCTCTCTCACACACTCAGGCTCTCTCACACACACTCAGGCTCTCTCTCACACACTCAGGCTCTCTCACACACACACTCAGGCACTCTCACACACTTCAGGCTTTCTCTCACACACACTCAGGCACTCACACACACTCAGGCCCTCTCTCACACACTCAGGCTCTCTCACACACACACTCAGGCACTCTCACACACACTCAGGCTGTCTCTCACACACTCAGGCCTCTCTCCCACACTCAGCTCTCTCTCACACACTCAGGCTCTCTCTCCACCACACACTCAGGCTCTCTCACCACACACTCAGGCTCTCTCACACACTCAGGCCTCTCTCTCACACACTCAGGCTCCTCTCTCACACACTCAGGCTCTCTATCACCACACTCAGGCTCCCTCACACACACCACACTCAGGCTCTCTCTCACACACTCAGGCTCTCTCTCACACACTCAGGCTCTCTCTCACACACTCAGGCTCTCTCTCACACACTCAGGCTCCCTCACACACACTCAGCCTCTCTCACACGCACTCAGCCTCTCTCACACGCACTCAGGCTCTCTCACACACACTTAGGCTCTCTCACACACACTCAGGCACTCACACACACACTCAGGCTCTCTCACACACACACTCAGGCTCTCTCACACACACACTCAGGCTCTCTCACACACACACTCAGGCTCTCTCACACACACACTCAGGCTCTCTCACACACACAGGCTCTCTCACACACACACTCAGGCTCTCTCACACACTCAGGCTCTCTCACACACACTCAGGCTCTCTCACACACACACTCAGGCTCTCTCTCACACACACTCAGTCTCTCTCTCACACACACTCAGGCTCTCACACACACACTCAGGCTCTCACACACACACTCAGGCTCTCACACACACACTCAGGCTCTCTCTCTCTCACACACACCAGTTACTGAACAGCCAGCAGTTAAATATGCATTATATACTGCACAGGGACAGTGAAGGTAAAACATACACTCACAACTCTCACCCTTCAGTACTGAGCAGTAAGCAGTAAAATGTTATATATGATAGACAGACAGTTAGGATAAACACACACTCGCACACCAGTAAAATATGTTATATATCACAGAGAGACAATGAAGGTAAAACAGACACACTCTCTCTCCCCACACACTAACACTCCTGCAGACTATTTCTCACACTCACTCACTGCCTCACACAGACTGGCACACAGTCCCTCACACACTCTCACACCCTTTCATATTTACACACTTTCTGATACTCCCACACTCTCTGACACAACAGTAACTGAGCAATAAATAATAAAATATGCATCACATATCACAGAGAGACAACTAGGTTAAAATGCACAGAGGTGCACTCTCTCACACACACATTCTCACACATACACACTCTTTCACACACACACGCGTGTTTACTCTCTCACTCACATGCTGTCTCACACACACACACGCTGTCTCTCTCTCTCACACACACTCTCTCACATCCCAGTAACTGAGCAGCAGACACTAATATATGTATTATATATCACAGAGGCAGTGAGGGGAAAACTGACACCCATACACACACACACACATTCTATGACACACATACATTTGATCTCGCGCTCACACATTCTCTCACACCCTCTCTCTCTCACACACACACATACACCAACAGTAAGCAGTAAAATACCAGTAATGTATCACAGAGAGACAGTGAGTGTAATACACACTTTCACACACATTCAAGCCGACTCTCTCCCACTCTCACACACATGAACACACAGTTACTCATCAATATCTGATCAGTTAGCAGTTAGCATAGTGTGCTATATCATAGAGTGACATAGAAAATAAAAAACACGAACACACACTCACACTCTCTCACTCTGACACACCAGTAACTGGGCAGCAAGCAGCACAATATGCATTATATATCACAGGGACATTGAGGATTAAACTCACAGACACACAAACCGCTAACTGGATTGTAAACAGTAAGTATGCGGTATATATCACTGTGAGGGGGTGTGTGAGAGAGAGTGGGTGTGTGAGAGAGAGTGGGTGTGTGAGAGAGAGTGGGTGTGTGAGAGAGAGTGGGTGTGAGAGAGAGAGAGTGGGTGTGAGAGAGAGAGAGTGGGTGTGAGAGAGAGAGAGTGGGTGTGAGAGAGAGAGAGTGGGTGTGAGAGAGAGAGAGTGGGTGTGTGTGAGAGAGGGTGGGTGTGTGAGAGAGAGTGGGTGTGTGAGAGAGAGTGGGTGTGTGAGAGAGAGTGGGTGTGTGAGAGAGAGTGGGTGTGAGAGAGAGAGTGGGTGTGTGTGAGAGAGGGTGTGTGTGTGAGAGAGGGTGGGTGTGTGAGAGAGATTGGGTGTGTGTGAGAGAGTGGGTGTGTGAGAGAGAGAGTGGGTGTGAGAGAGAGAGAGTGGGTGTGAGAGAGAGAGAGTGGGTGTGAGAGAGAGAGAGTGGGTGTGAGAGAGAGAGAGTGGGTGTGAGAGAGAGAGTGGGTGTGAGAGAGAGAGTGGGTGTGAGAGAGAGAGAGTGGGTGTGAGAGAGAGAGAGTGGGTGTGAGAGAGAGAGAGTGGGTGTGAGAGAGAGAGAGTGGGTGTGTGTGAGAGAGTGTGTGTGTGAGAGAGAGAGTGGGTGTGTGTGAGAGTGGGTGTGTGTGAGAGAGTGGGTGTGTGTGTGAGAGAGTGGGTGTGTGAGAGAGAGAGTGGGTGTGTGAGAGAGAGAGAGGGTGTGTGAGAGAGAGTGGGTGTGAGAGAGAGAGAGTGGGTGTGAGAGAGAGAGAGGGTGTGTGAGAGAGAGAGTGGGTGTGTGTGAGAGTGGGTGTGTGTGAGAGAGTGTGTGTGTGTGAGAGAGGGTGGGTGTGTGAGAGAGAGTGGGTGTGTGTGAGAGAGTGGGTGTGTGAGAGAGAGTGGGTGTGTGAGAGAGAGAGTGGGTGTGAGAGAGAGAGAGTGGGTGTGTGTGAGAGAGTGGGTGTGTGTGAGAGTGTGGGTGTGAGAGTGTGGGTGTGAGAGAGAGAGTGGGTGTGTGTGAGAGAGAGAGGGTGTGTGAGAGAGAGAGGGTGTGTGAGAGAGAGAGAGGGTGTGTGTGAGAGAGAGAGGGTGTGTGAGAGAGAGAGAGGGTGTGTGAGAGAGAGAGAGGGTGTGTGAGAGAGAGAGAGGGTGTGTGAGAGAGAGAGAGGGTGTGTGAGAGAGAGAGTGGGTGTGTGAGAGAGAGCCTGGGTGTGTGAGAGAGAGCCTGAGTGTGAGAGAGAGCCTGAGTGTGAGAGAGAGCCTGAGTGTGAGAGAGAGCCTGAGTGTGAGAGAGAGCCTGAGTGTGAGAGAGAGCCTGAGTGTGAGAGAGAGCCTGAGTGTGAGAGAGAGCCTGAGTGTGAGAGAGAGCCTGAGTGTGAGAGAGAGCCTGAGTGTGAGAGAGAGCCTGAGTGTGAGAGAGAGCCTGAGTGTGAGAGAGAGCCTGAGTGTGAGAGAGAGCCTGAGTGTGAGAGAGAGCCTGAGTGTGAGAGAGAGCCTGAGTGTGAGAGAGAGCCTGAGTGTGAGAGAGAGCCTGAGTGTGAGAGAGAGCCTGAGTGTGAGAGAGAGCCTGAGTGTGAGAGAGAGCCTGAGTGTGAGAGAGAGCCTGAGTGTGAGAGAGAGCCTGAGTGTGAGAGAGAGCCTGAGTGTGAGAGAGAGCCTGAGTGTGAGAGAGAGCCTGAGTGTGAGAGAGAGCCTGAGTGTGAGAGAGAGCCTGAGTGTGAGAGAGAGCCTGAGTGTGAGAGAGAGCCTGAGTGTGAGAGAGAGCCTGAGTGTGAGAGAGAGCCTGAGTGTGAGAGAGAGCCTGAGTGTGAGAGAGAGCCTGAGTGTGTGTGTGAGAGAGCCTGAGTTTGTGAGAGAGAGAGAGCCTGAGTGCGTGCGAGAGAGCCTGAGTGCGTGCGAGAGAGAGCCTGAGTGCGTGCGAGAGAGAGCCTGAGTGCGTGCGAGAGAGAGCCTGAGTGCGTGCGAGAGAGAGCCTGAGTGCGTGTGTGAGAGAGAGAGAGAAAGTGCATGTGTGTGAGACAGTATGTGAGTGAGAGAGTAAGCAGGTGTGTGTGTGTGTGAAAGAGTGTGTATGTGTGAGCATATGTGTGAGAGTGTGCACTCTGACACACCAGTAACTGGGCAGGAAGCAGTGAAATATGCATTATATATCACAGGGACATTGAGGATAAAACTCACACACACACAAACCGCTAACTGAATTGTAAACAGTAAGTATGCGGTATATATCACAGCGAGATTGCGAGTCTGACGAACAAGGCAGATGAAGGGAGAACATGCGGTTATGATGTATTTGCTGTCACTGTATCATGGTTGGGAGAGGGGAAGGATGGAAGCTGAACAGGATCTCCAGGGGAGATAGGGCAGGAGATAAAAGAGGAGAGGGTGTCGCAATTTTGATCATGGAATGAATTACATCATGAGGGAGAGATGGCATCTTAGAAAGCTCTTCAACTGAAGCCAAATGGGTAGAACTTAAAAACCAAAATGGAGCAATCACATTGCTGGAGTGTTCCATAAGCCACCGAACTATCCCAAAGAAATAGAAGAGCAAATGTTCAGGCAAATTTCAGAGAAGTAGAAAAGTAATAGGGGTGTGATAGTGGGAACAGTGGGGGATTCCAACTCCCCCAATATGAACTGGGGTAGTTATAGTGTGAAAGGTTTAGAGGGAGTGGAATTCTGAATATGCATCCATGTTAACTTTTTAAACCAGTCCGTAGAAGGACAGACAAGGGGGCAGGGTGGGGGGGGGTCTTGGACTTCATTTTTACTAACGAAGCTGGCAAGTGGTTGAAGTACCGTTGGGGGAGCATTTTGCAGACAGTGATCATAATTCATAAAGTACAAGATGGTTCTGAAAAAGGAGATGGATGGGCCTCAGATCAAAGTTCTCAACTGGAGGAAGTCTGATTTTAATACGATCAGATATGATTTGGCCAGAGTGGATAGGGAGCAGACACCTTTAGATAAATCTGTGACAGAACAGTGGGACACATTCAACAAGGAAATAGGGAGAGTACAGGGCCAACATGTTCCAATCAAGAAAAGGGTGGGACCAACAAATCCATTCAACCATGGATATTGAGGGATATACAGCGTTAGATAAGTAGAAAAGGGGAGGCTTGTGGGAGATATCGAGGATTCAAAAGAACAGAAGCATGAGAGGTGTACAGAATGTGCCAGAGGGAACTTCAAACAGAAATTCAGAGAGCAAAAAGGGGATATGAAAGGATACTGGCAGGTAAAATGAATTTATTTTACAAATACATTCAGAGTAAAACGATAATTCGGGACAGAGTAGGGCCCATGACAGAGCACAGTGGAAACTTATGTGTGGAACCGGAGTGTTCAAAATGAGTATTTTGTGTCAGTGTTCACTATGGAGGTTTGTCCTCGAACTCGCCATGCTTAATCTTCAAATGTCAAATGGGTTAGGTGGATTGGCCATGCTAAATTGCCCGTAGTGTCCTAATAAAAAAAGTAAGGTTAAGGGGGGGTTGTTGGGTTACGGGTATAGGGTGGATACGTGGGTTTGAGTAGGGTGATCATGACTCGGCACAACATTGAGGGCCGAAGGGCCTGTTCTGTGCTGTACTGTTCTATTTTGAAGGTTTTAAACTTTCATTTGCCAGTAATTCCCTGAATGTAACACCCATGAACCTTGAATCCTGATTCCAGTGGCACAATTTATAAACACACCCCTCAAATAACCATCTTTGTGCTGCTTTGTTCCTGTTTTCAGCTTCTTCATGGTTTGTTCACAGAGGCCCTGGAGTTCACAACAGCACAGCTGGCAGGAGCAAAATGGAGGAATCTGTCACGCACGCAGAACACATAGAACATAGAACAGTACAGCACAGATCAGGCCCTTCGGCCCTCGATGTTGTGCCGACCAATGATCACCCTACTTAAACCCACGTAACCCGTATACCCATAACCCAACAATTAACCTTACACTACGGGCAATTTAGCATGGCCAATCCACCTAACCCGCACATCTTTGGACTGTGGGAGGAAACCGGAGCACCCGGAGGAAACCCACGCACACACGGGGAGGACGTGCAGACTCCACGCAGACAGTGACCCAGCCGGGAATCGAACCTGGGACCCTGGAGCTGTGAAGCATTGATGCTAACCACCATGCACGTGACGTTAGCGTGCGGGGCGGTGACCTGCCCTCTGCCACTACTTCCGGTGGGAGCTCTACAGAATTTTCTGAAACAACCTGGCCTGGGACAGCGCACTGACATCAGGAGGAGCCAGTCCACCTTGCTCGGCTCTGGGCCTGTGCAATACCTTACAAGGCCGGCATGCAGGGAATGGCTGAAATATCAAACGGCCATCCTGATCGGCATTTGTAAATACCCGTCGTGACCAATGGCCATTCCTCCTGTGATGTGGATCACCGTCATCCTCCTGAAACCTTGACGAGATCCACCCACAGGTCACGACCCTGAGCTTGAAAACTCCGGGCCGATGGTACCCTTGTCTCTATTAGCCAAGGCACACAGTTTAAGAAAAGGCAGGTTATGCTGGAACTGAGTAAAACATTGGTTAGGCCGCACAGAGTAATACTCACACTCACAAAGTATCAGAGAGTGAGTAAATCCCACACACACACTGTATCAGAGAGTGAGTAACTCCCACACTCACACACTGTATCAGAGTGTGAGTAAATGGCACACACACACGCTGTATCAGAGAGTGAGTAAATCCCACACACACACTGTGTCAATGAGTGAGTACATCCCACACTGTCACACTGTATCAGAGAGTGAGTAAATCCCACACACACACTGTATCAGAGAGTGAGTAAATTCCACACACACACTGTGTCAATGAGTGAGTACATCACGGTACATCCGTGGGGCCTCACGGTAGCATGGTGGTTAGCATCAATGCTTCACAGCTCCAGGGTCCCAGGTTCGATTCCCGGCTGGGTCACTGTCTGTGTGGAGTCTGCACGTCCTCCCTGTGTGTGCGTGGGTTTCCTCCGGGTGCTCCGGTTTCCTCCCACAGTCCAAAGATGTGCGGGTTAGGTGGATTGGCCATGCTAAATTGCCCGTAGTGTAAGGTTAATGGGGTATACGGGTTACGTGGGTTTAAGAGGGTGATCATTGCTCGGCACAACATCGAGGGCTGAAGGGCCTGTTCTGTGCTGTACTGTTCTATGTACATCCCACACTGTCACACTGTATCAGAGAGTGAGTAAATCCCACACACGCTGTATCAGAGAGTGAGTAAATACCACAGTCACACTGTATAGAGAGTGAGTAAATTACACACTCACATTATCAGAGAGTGAGTAAATTCCACACGCACACACTGTATCAGAGAGTGAATAAATCCCACACTCACACACTGTATCAGAGAGTGAGTAAATGGCACACACACTGTATCAGAGAGTGAGAAAATCCCACACTCTCACACTGTATCAGAGAGTGAGAAAATCACACTAGTGAGTAAATTCCACACGCACACACTGTATCAGAGAGTGAATAAATCCCACACTCACACACTGTATCAGAGAGTGAGTAAATGGCACACACACTGTATCAGAGAGTGAATAAATCCCACACTCACACACTGTATCAGAGAGTGAGTAAATCCCATACTCACACACTGTATCAAAGAGTGAGAAAATCCCACACTCTCACACTGTATCAGAGAGTGAGAAAATCTCACACTCATGCACTAATTCAGAGAGTCAGTAAATCCCACACTCTCACACTAGCAGAGAGTGAGTAAATCCCACACTCACACACTGTATCAGAGAGTGAGAAAACCTCACACTCACGCACTAATTCAGAGAGTGAGTAAATCCCACACTCTCTCACTAGCAGAGAGTGAGTAAATCCCACACTCACACTATCAGTGAGTGTGCAAATCCCACACTCACGCACTAACAGATTGTGAGAAAATCCAGCACTGACACACTACCAGAGAGTAAGTAAATCCCACACTCTCACACTATCACAGAGTGAGTAACATCCACATGCACACACTGTATCAGAGAGTGAGTAAATCCCACACTCATACACTATGAGAGAGTGAGTAAATCCCACACGCACACACTGTATCAAAGTGAGTAAATCCCACACACACACTGTATCAGAAAGTGAGTAAATCCCACACTCATACACACTGTATCAGTGAGTGAGCAAATGCCACACTCACGCACTAACAGAGAGTGAGTAAATCCCACATTCACACACTGGATCAGAGCGGGTAAATCCCACACTCGCACATTGAAGAACGGAGTGATTAAATCACACACACACTGTATCAGAGTGCAAATCCCACATTCCACACTGTATCAGAGAGTGAGTAAATCCCACACACTCACACTGTATCAGAGAGTGAGTAAATCCCACAGACTCGCACTCAATCAGAGAGTGAGTACATCCCACACTCACACTAGCAGAGAGTGAGTAAATCCCACACTCTCACAATGTATCAGAGAGTAAGTAAATACCACACTCGCACACTTTATCAGAGAGTGAGTAAATCCCACACTCACACACACACTATCAGAGTGAGTAAATCCCACACTCACACTGTATCAGAGAGTGAGTAAATCACTCACTCATACACTGTATCAGAGAGTGAGTAAATCCCACACTCATACACACTCTATCAGTGAGTGAGAAAATCCCACATTCACGCACTAACAGAGAGTGAGTAAATCCTGCACTGACACACTACCAGAGAGTGAGTAAAACCCCACACTCACACACTGGATCAGAGCGGGTAAATCCCACACTTGCACATTGTTGAACGGAGTGATTAATCACACTCCGCACTGTATCAGAGAGTGAGTAAATCGCACACTCACACACTGTATCAGAGAGTGAGAAAATCCCACACACACACTGTGTCAATGAGTGAGTACATCCCACACTCTCACACTGTATCAGAGAGTGAGTAAATCCCACACACACTGTATCAGAGAGTGAGTAAATACTACAGTCACACTGTATAGAGAGTGAGTAAATTACACACTCACATTATCAGAGAGTGAGTAAATTCCACACGCACACACTGTATCAGAGAGTGAATAAATCCCACACTCACACACTGTATCAGAGAGTGAGTAAATGGCACACACACTGTATCAGAGAGTGAATAAATCCCACACTCACACACTGTATCAGAGAGTGAGTAAATGGCACACACACTGTGTCAGAGAGTGAGTAAATCCCATACTCACACACTGTATCAAAGAGTGAGAAAATCCCACACTCTCACACTGTATCAGAGAGTGAGAAAATCCCACACTCTCACACTGTATCAGAGAGTGAGTAAATGGCACACACACTGTATCAGAGAGTGAATAAATCCCACACTCACACACTGTATCAGAGAGTGAGTAAATGGCACACACACTGTGTCAGAGAGTGAGTAAATCCCATACTCACACACTGTATCAAAGAGTGAGAAAATCCCACACTCTCACACTGTATCAGAGAGTGAGAAAATCTCACACTCACGCACTAATTCAGAGAGTCAGTAAATCCCACACTCTCACACTAGCAGAGAGTGAGTAAATCCCACACTCACACACTGTATCAGAGAGTGAGAAAATCTCACACTCACGCACTAATTCAGAGAGTGAGTAAATCCCACACTCTCTCACTAGCAGAGTGAGTAAATCCCACACTCTCACACTGTATCAGAGTGAGTAAATCCCACACTCACACTATCAGTGAGTGTGCAAATCCCACACTCACGCACTAACAGATTGTGAGAAAATCCAGCACTGACACACTACCAGAGAGTAAGTAAATCCCACACTCTCACACTATCACAGAGTGAGTAACATCCACATGCACACACTGTATCAGAGAGTGAGTAAATCCCACACTCATACACTATGAGAGAGTGAGTAAATCCCACACGCACACACTGTATCAAAGTGAGTAAATCCCACACACACACTGTATCAGAAAGTGAGTAAATCCCACACTCATACACACTGTATCAGTGAGTGAGCAAATGCCACACTCACGCACTAACAGAGCGTGAGTAAATCCCACATTCACACACTGGAACAGAGCGGGTAAATCCCACACTCGCACATTGAAGAACGGAGTGATTAAATCACACACACACTGTATCAGAGTGCAAATCCCACATTCCACACTGTATCAGAGAGTGAGTAAATCCCACACACTCACACTGTATCAGAGAGTGAGTAAATCCCACAGACTCACACTCAATCAGAGAGTGAGTACATCCCACACTCACACTAGCAGAGAGTGAGTAAATCCCACACTCTCACAATGTATCAGAGAGTGAGTAAATACCACACTCGCACACTTTATCAGAGAGTGAGTAAATCCCACACTCACACACACACTATCAGAGTGAGTAAATACCACACTCGCACACTTTATCAGAGAGTGAGTAAATCCCACACTCACACACACACTATCAGAGAGTGAGTAAATACCACACTCGCACACTTTATCAGAGAGTGAGTAAATCGCACACTCACACACTGTATCAGAGAGTGAGTAAATCCCACACTCACACTGTATCAGAGAGTGAGTAAATCACTCACTCACACACTGTATCAGAGAGTGAGTAAATCCCACACACACACACTGTATCAGAGAGTGAGAAAATCCCAGTCACACTGTGCATCAGAGTGAGTAAATCCCACACTCCCACTATCAGAGAGTGAGTAAATCACTCACTCATACACTGTATCAGAGAGTGAGTAAATCCCACACTCATACACACTCTATCAGTGAGTGAGAAAATCCCACATTCACGCACTAACAGAGAGTGAGTAAATCCTGCACTGACACACTACCAGAGAGTGAGTAAACCCCACACTCACACACTGGATCAGAGCGGGTAAATCCCACACTCGCACATTGTTGAACGGAGTGATTAAATCACACTCCGCACTGTATCAGAGAGTGAGTAAATCGCACACTCACACACTGTATCAGAGAGTGAGTAAATCCCACACTCACACACTGTATCAGAGAGTGAGAAAATCCCACTCACACACTGTATCAGAGTGTGAGTAAATCCCACAAACACTGAATCAGAGAGTGAGTAAATCCCACACTCACACACTGTTACAGAGAGTGAGTAAATCCCACACTCACACACTGTATCAGAGAGTGAGTAAATCCCACACTCACACACTGTATCAGAGAGTGAGTAAATCCCACACGCACACACTGTATCAGAGAGTGAGTAAATCCCACATTCACACACTGTCTCAGAGAAGTGAGTAAATCTACACACTCACACCCTGTATCAGAGAGTGAGTAAATCCCACACTCACACACGTATCAGAGATGTGAGTAAATCTCACATTCACATCATGTATCAGAGAGTGAGTAAATCCCACACCACACACTGTATCAGAGAGTGAGTAAATCCCACACATCACACACCTGTATCAGAGTGTGAGTAAATCCCCCACCCACACTGTAATCAGAGAGTGAGTAAATCCCACACTCACACACTGTATCAGAGTGAGTAAATCCCACACTCACACACTGTATCAGAGAGTGAGTAAATCGCACACTCTCACACTGTATCAGAGAGTGAGTAAATCCCACACACACTGTATCAGAGAGTGAGTAAATACCACAGTCACACTGTATAGAGAGTGAGTAAATTACACACTCACATTATCAGAGAGTGAGTAAATTCCACACGCACACACTGTATCAGAGAGTGAATAAATCCCACACTCACACACTGTATCAGAGAGTGAGTAAATGGCACACACACTGTATCAGAGAGTGAATAAATCCCACACTCACACACTGTATCAGAGAGTGAGTAAATGGCACACACACTGTGTCAGAGAGTGAGTAAATCCCATACTCACACACTGTATCAAAGAGTGAGAAAATCCCACACTCTCACACTATCAGAGAGTGAGAAAATCTCACACTCACGCACTAATTCAGAGAGTCAGTAAAACCCACACTCTCTCACTAGCAGAGAGTGAGTAAATCCCACACTCTCACACTGTATCAGAGTGAGTAAATCCCACACTCACACTATCAGTGAGTGTGCAAATCCCACACTCACGCACTAACAGATTGTGAGAAAATCCAGCACTGACACACTACCAGAGAGTAAGTAAATCCCACACTCTCACACTATCACAGAGTGAGTAACATCCACATGCACACACTGTATCAGAGAGTGAGTAAATCCCACACTCATACACTATGAGAGAGTGAGTAAATCCCACACGCACACACTGTATCAAAGTGAGTAAATCCCACACACACACTGTATCAGAAAGTGAGTAAATCCCACACTCATACACACTGTATCAGTGAGTGCGCAAATGCCACACTCACGCACTAACAGAGAGTGAGTAAATCCCTCATTCACACACTGGAACAGAGCGGGTAAATCCCACACTCGCACATTGAAGAACGGAGTGATTAAATCACACACACACTGTATCAGAGTGCAAATCCCACATTCCACACTGTATCAGAGAGTGAGTAAATCCCACACACTCACACTGTATCAGAGAGTGAGTAAATCCCACAGACTCGCACTCAATCAGAGAGTGAGTACATCCCACACTCACACTAGCAGAGAGTGAGTAAATCCCACACTCTCACAATGTATCAGAGAGTAAGTAAATACCACACTCGCACACTTTATCAGAGAGTGAGTAAATCCCACACTCACACACACACTATCAGAGTGAGTAAATACCACACTCGCATACTTTATCAGAGAGTGAGTAAATCCCACACTCTCACACTGTATCAGAGAGTGAGTAAATCCCACACTCACACTGTATCAGAGAGTGAGTAAATCACTCACTCATACACTGTATCAGAGAGTGAGTAAATCCCACACTCATACACACTCTATCAGTGAGTGAGAAAATCCCACATTCACGCACTAACAGAGAGTGAGTAAATCCTGCACTGACACACTACCAGAGAGTGAGTAAACCCCACACACACACTGGATCAGAGCGGGTAAATCCCACACTCGCACATTGTTGAACGGAGTGATTAAATCACACTCCGCACTGTATCAGAGAGTGAGTAAATCGCACACTCACACACTATCAGAGAGTGAGTAAATCCCACACACACACTGTGTCAATGAGTGAGTACATCCCACACTCTCACACTGTATCAGAGAGTGAGTAAATCCCACACACACTGTATCAGAGAGTGAGTAAATACCACAGTCACACTGTATAGAGAGTGAGTAAATTACACACACATTATCAGAGAGTGAGTAAATTCCACACGCACACACTGTATCAGAGAGTGAATAAATCCCACACTCACACACTGTATCAGAGAGTGAGTAAATGGCACACACACTGTATCAGAGAGTGAATAAATCCCACACTCACACACTGTATCAGAGAGTGAGTAAATGGCACACACACTGTGTCAGAGAGTGAGTAAATCCCATACTCACACACTGTATCAAAGAGTGAGAAAATCCCACACTCTCACACTGTATCAGAGAGTGAGAAAATCCCACACTCTCACACTGTATCAGAGAGTGAGTAAATGGCACACACACTGTATCAGAGAGTGAATAAATCCCACACTCACACACTGTATCAGAGAGTGAGTAAATGGCACACACACTGTGTCAGAGAGTGAGTAAATCCCATACTCACACACTGTATCAAAGAGTGAGAAAATCCCACACTCTCACACTGTATCAGAGAGTGAGAAAATCTCACACTCACGCACTAATTCAGAGAGTCAGTAAAACCCACACTCTCACACTAGCAGAGAGTGAGTAAATCCCACACACACACACTGTATCAGAGAGTGAGAAAATCTCACACTCACGCACTAATTCAGAGAGTGAGTAAATCCCACACTCTCTCACTAGCAGAGAGTGAGTAAATCCCACACTCTCACACTGTATCAGAGTGAGTAAATCCCACACTCACACTATCAGTGAGTGTGCAAATCCCACACTCACGCACTAACAGATTGTGAGAAAATCCAGCACTGACACACTACCAGAGAGTAAGTAAATCCCACACTCTCACACTATCACAGAGTGAGTAACATCCACATGCACACACTGTATCAGAGAGTGAGTAAATCCCACACTCCCACTATCAGAGAGCGAGTAAATCCCACACTCTCTCACTGTATCAGAGTGAGTAAATCCCACACACACACACACTATCAGAGCGTGAGTAAATCCCACACACTCTCACTGTATCAGAGAGTGAGTAAATCCCACACACACACTGAAAAAGAGAGTGAGTAAATCCCACACTCTCACACTGTATCAGAGCGTGAGTAAATCCCACACACTCTCACTGTATCAGAGAGTGAGTAAATCCCACACACACACTGAAAAAGAGAGTGAGTAAATCCCACACTCACACACTATATCAGAGTGTGAGTAAATCCCACACACACTGAATCAGAGAGTGAGTAAATCCCACACTCACACACTGTATCAGAGTGTGAGTAAATCCCACACACACTGAATCAGAGAGTGAGTAAATCCCACACTCACACTATCAGAGAGTGAGTAAATCCCACACTCACACACTGTTACAGAGTGAGTAAATCCCACACTCACACACTGTATCAAAGAGTGAGTAAATCCCACACTCACACACTGTATCAGAGAGTGAGTAAATCCCACACGCACACACTGTATCAGAGAGTGAGTAAATCCCACATTCACACACTGTCTCAGAGAGTGAGTAAATCTCACACTCACACCCTGTATCAGAGAGTGAGTAAATCCCACACTCACACACTGTATCAGAGAGTGAGTAAATCCCACACTCACATACAGTATCAGAGAGTGAGTAAATCCCACACACACACTGTATCAGAGAGTGAGTAAATCCCACACACACACACACTGTATCAGAGTGAGTAAATCCCCCACACACACTGTATCAGAGTGAGTAAATCCCACACACACACTGTATCAGAGAGTGAGTAAATCACACACACACTGTATCAGAGAGTGAGTAAATCCCACACACACTGTATCAGAGAGTGAGTAAATCCCACACTCATACACTGTCTCAGAGAGTGAGTAAATCCCACACTCACACTGTATCAGAGAGTGAGTAAATCCCACACTCACACACTGTATCAGAGAGTGAGTAAATCCCTCACTCACACACTGTATTAGAGAGTGAGTAAATCCCACACTCACACACTGTATCAGAGAGAGTAAATCCCTAACTCACACACAGTATCAGAGAGTGAGTAAATCCCACACTCACACACTGTATCAGAGAGTAAGTAAATCCCACACTCACACACAGTATCAGAGAGTGAGTAAATCCCACACTCACACTGTATCAGAGAGTGAGTAAATCCCACACTCACACTGTATCAGAGAGTGAGTAAATCCCACACTCACACTGTATCAGAGAGAGTAAATCCCACACTCACACTGTATCAGAGAGTGAGTAAATCCCACACTCTCACACTGTATCACAGAGTGAGTAAATCCCACACTCTCACACTGTATCAGAGAGTGAGTAAATCCCACACTCTCACACTGTATCAGAGAGTGAGTAAATCCCACACTCACACTGTTTCAGAGAGTGAGTAAATCCCACACTCACACACAGTGTCAGAGAGTGAGTACATCCCACACTCACACAGTGTCAATGAGTGAGTAAATCCCACACTCACACACTGTATCAGAGAGTGAGTAAATCCCACACACACTGTATCAGAGAGTGAGTAAATCCCACACTCACACTGTATCAGAAAGTGAGTAAATCCCACACTCATGAGAGTGAGTAAATCCCACACTAATACACAGTGTATCAGTGAGTGAGCAAATCCCACACTCACGCACTGGATCAGAGCGGGTAAATCCCACACTCACACGTTGTAGAACGGAGTGATTAAATCACACACACACTGTATCAGAGTGCAAATCCCACACTGTATCAGATAGTGAGTAAATCCCACTCAACACACTGTTTCAGAGAGTGAGTAATCCCACACACACACACTGTATCAGAGAGTGAGTAAATCCCACACTCACACACTGTATCAGAGAGTGAGTAAATCCCACACTCACACTGTATCAGAGAGTGCGTAAATCCCACACTCACACACTGTCTCAGAGAGTGAGTAAATCCCTAACTCACACACTGGATCAGAGAGTGAGTAACTCACACACTGTATCAGAGAGTGAGTAAATCCCACACTCAAACACTGTATCAGAGAGTGAGTAAATCCAACACTCACACACTGTATCAGAGAGTGAGTAAATACCCCACTCACACACTGTATCCGAGACTGAGTAAATCCCACACTCTCACACTGTATCAGAGAGTGAGTAAATCCCACACACTCACACTGTATCAGAGAGTGAGTAAATCCCACTCTCACACTGTATCAGAGGATTGATTAGTTAATAGAAAGCAAAGAGTTGGGATAAATGGTTGTTTCTCTGGTTGGCAATCAGTAGCTAGTGGTGTCCCTCAGGGATCCGTGTTGGGCCCACAATTGTTCACAATTTACATAGATGATTTGGAGTTGGGGACCAAGGGCAATGTGTCCAAGTTTGCAGATGACACTAAGATGAGTGGTAAAGCGAAAAGTGCAGAGGATACTGGAAGACTGCAGAGGGATTTGGATAGGTTAAGTGAGTGGGCTCGGGTCTGGCAGATGGAATACAATGTTGACAAATGTGAGGTTATCAATTTTGGAAGGAATAACAGCAAACGGGATTATTATTTAAACGATAAAATATTAAAGCATGCCGCTGTTCAGAGAGACTTCGGTGTGCTAGTGCATGAGTCACAGAAGGTTGGTTTACATGTGCAACAGGTGTTTAAGAAGGCAAATGGAATTTTGTCCTTCATTGCTAGAGGGATGGAGTTTAAGACTAGGGATGTTATGTTGCAATTGTATAAGGTGTTAGTGCGGCCACACCTGGAGTATTGTGTTCAGTTTTGGTCTCCTTACTTGAGAAAGGACGTACTGGCGCTGGAGGGTGTGCAGAGGAGATTCACTAGGTTAATCCCAGATCTGAAGGGGTTGGATTATGAGGAGAGGTTGAGTAGACTGGGACTGTACTCGTTGGAATTTAGAAGGATGAGGGGGGATCTTATAGAAACATTTACAATTATTAAGGGAATAGATAGGATAGAAGCGGGCAGGTTGTTTCCACTGGCAGGTGACAGCAGAACTAGGGGACATAGCCTCAAAATAAGGGGAAGTAGATTTAGGACTGAGTTTAGGAGGAACTTCTTCACCCAAAGGGTTGTGAATCTATGGAATTCCTTGCCCAGTGAAGCAGTTGAGGCTCCTTCATTACATGTTTTTAAGGTAAAGATAGATTTTTTTTGAAGAATAAAGGGATTAAGGGTTATGGTGTTCGGGCCGGAAAGTGGAACTGAGTCCACAAAAGATCAGCCATGATCTCATTGAGTGGCGGAGCAGGCTCGAGGGGCCAGATGGCCTACTCCTGCTCCTAGTTCTTATGTTCTTATTTTCTTATGTATCAGAGAGTGAGTAAATCCCACACTCACAAACTGTATCAGAGAGTGAGTAAATCCCACACTCTCACACTGTATCAGAGAGTGAGTAAATCCCACACTCACAGTGTATCAGAGTGAGTAAATCCCACACTCACACAGTATCAGTGAGTGAGTAAATCCCACACTCACACACTGTATCAGAGAGTGAGTAAATCCCACACTCACACACTGTATCAGAGAGAGTAAATCCCACACTCACACACAGTATCAGAGAGTGAGTAAATCCCATACTCACACACTGTATCAGAGAGTGAGTAAATCCCACACTCACACACTGTATCAGAGAGTGAGTAAATCCCACACTCACACACTGTATCAGAGAGTGAGGAAATCAGACACACTGTATCAGAGAGTGAGTAAATCCCACATTCACACACTGTATCAGAGAGTGAGTAAATCCCACACTCACACACTGTATCAGAGAGTGAGTAAATCCCACACTCACACACTGCATCAGAGAGTGAGTAAATCCCACACTCACTCACTGTATCAGAGAGTGAGTAAATCCCACACTCACACACTGTATCAGAGAGTGAGTAAATCCCACACACACACACTGTATCAGAGAGTGAGTAAATCCCACACTCACACACTGTATCAGAGAGTGAGTAAATCCCACACTCACACACTGTATCAGAGAGTGAGTAAATCCCACACTCACACTGTTTCAGAGAGTGAGTAAATCCCATACGCACACACTGTATCAGAGAGTGAGTAAATCCCACACTCACACACTGTATCAGAGAGTGAGTAAATCCCACACACACACATATTTCAAGACACTCCTGTTCCTGAAGGAATCCCGCACTCCCGCACAGTCGCTCTGTGGTGAAGGATCCCTCTCACCGACGGCCAGGTGACATTTTCCGGTGAATCTTTGCACAAGGACAAATTGGGACTGGAGATAATCTTTCTGAAATGTATTTCCTCCTTGTCGTTAGGAGGTTTGTGATTGGTGGAAAATCTTAAATCTGATTGGTCTGTTTACTGATGCAACAAAAATTTTCAGAACATACCTGGCTGTCCTCATTTTCACATTGTCCAATCACAATCATTCCTTTCCCCATTGCTCATTAGCATAGATGTGAGGCTCTGTCTATTTAAGCAGCGCTCGGAAGGGGTTTGCTTTATTTCTGGGTGAAACTGAAGATGGCTGACGAGAAGAAACAAACATCGAAACCAGCTGCCAAGAAGGGAGCCAAGAAAGTCATTAAGAAACCGGCAGTAAAGGGCGGCAAGAAGCGGCGAAGGTCGAGGAAGGAGAGTTACTCCATCTACATCTACAAAGTGATGAAGCAGGTTCACCCCGACACCGGCATCTCCTCCAAGGCCATGAGCATCATGAACTCGTTCGTCAACGATATTTTCGAGCGTATCGCGGGTGAGGCTTCCCGCCTGGCCCATTACAACAAGCGCCACACCATCAGCTCCCGGGAGATCCAGACCGCCGTGCGCCTGCTGCTGCCCGGGGAACTGGCCAAGCACGCCGTGTCGGAAGGGACAAAGGCGGTCACCAAGTACACCAGCTCCAAGTAAAACTGCACAATGGACTGAAAACCACAACGGCTCTTTTAAGAGCCACCCACAATTTCTGTGAAAAAGCTGCACCATCTTTTCCCGCATTGACTTCATGAGAAATCTCTTTGTGGAGGATAGAGATTTATCCCGTTCCAGAATGTTGTGAATGTGGCTTCATACCCGCCCGTCACAGACAGTTTCACACAGAAGAGACATTCAAACTGAATTGAGAGCGGATTTATAATCAGTCTGGTATTTGTGACGGATAATGAGGAGAAGCACAATTTCAGGAGGGAATTATTTAAATTTAATGATAAATATATTCAGAGTTTAACAACTGGTGAGTTAAATTCACAAAAGATTTGGGGTTTTTTTCTCTCGGGTGACCTGGTTCCCGCTCCCGGAACAGAGTAAAGGCGGGAATGAAGAGGTTATTTTCGGGCTGATGTGTTTATTCCGCAGTTTCCCAGGGGACGGAATCAGCGAGATTTGAGCACACACAGGACCTGTGTCCATTGCAGCGCTTTAAGATCTGCCTCTCCCCGGCCCTCCCTATTCTCCGGACACAAAGCTGCCTGTTCCACCGGCGGGATAGAGTCGGGGATTCTCTCCACACTTCCCAGTGTAACATTACCGGCCGCTTTCAGTAGAGAGGCTCAGAAATCAGCCCTTTCTGTCTGTCCCTGTGTAGCCTGTGTGAAGGAGTTGGTTGGTAATCTCTATGTTTCTGCTTTTGCAGAGAGCTGAGATTTGCTCCGTTTAAAATTGCTGAACGGGGTCTTATTACCGCCGGTTACAGATAAGAGACTGACAAATTCAAACTGTTCCTAAAATAGAGCCAGGATTCTGGGAGGGAAAATCCAATAAACAGATCACAAAGTGTGAGATTCAAATGGTTTCCTGAACATTGAGCCGTTCCGTTATTTGGGATTTTCCTGCACTGAAATTGGCGGGAGTTTCGAATTTGAAAATATCAGCCAATCAAAACCTCAAGATTCTTCTCCCTGGCCTGTGATTGGTTAATTGTTGACTGCACTTAAGTTGTTAAATATATGTTGTTTCCACAGACAAATACCAGAATATTCTGAAAATGAATAAATGTGACGTCTGCTCCACACAAGTTACAGGGAAGAGTGTCGCCAGCTCCTCACACACATTTCGGACATTGTCACTGACAGAGCACAGAGACACAGACAGGTCATCAGTTCCACAGTCTCAGGCAGCAGAAATAGTTCCAGAGACACATTTTCAACTCATCAATCAAACAGCAGGAGAGACAGACGCTGTGTCCATGTCACCCTAACTCAGTACCACTGACAGGAGGCCCCATAAATCCCAGTGCAAATTCTCACCCACTCTCATCCTCACTGTATCAGTTCCACAATGGAGCAGGCTTAGTGAAATAATCAATATCAGAGAAAACTGGTTTCCAGTTAAGAATTACACAATTAACCTTAATAATGTACTCTGAGATTCGAGTTAAATACGAGTCACATCACTCACATCAGGGAGTAAGATCCACCCTCACACTGAGTCCTGGAGCATGTCAGATTCAGGATAATTCTCAAACAGTTGTTGAGAGTAAGATGCTGAAAGGCTCTGTACTCACTCATCAATAGCAGTCACAAAAAGCAACAGACTCAACAATTGTACCTCTGAGAGATTTAGAAATGGTTAAATGACTCTCAGAGAGGAAACAATAATAACATACAAACGGAAGACTGCTCGCACACACACACAGGTATACACACACACAGCTATACACAAGTATACACTCAGATACACACACAGTATTCAGGCCCACACACATTATACACACAGAGTTACAAACACACATACACTCAAACATACACACAGGTATACACACACACAGCTATATATATATATGCACGTGTACACACAGTATACAGAGCCACACATTATACGCACACAGTTGTACACACCCACACACACAGGTATATACACTCAGGCACATAAACATTCACACATATTCTCAAATACACATACATATATAGAAACACATATGTGCACACACACAGATATACACAGAGACACTTACATTGCATCAGATAAATATTTTATCCAGCTACAGTGAAGTAACAGCGATATATTTCCAAAACAGGATGGTGAGTGGCTGGAGGAGAGCCTCCAGGTCGTGGTGTCGCTCTGTGTCAGCCGCCCTTGTCCCTCTCTAGATGGTGGTGGATGTGGGTTTGGAAGGTGTTGCCAAAGGAGCCTTGGTGACTTCCTGCAGTGAATCCTGTAGCTGGTACACACGCTGCCAATCTGCATCAGTGGTGGAGCGAGTGAGTGTTTACAGATGGGATGCCGATCAAGTGGGATGCCTTGTCCTAGATGGTGTCAAACTTATTCAGTGTTGTTGAAATTGCAACTATTAATGGAAATTATTCCATTACATTCCTGATTTATGCCATGTCGACAGGGTTTGTGGAGTCAGGGGGTGAGTGACTCGCCACAGGAGTCCGAGTCTTTGACCTGCCATGCAGCTGCAGTATTTATATGAACAGTTCAGTTCCTGGCCAATGGCAATCAGTAAGATGTTGGTAGTAGGGTTTCAGTGATGGTTATTCCGGTAAATGTCAAAGGGTGATGGTTAGATTCTCACTTATTACGAAATATGAAAATCACTTATTGTCGCAAGTAGCTCCAAAATAAGTTACTGTGAAAAGCCCCTAGTCACCACATTCTGGCACCTGTTCGGGGAGGCTGGTACGGGAATGGTCTTTTCCTGGAAATTTTCAGCCCAATCCTGGATAATGTCCAGGATTGCTGCATTTGGACATGGACTGTGTTGGTCGTTCTGAGTTAGTGTGTTTAACACTCCTCCAATTGAGGCAGTGTGCTTATCACTCGTTTGGCTCTGTTTCTTATTTCTATGCTCTGGAATCGCCAGGTGCCGTAAGAGACAACGTCACAAGTGCTAAGGTCAAGTTCAAGTCAATAAAGTCATACACCGAGTAGTAAGTCCAAAATAATTAGAGTTTATTATAAGAATTATAATAAATACTCATGCACACGCGAAAAGACTAACTTACTTCTACTATTAAACGACTAATACTTATCTAAATAGGGACAAGCAAGGTCAGGGAACAAGGCCTTTGTTCCTTTCTGGTCTGTAACTTCTGTTTGCTAATAGTCGGCAAGAGTACAAGCAATGCCTGGGTGACGTAGCGATCTTCGTTTTGGCATTTACTTATCGATGGCTGCTGCTCAACAGCTGGTGTAAAAGACAGGATCTGGAGGCTGGAGTGGGAGGCCGGAGACAGGAGGCAACAGGAGACAGCAGGAGCCGGAGACAAAACAGGCCAAACAATGTGCGGGACCTTCTTTTTATAGGTCCCCAGAGGTCCGTGCCCCTTGGGGCGGGCTCTCTCACCTGCTGGGGATCGATTGGGTTTTTCCCAATCGATATGATTCGAACCCCCCTATCCTAGGGTCGTTCCTTGATGGCTGGGGCGGGTCTTGGTTGGATCTTCAGGTATAGACAGGGCGGGAAACTTCCGAACTCTATTTTTGTTTTTAATGGACAACTACAATCCACGTGTTTATTCTGAGACACAACAATGAATAAAAGTGAATCAGTGCTCAGCAGATTCGAACATCCCACACCTCCGGTTTGTTCTTATTGAGAACCCCGTCCTCAATTGAAATTTTTGCTCTAAGAATTAGAACACCGCCTCCTGTGAATATGGTAGCAACACCTCCAAGATCTGATCTGGAACAGAATCACAGAATAATGCAATGTCCCCTCGTGACAGACCCTTCTAGTTAGGGAAACAGGTGATCCCTATCCGCCCTGTCTATACCTATCATAATCTTGTGCACCTCGATCAGATCACCCCTCAGTCATCTCTGTTCCTGGGAGAGAAAGAAAAACGAACCTCTCTTCATATCTTAAAAGCAAGCAAGCAACAGCCTGCTGATTCACCTCCGCACCCCATTCAGTGCAGTAACATATTTCATATGACGTGTTGACCAGAATTGCACACGGTACTCCAGCTATGGCCTCACCAACATTCTATACAACTCCAACATGACCTGTCTGCTTTTGTAATCCATGCCCCGATTGATAAAGACAAATATCTTAGATGCCTTTTCCAGCACCCTATTAACCTGACCTTCAGCCTTCAGAGATCTATGGACAAACACTCCAAGGTCCCTTTGTTCCTCAGGACTTCCCAGTGTCAGGCCATTCACATTAATCCTATAATAATATAATATTCTTATTGTCACTAAATAGGCTTATATTAGCACTGGAATGAAGTTACTGCGAAAATGCCCTAACAAATGGATCACATCTCATTTTCAGCGTTAAATTCCATCAGCCACTTTTCTGCCCATTTGACCATCCCGTCTACATCTTCCTGCAACTCAAGACACTCAACCTCACTGTAAGCTTGATACTCAGTGAAAGGATTTCACCCTCCTCTCGGAATCTGATCACCGCCTCAATCCTAACATTCAGCTTGGGTGGGCAGACAAGACAACTTCCTTCCCGCAGCCCCCCCAGCACAGACTGGATAATATCGCAAACTCCTATCCTGCTATTGTCACATTGCTCCCCCACCTTGTTCTCTTCACAAAACTCCAGGAATCTCCGACCAAATCTTCAGACCTTTGATTCTCTCTTCAAACGACATCTTGTCCCTGATTATGTCCATCCTAGGAAGAGGGGCTTGACATTACGAGTTTCTCTGCAGACATCCGGTTGCTGTTGATGGACCAAAAGAGGCCTCAAACCTGAAAGGGTTTCAGGCCTGTGAGCATGTCTCCAATCAACAGTGCATTCAGTACCTCTAGAGTAGATAACAATGGAGAGAAGGTTGAGAAATTTCAGCGTCACAATTCTCTGGACATAGAGGATTCAAAATAAAACATTATTGAAAATACTGAACAGATCCTCTGAGAGCAGGACTTAAGTCAAAGGGGAAAATCCAATGGATTTCTAGTGGAAAGATTTAACAACTGGATGATGGCAGCTGAAATTAGTCCTTGCGTTACAATCTCTGTAGATATTCTACTGAATTGAAACCTGCAAATGGCATACTTTTCGACTAGAAATCCAACACATTTCCCACTGTTATGGAAGTTGTCAATCGCACAGATGGTCAAACGGAATAAGGCTCGGCTGGGATTTTAATCCATATTTTTCTGTAGGGAACATACACTTCAACGGTCTAAGATACAGAGTGTGTGGATGTTCAGCTAATCACAAGGGAATGCTGGAAATACTTTACTGATCTGTAGTATCTGTGAAAAGAGAAATAGTTAACATTTCACATCCTGACCTTTCATTCCAATGACTTGTTTCTCTCTCCACAGAAACTGCCGGATCAGCTGAATATTTCCACCATTTTCTGTCTTTGTTTCAGATTTGCAGCATCCACAGTATTTTGCTGTTGTGCCAAAGGACAATGAGTTGCCTTTCCTGCCCTCAGAGTTATTGCAGGTCTCTCTGGCTATGGCTGTCGCTGATTCGGCCAAACATTTACAGTCTAACATTAATTGTCCGTGAGAATGGGCGGTGGGGTGATTCTGGAACCGCTGCAAGTCCATATGGTGTATGTACACACACAGTGCTGTTAGGGAGGGTTCCAGGTTTGGATGGTGCCTCGCGGAGGAAAAGTCAATGTCAGGAGTGGGATTCGAACCCTAACCTCCAGAGGAGACTGCGACCTTCACTCGGCCATCCTGAAGTATTCGAAAGGTTCGGTGCGATTGGGCCGAAATCGGGTGCTCTTTCCGAGGGTCCGGTACCGACTCGATGGGCCGAATGGCCTCCTTCTGCACTGGAGGCATTCTCTGATTATTTAAACAGGGTGTAAATGGCAACACAAGGACACAAGGACAAGTTAAGGTCGCAGACCCGAGTAAGTGTCCTATGTAATGACACATAGAACATGAAAAATAATTAGATAAATAGATTTATTGTGGACTGGTGCCATCTGCTGGCTGAACGGGAGCCGTTCGACACGGACACTTTCATTCAGAAGCGTTTTAAATTGGACTGAAATAACGTACGCAATGGAAGTATTTGTAACGGAACAGTTTATAAAACTAATCTAACGAAACAAAAGGACAGCGACCCAATCAGTGAGCGATGGTGGTATAGTGGTGAGCATAGCTGCCTTCCAAGCAGTTGACCCGGGTTCGATTCCCGGCCATCGCAATAACAAATTCCAAACTTTTCCGCCCCTTCGTTAGTTTCAAACTGAGGAAGAGAAACAGTTTCTCACTCAGAATTTATGCCCAATTAGGGAGGGGAGTGAAATAAGTAACTTTCTCATCATTTTTAACGGGGTTTCAATATGGACAGTGTTCCACTATTCACCCACAAGCCGTCAAACAACAGCTAAAAGTCACAGCTTTTTCACCATCCTCATGATGTGGACGAAACACACAACAGACACGTTACAGACGAGGATGGGATTTGAAGCCACGTGTACAGAGCACAATGGATTATTGTGCATCACCTTTACTGCATGGCCCTTTGATATCCCTCAATCGAACGACTTTGCGTTTCTTTTGCACAGTTGGGTGTAAATAAAACATGAATCTACGAGGAGAAGCACTTAGAACTTAGAACAGTACAGCACAGAACAGGCCCTTCATGTTGTGCCGAGCAATGAATCACCCTACTCAAACTCACATATCCACCCTACACCCGTAACCCAACAACTCCCCCTTAACCTTACTTTTTAGGACACTACGGGCAATTTAGCATGGCCAATCCACCTAACCCGCACATCTTTGGACTGTGGGAGGAAACCGGAGCACCCGGAGGAAACCCACGCACACACGGGGAGGACGTGCAGACTCCGCACAGACAGTGACCCAGCCGGGAATCGAACCTGGGACCCTGGAGCTGTGAAGCATTGATGCTAACCACTATGCTACCGTGCTGCCCTTATGCTACCGTGCTGCCCTTACTGCTCAACAGTTGGGCTTGTGGCGCAACGGTAGCGCGTCTGACTCCAGATCAGAAGGTTGCGTGTTCAAATCACGTCAGGCTCACGGTGTTCCAGGAATTTCTCTCTCTGTGGTGATGTTCTGGAAATGACTCCGATCTAAACCGCAATGCTGGCAATTTTTTCCGGCTGTATTAGATTTACCCGCTCAGTTTATATTTTTGAGCAGTTTCATTAAATATCAGGGGACTCGGCTAGTTCAGTCGATAGAGCATGGGACTCCACATCCCAGTGGCGAGGGTTCAAGCCGCATGTTGGGCGTTTCCATATTATTATCTGAGAATATTGAACCAACTGTTTGGGCAGCATGGTAACACAGTGGTTAGCACAGTTGCTTCACGCCCCCAGGTTCGATTCCTGCCTTGCACACCGTGAAATCGATATCACTCTCCATGGGTGAGACCAGAACTACTGGTCAGTTAAAAACAAGGATGTTGCCCTTTTCGGACGGAGATGATGCAATTTCTCACTGTCAGAGAGTTGTACGTCTTTGGAACTCTCCCTCAGAAGGCGGCAGAAGCGGGACATTGATTATTTTTAAGGGGGAGATGGGGAAATTCTTGTTCAGCAACTGCTCAAAGGTTTATCGGACTTACATACAACCATTCCATTCAGCCAGTTACCTGGGTGCACAAGCACTGGGTGCGGATTTTTATTTGATATTTCAGTTCCACACCATGGTGAAACGGGTTTTAACATATCGCTTTCATTTCTTCACGTGTTCTGCACTGAAATATTCGCTGCAATACCTTCACTGGAGCGCCACCTTCCTCCCGATTTCAGTCAATGACACCATCCGGGCTACTCCGGAGTTTTGAACCCGGGACCTCTCACATTTTATCACAGCTGAGAATCAATGTCAATGTCAGGAGTGGGGTTCGAACCCTCGCCTCCAGAGGAGACTGTGACCTGATGTATCCAAACGGATCGGAGGGGATTGCGCCGAGTTAGGGTGCGCTTTCCAAGGGTCAGTGCAGACTGGTTGGGCCGAATGGTCTCCTGCACTGGAGGGATTCTATAATTACTTAAACAGGGTGTAAACGGCAGCATCAGGACACAAGGACAAGGTGAGGTCTCAGGCCAGAGCAAGAGTCCTAAATACATTTATTGTGGACTGGTGCCTCCTCCTGGCTGAACCGGAGCCGTCCGACACGGACACTTTCATTCGGGAACATTTTTAATTGGAGTGAAATAACATAAACATAGAAAGAAGTTTGATAAAACAATTTATCAAACTAATGCAAAGCATCAAAAGGACGTAACATTTGACAGTAAGTGATGCGGGAATACTTGTGAGCATCGCTGCCTTCCAAGCAGTTGATGCGGGTTCGATTACCGGCCATCGCAATAATAATTTGATTCGAAGCGTTTGCGTGATTCCGTGGGTTTCGAACTGAGGAAGAAAGCCTGGAGAAAGGACTTGTTTTCACGGCTGAGCGGCCGTTTCTGGAAAGACAAAATCTGCCAGCAGTGCCCCAGATGAAGCTGGCGGCTGTTTTGGAGCTTCTGAAGCCGCATTTTTCATGGTGCCAAACTGCTGCCTAAAGCTGGTGTCGTGATTTAAATCGATTATCAGACAGAGGATTATTAATATCAGTATAGATATTTGTGCAAGACAATTCACTCCTCAGGCCAGTTGAACTCGGAATCTAAACTCCATCCTAGTTCCGGATACACTACACCAATCATCAGGTGACCCTCAATAAGTGGGCCCAACGCGGAGACGCAGGAAATGGATCAACAACGGGGATGGATTCAGACCCGCAGATGCAAAGCACAATGGATTAGTAGCGCATCACCCATCACCTCTCGGCCAACTCGCCATGTAACCTGACTTCACCAAACCACCTCATGGACTTTTAACATCCACAATAACTAACGGAAGAAGGTTGTCCTTATACATTGGTCCTGATGTGCAGCCAGATGTGAAATGTTGGAAATATCGTTTCTGCCAGCAAATGACATTTCCATCATATCAGCTGAAGGATTGTTGTGAATGGACTGATGGGAAACACTTCAACACCATGTCCAACATGTTTCTACACATTGTAAACAAAACACCGCGGAAAGACTGAAAGATACAAACATTTGATCGCATCATGATGAACATCACTCAGACGCCTTCAAAATCCGGTCAATGTCGGAATTATTACGATTCTAATTTATTATCCAGAGAATCCCTGCAGGGCATTCGGCCTCTTGAATCTGCACCGAACTTCCGAAAGTGCACTCGCCTTGGGCCCACTCCTCCGCTTCTCCCGCTAACCCCGCACTTGCTCATGACGAAGCCACCTAACCTACACATCGTTAGACTGTGGGAGGAAACAGGAGGACCCAGAAAAAAAACCACGTAGACACGGGAACAACGTGCAACTCCACACTGATCGTCACGGAAGCTGGAATCCAACTATTATGAAAGGCCAACTGACAGGATGAATTGTTCAACCTCCGCATGAGTTTGGTGAGTGGGAAAATCAATGACCGATGAATGTATAATTTATAAAAATGTGAGGGAGCAAAATCTGGAAGTGAGATTATCATCTGAATGTCCATGAATAGGAGAGGGGAATGTGCAACGAGACCTGAGTGTCCTCGTATACCTGTGGCTGAGGGTAAGCTTGCAGGTGGAGCAGGCATTGAAGGAAGCCAACAGTATGTTGGCCTTGATCACGATAGGATTTCAGTGCAGGAGCAGGAATGTCTTGGGCCAATTATACAGGGCTTTGTGAGACCACGTCTGGAAAATCGTGTGTACATTTGGTCTCCTTTTCTGAGAAAGGGTGTTGTTTCTGTTGGGGGAGCGCAGAGAAGGTACAGCAGACTGATTCTTGGGATTAAAGGTCTGACGTATGTAGAGTGATTGACCGGTTGCGAGCGTATTCGCTGGCATTCAGAAGAATGAAGGGGGTCTCACAGAAAGCAACCGAATTCCAAAATGACTGGGTAGAGGAGATGCAGGAAAAATGTTCCTGATGACGGGATGTTGAGAACCAGGGGTCAGAATCTGAGGATATGGGGTAGACCGTGTTGGATGGAGAAGAGTATAAATGCCTACGCAGTTTGGTCAGGTTGGAATTTGCTCCCACAGGAATTTGTTAAGGCAAAACCACTATATTTTCAATAAACAGTTTGACAAAGCACGTGGGGTGAATGCAATCAGCAATACGGGAGGGAAGGCGGGGGAAGGAGGGATCAGCCTATTGAGTTGGATGATCAGCCATGATCACAATGAATGGCAGAGAAGGCTCGAAGAGCAGAATGGCTTCTTCTTTCTCCTATTGTTTATGTTTCTATGATTGGCGAAGAGCAACTTGAAGGCTGCGAGGCGGGCGATTCTAAAACCAGCCTGGAACCACTCCAGGAAGTTGTTGCATTCAAGCGATCAACGGAGCCCCGGGGTTTATGTGAGGAGGGGTTGAATCTTCGTGGAAAATGACCATTGGATTTGGAGAGAAGCCTTGAGATACTCGAAGATCTCAGTTCTCTACACGCACAATTCCACTGATTAAATAGTTTGGGAACAACATCACTTCATTGGAAATATATTAGAAATTCATTTTTCTTTTGAAATTCAGCAGCACAACACTTCCCAGTCTGGAAGAAAATTAAAATGATGAATCGAGTAATTAGAGCACAGAGAGAGACCTGTGCAGGCCGAATGGTCACGTGATGACACAACTAAAATGATCAGGTGTCTGGACTCCGGCAGTTCTCCTCCGGATCGCGGTCACAGCACAAGCCAGGAGGAGCTGCTCAATTGTTAAATCAGTTACTTTTTATTCCAACTCCTTGGTTGCCAGTCATTCAGAGACGAGCATTGCTACATGGTGTCAGGAGTGGGCAGTATGGCAGAAGTATTCCAGCGCATCAACCTCCTTGTATCACAGAATCGTAGAATCTCCAGCGCGGAAGAACATTCGGCCCAACGAGTCACCACTGACCCTCGCAATGAGTACCGCAGCTACTCTGCTCAAGAAGAGATTTAATAGACATTGTGACCCCCCCCAGCCCGGCTAGCTCGGTCGGTAGAGCTTGGGACTCTTAATCTCAGGGTCGTGGGTTCGAGCCCCACGTTGAGTGCTTCCATTATTATCTGAAAAGATTGATGCTGAATGAACTGTATCATTACAAGAATGCAAGGTTATGTCGCTGGACTGGGAATCCAGAGGTCTGAACTAACCCTTGGTGACAAGGTTTAATAAATCTGGAATTGAAATTTCGTCTCAGCAATGGCGCAGAAAGGTTCTGCTTCAGACGACAACTGGGAACACATTCCCCAGGGAATGATTTGACACAACCACAGAGAAGATCTGTCACCGGCAGAGTCACGGTTCCGGCAGAGAGAACAGTTACAAAGCAGCGGGAACAGTTACACAACAGAGAGCACAGTGACACAGCAGAGAGCATATTTACACAGCAGAGAGCACAGTTACACGGCAGCGAGCACAGTAACACAGCAGAGAGCACAGTGCCACAGCAGCGGGAACAGTTACACAGCAGAGAGCACAGTGACACAGCAGCGGGAACAGTTACACAGCAGAGTGCACGGTTACACAGCAGAGAGCACGGTTACACAGCAGAGAGCACAGTTACGCAACAGAGAGCACGGTTACACAGCAGGATAAACATTTACAGACAGGGCCTTTAAGTGTGCCGCAGAAAACACATTTCCTAAATAACCAGTATTCTCCATCTCGGCACCTTTTCTGTGTGTCACTGTGTGTGTCCTGATAGTCTCTTCCTGCTTTTCTGTGTGTCTTTCTCTGTTATAGCCGTGCTGATGTTATGTATTAATCTCACTTTTCCCAAACAGTAATTGTGATTGATAGATACGGAAAGATTTCCACAGTGACATTCAGCACCACTGCCTGATAGAGACTGAATCCCACCCTCACATACAGTACCAGACATTGACTCATAATGGAAGAATCCAGCTCTCACAAACTCTGCCAGAGACTGAGGTGCAGAGTGTTCCTTCCAGTCGGGAACACTACCTGTGATTTACAGATACAGAGCAAATTTCAGTCAGGTGAGTGGCAGAGTTTGATGGGTACGACATGTATTCCACAATCACCTTCTCTGCGCCACATAACCAGATGCAGTGGGCACTCGGTGTCTGTTGGTTTAACAAGGGTTTTACACAAGAACGGGAACACATTTACACAAGATCAGGGTATAAGACGTAGGAGCAGGAGTAGGTCATTCAGCCCATCGACTATTTCAATGAGATCATGGTTGATCTGATATGATATGACGTGTTGTGATGTCGTTTGGTGACACGTTGTCACAGTGGCTACCTCACAGCGCCAGCCATCCAGGTTCAATTCCAGCCTTTCATCACTGACTGTGTGGAGTTTTCACTTTCTCTCCGTGTCTGTGTTTCCTCCGGGTTCCTCCGGGTGCTGCGATTTTCTCGCACAGTCCAAATGTGTGCGGGTTCTACGTGTCTACGTGTTCAATGCTAAATTGCCCCTTAGTGCTCAGAAAGTTGGGTGGCGTTGCAGGGATGTGGTGGGGTCATAGGGACTCTTTCAGAGTGTCGGTGTAGAGTCGATGGGCCGAATTGCCTGCTTTTGCATTTCAATGATTTAATGATAATCCTCATGTCCATTTTCCTGGCTTTTTATCTCTAGATTTTATGATGAACCTTTAAAACCAACATTCCAACCAAGCCTCAGGTACCAGTAAGTCCTCAATGGTCGTTAATTTCCCTTCTGTCAATCATTCGATCAGTCTGAGGGAAGTCACATCCCGGATATAACATACGTTTATCCAGTTCTAAAGTAAATTAAGTCGCTTTAGTCCCTGATGACCAGCGGCTGCTTTCCCTTTGAGGGTGAGATCTGACTGGTGGTGATTTAACCTGAGAATCACCATACCTCAGGCGAGGGGCAAAAGTGTGAAGGCAGGGGTTTTCATGATTCAGTTCTATTATAACAGTGTGATCAGAATCTCATTTACCTGGTTTTCTCTCTGTTAATATTGTCTCACGGTGAGGCAAACCTCACCGATTGGATGGACGAGTGATCGTTCTTCAGTCTTGTCACGGACGGCCCCGCTGAATATTAATGCACTTGCTGAAAACCATACCTTTCAACCAGGAATAGTCTGATCCTGACACAATAATTTATCTTTAATCTGCTCCAAGTATACTTTCAAGACTCGCCGAAAGAATATAATCTCCGTTTCCTGGGGAATGAAGCCAGGCAGGACAAGATACCCGTAACTCAATGATCAGACAATGTTTATCGTGAAGTGTGTGTTCCAATGATCGATGGATTCCTCTGTGAAGCCGGGAGGGTTTGATTTTGCTGTCAAATGATGGCTGATTCCAGCCTTTCATCGGGGGCTTTTCACACTGTGTGGAAATATCTTGGACATAATATTGAAGTGTTTCACATCAGTCCATTCACAAATGTCCCTGAATGTGATGGGAATACATTTTACTGACGAAAACTGCATTTCCAACATTGAACACCGGGCTGAAGAGAAAGAGGCGGATATTTTCCATCAATTCATGGATGCAAAATGAATTAAGACTTTTTGACGCATGCACTCGTGGGTTGAGATGCCGAGTGTTTAAGGCGATGGACTGCTAATCCATTGTGCTCTGTACGCGTGCGTTCGAATCCCATCTTCGTCGATTTTTCATCCGCTGTTTGCTCGGAAGTGGGACTCATTTTTCCAAGATGGGTCTGCAATAACTGACGTGACAATCCAGTCCAAGTTGTCAGGCCAGCTTGCATCGAGTTGTGTTGGAAAAGCGAGAGTTCAAAATTCAGTCTTGTTCTGTTTGAGATGAATTGATCGGGCAGTGAGACAGGAACCACTTTGATTTGATTTATTGTCACATGTACTGAAGTGCAGTGAAAAGTATTTTTCTGCTACCAAGGGAACATACACATTACATACATAGCAGGCAAAAAAAGAATAATCGACAGAGTGCATTGACAACTGGTACATCGACAAACAGTGATTGGTTACAGTGCGGAACAAGTGGCCAAACAAAGCAAATCCATGAGCAAGAGCATCATAGGGCGTCGCGAATAGTGTTCTTACAGGGAACAGATCAGTCCGAGGGAGAGTTGTTGAGGAGTCTAGTAGTTGTGGGGAAGAAGCTGTTCCTATGTCTGGATGTGCGGGTCTTCAGACTTCTGTACCTTCTGCTTGATGCAATAGTCTGTAAAAAGTCAAAACCTGGGTGGGAGGGGCTCTGATAATTCTGTCTGCTGTCCTGCGGCAGCGGGAGTTGTCGGCAGAAAAACAGTGCGGCTGCAAGCTTGTGTGATGCTTTGGGCTGACTTCACCGCACTGCAGTTTCTTGCGACTTTGGGCCGAGCAGTTGCCCTACCAGGTTGTGAGGCAGCCGGATAGGATGCTCTCTATGGCACATCTGTGGAAGTTTGTGAGAGTCGATGCAGACATGACTAATGTCTTCTCCTTCCGTAGGAGGAAGAGACGATGTTGGGCTTTCTTGACTGTTGCATCAACGTGAGTGGACCAGGACAGACTGTTGGTGATGGTGACCCCCAAAATTGTAATGCGATCGACCACCTCCACTTCGGAGCCTTTGCTGTCGACGGGTGTGCGTGTTGTGCAACGCTTGATGATCAGTTCCTTGATCTTTCCGACATTTAGGGAAAGGCTGTTTTAGGTACACTATGCAACCAAGTGATTTATCTACCTTCTGTATCTGATTCGTCATTAGTTGCGAAATGACCTACCACAGTGGTATCATCCGCAATCTTATAGATTGAGTTGGAGTTAAATCCTGCCACACAGGATATGCCTCCATATTCAGCGGGTCCGTCCATGACAAGACTGAAGAACAATCACTCATCTATCCAATCAGTGAGGTTTGCCTCACTGTGAGACAATATTAACAAAGAGAAAACCAGATTAATTAGATTCAGATCACATGGTTATAATATAACTGAATCATGAAAACCCCGCCTTCTCACAATTCCCGTTCCAGCCTCCCCAAACAGGCGCCGGAATGTGGCAACTCGTGGTTTTTCACAGTAAATTCATTGAAGCCTACTTGTGACAATAAGCGATTATTATTATTGCTAATATTGCTCCTCGCCTGAGGTATGGTGATCCTCAAGTTAAATCACCACCAGTCAGATCTCACCCTCAAAGAGGAAAGCAGCCGATGGTCATCAGGGACTAAAGCGACTTAATTTACTTCAGAACTGGATCAATGTATGACATCTTCAGGATGTGACTTCCCTCAGACTGACCAAATGATTGACAGCAGGGTCAATTCTGCAAGGCCGCTCCACATACCCCGCACACATTTGGACTGTGCGAGGAAATCACAGCACCTGGAGGAAACCCACACAGACACGGAGAGACAGCGGAAACTCCACACAGTCAGTGACCAAAGGCTGGAATTGAACCCGGATGGCTGGCGCTGTGAGGTAGCCACTGTGACAACGTGCCACCGTATGAGATCATAACACGTCATATCATATGTGATCAGCCATGATCTCATTGAAATACGGAGCATATTCGATGGGCTGAATGCCCTACTTCTGCTCATACCTCTTATACCCTGATATTGTGTAAATGTGTTGCGGTTCTTGTGTGAAACTCTTGTTAAAAGAACATCTGGACCACAGACACCGACTGCCGACTGCAGCTGGTTATGTAGCGCAGAGAAGGTGATTGTGGAATACATGTCGTACCCATCAAACTCTGCTACTCACCTGACTGAGATTTGCTCTGTATCTGTAAATCACAGGTAGTGTTCGGGAGTGGAGGGAACACTCTGCACCTCTGTCTCTGGAACAGTTTGTGAGAGCTGATTCCTTCATTATGAGTCAATGTCTGGTACTGAATGTGAGGGTGGGATTCAGTCTCTATCAGACAGTGGTGCTGAATGTCAGTGTTGAAATCTTTCTGTACCTATCAATAACAATTACTGTTTGGGAAAAGTGACGTTAATACGTAACATCAGCACGTCTGTAGCAGACAGAGAAAGGCACAGAGAAAAGCAGGAAGAGACTATCCGAACATACACACCTATTTATTCTCCCCGTGTCTGCGTGGGTTATATCCGGGTGCTCCGTTTTCCTCCCACAGTCGAAAGATGTGCAGGTTAGGTGTATTGGCCATGATAAATTGTCCCTTCGTGTCCAAAAGGTTAGGAAAGGTGGTTGGGTTGCGGGGATGGGGTGGAAGTGAGGGCTTGGGTGGGTTGGTGCAGTCTCGATGGGCCGGATGGCCTCCTTCTGCACTGTATGTTCTATGATACAATGACACACAGAAAAGGTGCAGTGCAAACCAGCAAGATACTGAGATGGAAAAACTGGTTATTTAGGAAAATGTGTTTTCTGCTGCACACAGAGAGGCCCTGTTTATAAATGTATTCCCTGCTGTGTAACTGAGCTCTCTGCTGTGTAACTGAGCTCTCTGCTGTGTAACTGAGCTCTCTGCTGTGTAACTGAGCTCTCTGCTGTGTAACTGAGCTCCCTGCTGTGTAACTGAGCTCTCTGCTGTGTAACTGAGCTCTCTGCTGTGTAACTGAGCTCTCTGCTGTGTAACTGAGCTCACTGCTGTGTAACTGAGCTCCCTGCTGTGTAACTGAGCTCTCTGCTGTGTAACCGAGCTCTCTGCTGTGTAACTGAGCTCTCTGCTGTGTAACTGAGCTCCCTGCTGTGTAACTGAGCTTTCTGCTGTGTAACTGAGCTTCTGCTGTGTAACTGAGCTCTCTACTGTGTAACTGTTGTCTCTGTTGTGTAACTGAGCTCTCTACTGTGTAACTGTTGCCTCTGTTGTGTAACTGAGCTCTCTGTTGTGTAACTGAGCTCCCTGTTGTGTAACTGAGCTCTCTGCTGTGTAACTTCTCTCTGTCGTGGAACCGTGACTCTGTCGGTGACACATCTTCACTGTGGTTGTATCAAATCACTCCCTGTTGTGTAATGTGTTCACAGTTGTTGAAATATGATCCGTCTCAAGAAGAACATTTCTGCACCATTGCTGAGACGAAATTTCAATTCCAGATTTATTAAATCATGTCACGAAAGATTCGTTCAGACTTCTAGATTCCCAGTCCAGCGACATAACCATTGTGTTTCTGTTATGAAGACAGTTCATTCAGCGTCAATATTTTCAGATAATAATATGGAAGCACCCAATGTGGGGCTCGAATTGACGACCGGGAAATTACCGACTGAGCTAATAATTGATTAGCTGCCTCTGGCTTGTGCTCTGACCGCAGTCCGGGAAAAACTGCTGGAATCCAGACACGTGATCATGTCATCAGGTCATCATGTTGGATTGGATTGGATTTGTTTATTGTCACGTGTACCGAGGTGCAGTGAAAAGTATTTTTCTACAAGCAGCTCAACAGATCATTCCGTACATGGGAAGAAAAGGGAATTAAACAAAATTCAAGAAAATACATAATAGGGAAACACAAGATATACAATGCAACTACATAAGCATTGGCATCGGATGAAGCATACAGGGTGTAGTATTAATGAGGGCAGTCAATAAGAGGGTCATTTAGGAGTCTGGTGACAGTGGGGAAGAAGCTGTTTTTGAGTCTGTTCGTACGTGTTCTCAGATTTCTATATCTCCTTCCCGATGGAAGAAGTTGGAAAAGTAGGTAGCCGGGTGGGAGGGATCCTTGATTATGCTGCTCGCTTTCTCCCGGCAGCGGGAGGTGTAGATGGTGTCAATGGATGGGAGGCAGGTTCGTGTGATGTACTGGGCGGTATTCACGACTCTCTGAAGTCCCTTGCGATCCTTGGCCGAGCAGTTGCCATACCAGGCTGTGATGCAGCCCGATAGGATGCTTTCTATGGTGCATCTGTAAATGTTGGTAAGGGTTAATGCGGACATGGCGAATTTTCTTACTTTCCTGAGGAAGTATAGGCGCTGTTGTGCTTTCTTGGTGATAGCGTCGACGTGAGTGGACCAGGACAGATTTTTGGTGATGTGCACCCCATGGAATTTGAAACTGCTAACCATCTCCACCTCGGCCCCGTTGATGCTGACAGGAGTGTGTACAGTACTTTGCTTCCTGAAGTCAATGACCAGCTCCTGAGTTTTGTGACCGTTCGGCCTGCACAGGTTTCCCTCTGTGCTGTAATTTCTACATTTCATAATTTTAATTTTCTTCCAGACTGGAAAGTGTGGTCCTGTTCCATTTGAATTTCTAATATATTTCCAATGTAGTCCATATTGTGACACAAACTATTTAATCAGTGGAATTGTGCGTTTAGGGAGCTGATATTTTCGAGTCTCTCAAGGCGTCTCTACAAATTAAATGGTCATTTTCCACGAACATTCAACCCCTCCTGACATAAATCCCGGGGCCCCTTTGATCTTCCCTGCAGTGCCATGCAACATCTCCCCGGAGTGATTCCAGGCTGGTTTTAGAATGTGTTCTATCGACCAAATTGCTAATGAATGACCCATTTTTTACAGCTGCGATGGCCGAGTGGTTAAGGCGTTGGACTTGAAATCCAATGGGGTTTCCCCGCGCAGGTTCGAACCCTGCTCGCAGCGACTGTGATTTGGAATGTTTGGTCAACTCCCCCCACAAGCCGTTCACCAGATAAGAACTCAGAGCTTCCGTTTTCAAGTCTTATCGAGTTCAGTCAGATATTTAATTTTTTTTTGGAAGCTGAGCGAATTATCAAGATGAATAATCAAAACAACAATCTATAAATAGTAACGTTTTCTGCAATGTTTGGAAGCATAAGCAGCAACGGCAGCGAATAGAAACGTGGTTTGGTTTCATTCAGCTGAATTTATTTCTGTGTAAAAAGATCGTGGCAGAAATGGAACATATTTTCTCTCCCTATCTGTTTGTTTGTTTCTTTCCCTCTCCCTCACTCACTGTTTTTGTGCTTCTCCGGGGACTGATTGGATACACAGTGAAACTCAGCCCCATCTCACCCCAACTCTTTGGACCGATAGTTCCTGGTGATGGACGGTCCTGAATCAGTGGAAGAATCGACAAACTATTCCATCCTTGGCTCTGTAAGAAGTTCCATTCCTGGTTGTGAGGTGGCTCTGAGATAAAGAGATCGAGAGAGAACGAGATGACTGCAGTCTGACTCTTCCTCTGAAAACCAGTTAGTGCGCATTTGTAAAAAGTGGGTGTGTCTGAGACCAGGAGAGAAGCAGATCATGGGACTGTGATTGATTTTATTGAGCCGAACCTTGAAAAGTGAAGGAGACTTCTAACCAATCAGTGCCTGTCTGAGAACTGGCAAGGAATTACGGCTGACATTGAAACGGTTCGTAGTGAATTGTTACAGCAAATCGAATCTTTATGAGGTGTTGGTATATTGTTTTCAGAGACACTGTCATAGTTTCTTAAAATATGATTTGTGCTTGATTTTGTTTTGTTCAGTAATTTGGGGAATCTATTTGGAGCGGGTGCAGTTGGTCAATAACTGGCAAGAAAGTTCCGAATTCTATTTGTGTTTTGAATGGACAGCTACAATCGACTTGTTTATTCCAGGGCACAACAATGAATAAAGTGAATCAGTGCTGAGCAGTTTCTAACGTCCCCCACCTCCAGTTTATTCTTATTGAGAAACCCGTCCTCGATGGAAGATTTTTTGCTTTAAGAATGAGACCACCGCCTCCTGGGAATACAGGAGCGATTCCTCGAGGACCTGAGCTGTAAACGTGAAATTCAGTGAAAGGATTTCACACTCCGCACGGAATCTGATCACCACCTCAACCCCAACATTCAGCTTCGGTGGGCAGACAAGACAATTTTCTTCCCGTAGCCCCCCAGCACAGACTGGATAATATCCCAAACTCGTATCCCACTATTATCACATTGTTCTGCAACATCGCTCTCTTCCCAAAACTCGAGGAATCTCACCCCAAATCCTCAAACCTTTTATTCTGTATTCAAACAACATTTTGTCCCCTGATTAAGTTCATCCTGGGAAGAGAGGTTCGGTATTCCGAGTTCCTCTGCAGATATCCGGTTGTTGTTCAATGACCAAAAGAGGCCTAAAACCTGAAAGAAAGCCCCTCTCACAGCCCTGTGAACATGTCTCCATTAGACGGTGTAGTCAATACCTGCAGAGTAGGTGACAATGGAGAGAAGTGTGAGGAATTCAGTGCCAACATTCGGTGCAAAAAGAGGTTTCAAAACAAATTATTATTTTAAATACTGAACAGATCTTGTGGGAGCAGGACTCAAGTCAAAGGGGAAAATCCAGTTGATTTCTCGTCGAAAGTTTTAACCATTGGACTGAATTCAGTCCTTTTGTTGATATGTCTGTAAATTATCCACTGGAAAATGAAGAACAAATTAAACCTGCAATTCTGGAACAAATACCGATTTTACGCTGTTATATTATTGGGGAGAATTAAAGAACAAAGAGATCGAGGGTGACAGGTTCGGAGCTCCTTGAAGATGGAGTCGCAGGGGGACAGGGTGTTGAAGAACCCATTCAGCATGCTAGGTTTTATTGGTCAGAATATTGAGTAAAGGAATTGGGACGTCTTGTTGAAGTTGTACACGACATTGGTAAGGGCGCAAATGGAATAATATGTTGAATTCTCGTCACCCTATTATAAGAAGTATATTGCTAAATTAGAAATAGTGCAGAAGAGATTTACGGGGATGCTACCAGGACTTGATATTCTGAGGTGTAAGGAGAGGCTGGATAGGCTTGGACTTTTGCCCTGGAGCGTAGGAGGCATAGAGGGGATCTGATAGAGGTCTATAAAATAATGAGGAGCATAGATCAGGCAGATAGTCAACATATTTTCCCAGAGGTAGAGGAGCCGAGAAATAGAGGACATAGATTTAAGGTGAGAGGGAGAGATGCCAAAGAGACCAGAGGGGATTTATTTTCACACATTGGGTGGTGAGCTTCTGGAACGGGCAGCCAGAGGCAGTGGTAGAGGCGGTATAATGTTTTCCTTTAAAAATCAGTTAGCTATTTATCTGGGCAGGGTGGATACAGAGGAATACAGATCAAACGTGGGCAAGTGGGACGAGCTTAGTGATAGAAATATGGCGGCATGGACAAATTGGGCAGAAGGGCGTGTTTCCTGCTGTAAAAATCGATGACTCTGACTCTATGGAGGAAGTGTTCAATCACACAGATCAGGTTAAACGCAGTAACACTCTGCTGGGATTGATCTCAGCTACAGAGTGTGAGGATGTTCAGCTGAACAAAACGGAATGCCTGAAATATTTGACGGATCTGTGGTTTCTGTGACAAGAGAAATAGTTAACATTTCAGATCCTGAACTTTCAGTGGAACGACCTGTTCCTCTCTCCACAGAAGCTGCCGGATCAGCTGAATATTTGCAGCATTTTCTGTCTTTGTTTCAGATTTGCAGCATCTGCAGTATTTTGCTTTTGGGCCAAAGGACAATGAGTTGCCTTTCCTGCCCTCGGGGTTATTGCAGGTCTCTCTGGCTGTGATTATCGCTGATTATCCATCTTTGGGATCTTTATTAATCAATAAGACTGCCGTTTGTGGAGGGTTTCTGAAATCCTGTCAGGGAGCTGGAGTTAAAATACACGAAGCCCTTACTCAATATAAATGTCGGGCAGAACAGTCTCAAGGTGCACAACGACCAGCCCAGTCTGTTTGTTCCTGTGAATACAACAGGATATAAACAGGGACAGCTGCAAACACATGTTGCATTTCAATCATAAAGTCATCGAATCATACAGCACAGAAATGGCCCTTCAGCCAATCGGATCTGTGCCGGTCAAAAACAACAACCGAACCATTCTCATCCCATTCCCCAGCACTTGGTACATAGCCTCGTGTACCCTGGGATCGCAAGTGCCCATCTAAACACGTCTTAGATATTATGAGGGTCTCTGCTCCACCACCCTTTCAGGCAGCGAGTTCCAAACTCCCGCCTCCCTCGAGGTAAAGATGTTTTCCAATAAAAGGTTTCACAAGAAACGCCTCTGCAGTCAGGAGCTGAAAAGGGAGAGATGACCCCTCTGTCATCTTGTACTCTGTGCCGCTATTAATAAAGTCATTACACTGTTTGACTTATAAACGACTCTTCCAACCTGCCGTGTCACCTTCAATGATTTGTACACATGTCCATCCATTTCTCGCTGTTCCTGCACTCTTTTTTTGTCAATAGACACTTTATTTTATATTGTCTACTTCTGTTCTTCGTACAAAAATAAATAACATCATTACTTGTTTGCTACATGTCCTCCAATTGCACCAACCTGTCTGTGTCCTTTCGGAGATCTACTGGAATTTCTGCAGTGCTTTTCACAACCACAGGGCGGCCCAAAACATTTCCAGACAATTAAGTACTTTTGAAATGTAGTCACTGTGCGAATTACTGAACTTTTGAACTGCCTGTTGGACAACTACAGAAATCCCCATGTGGGGATGGAAGCTGGCTGTAGGTGTGGCTCTGTGGCGCAAAGGATAGCGCGTTGGACTTCTAGTCGCTGTCGTGTTCAGACATTCAAAGGTTGTGGGTTCGAATCCCACCAGAGTTGGTTTTTAGGCGAGAAATCAGGAGTAGGTTTATCAATGTTCCCAGATAAGTGAAACTGCGGCCCCGAACTTCCTTCGAAAAGGTGGCTCCAATCACTCTCCACTTTCCCATCAGAGCAAGGTCACAGAAGAAAACTCATCACATTCTCAGAACAAACATTCAGACACAAATAAAATCTTTGAAAGCTGTTGACCAGAGTCAGTCTGTTCCCTCTTCAGACAGATTGCAAACTGGGCATATACATCAGCGGGAAGTGTGCAGTCAACTTCCCAGACTGTTTCTGACAGGCAGCTCCAAACAAGAATGATGTGAATCTGCACCACAGAATCCTAACACCACCACGTTTGTCACAGTCGTAATGAAAAGATAATCTTGCAGCTTTCGATAAGACAGTGGAGGATGGTGTGAAGTTCAGAACAAGGGGGTTAGAGTCTGAGGATATGGGATAGACCGTGTTGGACGGGAAAGAGTGTAAATTTCTTCACCCACACAGTGGTCAGTCTGTGGAATTTGCTCCCACAAGTTGTTGAGGCAAAACCATTGTATGTTTACACGAAACAATTCGATAAAGCACGTGGGGCGCAGGTGATCAAATAATATTGGGGGAGGGGAGGCGGGATCAGCCTATTGAGTTGGATGATCAGCCATGATCCAACTGAATGGCAGAGCAGGCTCGAAGGTCCGAACTGCCTCCTTTTGCACCTATTGTGTATGTTTCTATGATTGGCGAGGAGCAGCCTCAAGCCGGCGAGGCGGGAGATGCCGCTGATCTTCATCAGAACAGACAGTAAGACGGAACAATGATCATAAACAGACAGTGAGAGAATACAACACAATAAACACAGGGAGCAACAATGGGAAATAACAAATCCACTCGCTTGGAATGTTCAAAGTCGTTTGGAATTGTCAATACACCGAATGATTAGGAGATAAAATTGGAATTCCCGCCATTTTAGCATCTGGGAGAGAAAGGAGAAACGGAGACAACAATGTAGGAAGGGAGAAAAGAAAGGATGGAACTGTTCCCTTGTACTTGGGTCACTGCTGGTCCACAGTTTGTAGCATCTCACCGATTAAAATCAAAAGGAAATAAAACTCTATCATTCGTGTATTTAATCAGATTCGGATTCATTTTGAACTCTAAAGGCTAAAGTATTTCTCACTCACTCAATATAGTGAGATATTTGAGAATAAATTGACCCCACAGGATAATGTTGTTTCTGCTCTCCGGTTATTTGTTTTTCTTGTTCCTCTTCCATTCGGTGTAAATCCACAGAAAGTAAAGAAGGAAAGGATGGGGCGAATATTCTGTTTCCTTTCATGATTCTCTTTTGATCTTCACTTCACCGAATATAATCAATGTGTAAATGTGGAAATATGGCAGCATTAACATTTAATCTTCGACAGGATGTCTTGTGGCGCACGATAGCGCTTCTGAATGCCGATCCGAAGGCTGCGTGTTAAACCACGTCAGCCTCACAGAGTTGTCATGCATGTTCATGGATTTTATATCTAGATAAGTTCATTGTGTGGGCAAGTTCTGAAAATCACACAAAGATAGGGAGTGAAGTATGTTGTGAAGAGGACAGAAGCAGCTTACAGACGGATACAGAGAGGTTGAGTGAGTGACAGAAACCTGGCAGCTCCAAAGCAATGTGTAAAAAGCGCAGGGTTTCGCTTTGACAGGTAGAGTAAAAATAAACAGAACTTTACTTCCATGCCCAACGGCTGCAGAATTACCAGGGATCCCGGTTTTCTACTGTATGAATCACGGAAACTGAGTCTGTCAGTACAACAAGTAAGTAAGAAGTTCAGTAGAATTCTTCCTACATTACGAGAGGAATTGAACATAAAGGAAAGAATGTTATTCTTGATTTATACGGCGAATTGGTGAAACACGATCACAGAATTAGAGAATCGCTACAACGCAGAAATAGGTCATTTGGACAATCGTGTTTGCACCGTCCATCCAAACAAGCAATATGACTTAGTGCCATTCCCTGCCTTTTCCCCGTACCTCTACATTGCTTCTATTTATGTAATCACCTAATGCCCTCTTGAATGCTTCACATCAACCAGTCAGTGCATTCCAAACCCCAACCACTCGATGTGCAAAAGTGTTTCCTTATCAAACATCACATCTGCTTCCTTTGCAAATCCCCTGAAATCTGTGCCCTCTCGTTCTTGCTCTATTTACCTTGGGGAACTGATTCTCTCTATTTACTCCGCCTAGCCCCCTCATCATTTTGAACATCTCGATCGAATCTACCCTCAGCCTTATTCTGTCCATGGGGAACATTCCCAAAATCTCCAATCTATCGTCAGAAATTGAACCATTCCTGTAAACCTCTTCTGCACGCCCCCAATGCGTTCACAGCCTTCCTATATTATGGCTCCTAGAACAGTGCAGAATATTCCATCTGATGTCTAACTTCTGCCTTGTACCAATTCAGCATAGCCTCCTTGCTCTTGTTCTCTTTTCCACTGGTAATAAAGCCCAGAATAAGATTTGCTTTATTTCCTGCTCTCTCCACCTGTCCTGCTACCTTCAATGATCTATACACATATACACCCCGTTCCCTCTGCTCCTTTATCCCTTAAGTATTTTACATTTCCCTACCAAAATGCATCATCTCACACATCTCCACATTGAAAATCAGCTTTTGTCGTTTGAAGTTCTCGACTGTCCTCGTCTCAGTTCACAATATTTCCAAGTTTTGTAACATCCCCAAACTTTGAACCTGTTCCCTGTACACCATGATCCAGCACATTGTTATATATCAGGGATAGCAAATGTTCCAATAGGAACCCAGGTGGAACACGAAAAACCATCTTCCAATCCGAAAAGTCTCTACTGACCATTTCATTCTGTTTCTTCTTCTGCAACCACATTTATATCCATATTGCTACTGTCCCTTTTATTCCAGGAGTAATAACATTTCGCTAATTCGGTGCAGTTTTTGTCTCCTTATTGAGGGAAAGATGTAAATCCATTGGAGACGGTTCAAGGACGTTCCGGATTGGTCACAGGAATGAGCGGGTTTTCTATTGAGGAAAGGTTAGACAGACTGCACTTGTTTCCAGTGGAGATGTGTAGAGCGACAGTTGATCTGATTGAAGTCCATCAGATTTTGAATGGTCTTGATAAGGTGGACGAGGAAAGGATGCCTCTGCTTGTGGGTGAGAACAGAACTACTGGGCAGTGAAAAACAAGGATGTCGCCCTTTACGGACGGAGATGTGGAAATTTCTCACTCTCAGAGATTTGGGTAACTTTGGATCTCTGCCTCAGGAGGAGGCGGAAGTGGGTCGATGATTTTTGTAAGATGTGGCGATGGAGAGATTCTAGTTTAGCAAATAAATCAAAGGTTTATCGGGCTAACATTGCATTGCAGTAGGGGCTGGTTTAGCACAGTGGGTTAAACAGCTGGCTTGCAATGCAGAGCAAGGCCAGCAGCGCGAGTTCCCGAACCAGCTCCCCGAACGGGCGCCAGAATGTGGCGACTAGGGGATTTTCAACGAGAGCCCGATGCAAGAATCATGCCCCCAGACCACCGAGCCAACCGGTGGGCAGCATCCCACTGAAACCATCTTATCATTGCCTCCCAAAGCTGATTGCATCATTCAATGCGCTTCGCAATTCCTCTTCAATTGGGGTTGGTTGTTAAAGTAAAATCAGAAGAAACAATTTTTTGTCCTTTGCTTTTCTTTTGGGATCATTAGGTCAATTGGGTTATTTTTGTTTTTTTGGCCTCCACTGCGAACAGAACAAAAGACATACGGGGCCAGTCTTTATCAATAGAAGCGTTAAGTACAAAGGCAAGGCTGCTATGGAGATTCTTCATAAAATCCTGAAACAGAAATAGACAATATTGGATAACTCGGCTGATCTGACAGTATCTGTGGAGAGAGAAACAGAGTTACAGTTTCCAGGCCAGTATGACCCGGCTTCCCATTCTCTGTTTCCCTCTCCACAGCTGCTGCCAGACCTGCTGAGATTTTCCAGCATTTTCTGTGTTTATCACGGGAATAAACGCCAACTCCAGGCGACTGTCATGGACACGGTGGGCGGAGTGGCCTCACCCTGTGCTGTAATCGTTAGATGATTCTATAATTCTAATATGTCCTCGTAATTGAGCCCTTCTATGCCTGTATCATTCTGGTAAAGCTGCATTGCCGCCCCCACATTGAAGTTCTGAATACATTTTTGGAATCCCTTCATGGAACATGGAACAGACAGTGCAGAAGGAGGCCATCCGGCCCATCGAGTCTGCACCGACCCACTTAAGCTCTCACTTCCACCCTATCCCCGAAACCCAATTACACCTCCTAACGTTTTGGACACTCAGGTCAATTTAGCTAGCCAATCCACCGAACCTTCCCCACCCTCAGCAGATTTTTGTCGGATAAATATCCTGATTCCCTAAACTCAACAGTCCCCCGAACAATGAAATGTTGCTTGGCGTCGGCACGACCAAATAGACGAAGTGTCTCCATTTCTACCGCCCACGTGGATTCACCTCTGTCCACATCACAGCAGTCTACATCGCGGAATTCACTTCCGCCTGCGGTGCGATGTAGACTGCTGTGATGTGGACAGAGGTGAATCCACGTGGGCGGTGGAAATGGAGACACTTGACGAACTGTACTCCCACCATCAACAACCAAGAAACAAATCACAATCGGGGCTGGAGACTTCAAACAGCCAAACCTCAGAAAGGTTCAACCCAAACTTCATCAACATATCTCCTGCTCCACCAGGGGTGCAAACACCCTGGACCACTGCTACTCGAGCATGAAATGCATCAACCGCTCCATTCCCAGACCACACATTTGCACATCCGACCACATGTCGGTCATACTACGTTCCACTTACACATAGCAACTTAAGCGTTCTGAGCCAGTCAAGAAAACCGGGAAGTGCTGATCCGAGGCACCCGAGGATATCCTCTGTGACTGCTTGGAGTCTGTGCACTGGTCGCTATTCAAGACCACAGCAACTAACCTGGACGAGTACTCAACCACCGTCAGAGACTTCATCTGTAAGTGTGTCGAGGACTGTGTACGAAGGAAGATAATACGGCTGTTCCCCAATCGAAAACCATGCATCAACCAAAGGGATAACTCCCTGCTGAAGTTCCGGACAGAGGTGTTCAAGTCTGACGACCCTGATTTATATAAGAAATCCTGGTGTGACGTGCGTAAAGCCATTAGGGATGTGAAAAGGCAATACCGCATCAAACTAGAGTCCCAGACCCACCACACTAACACACGATGACTAAAGCAGGTCTTACACGAGATCACGGGCAACAAAGCAAGGCCATGGGGAATATATGGGGCTGCAGCAACCCTACCCGATGAACAGAACAAATTCCATGCCCGTTTTAACCGACATCCAATGAATCAGTGCCATCCGCCGCAACAGGCCTGGACACACCCATACCCACTATTACAGCCTCAGAGGTAAGAGCTGCCTTCTTGACAGTGAAATTGCAGAAAGCGACGGACCCTGACGGAGTCCCTGGGCAGTGAGAGTGAGAGCCTGCGCAGACCAGGTGGAGAGTGTATTCGTAGACATTTTCAACACCTCACTCATCCGCAAAGAGGCCCCCACCTCATTCAAGAAGACCACAATAACACCACTACCAAAGAAGAACAAGGTAACCTGCCTCAATGACTGCCGACTTATGGCCCTGATGTCTGTTATCATGAAATGCTTCGAGCGGTTCATCATGAGAAGGATCAACACCAGCCTCTCAGACAGTCTTGATCCATTGATGGGCAGCACAGTCGTTATCACAGTTGTTTCACAGTTCCAGGGACCCAGGTATGATTCTCGGCTTGGGTCACTGTCTGTGTGGAATTTGCACATTCTCCCCGTGTCTGCGTGGGTTTCCTCTGGGTGCTCATGTTTCCTCCCACAGTCCAAAGATGTGCAGGTTAGGTGGATTGGCCATGATAAATTGCCCTTAAAGCCCAACACCATTATACAACATTGACAAAACTTAGAACCAAACTCTACAATCTTGGAGTTGACCCCTCCCTGTGCAACTGGATCCGTGACATCCTCACCAACAGACCACAATCTGTCATGATCGGCAACAGCATCTCCTCCACCATAATAATCCTCAACAGCAGGTTACCGCAAGGATGTCCGCTCAGTCCTCTACTGTACTCCTATACAAATACAACTGTGTGGCAAGATTTAACTCCAACTCAATCTATAAGTTTGCGGATGATACGACTGTGGTGGGCCGTATTTCAAACAATGACTAATCAAACTACAGGAGGGAGATAAATCACTTGGTTGCATTTGTATCGAAAACAACCTGCCTCTAAATGTCGGAAGGACCAAGGAACTGATCATCTACTTCAGAAAGCCTGGCACAATACACACTCCCGCCTGCATCAATGGCTCCGAAGTGGAGATGGTTTTAAGCTTGCGGTTCCTGAGGGTCGCCATCACCAACAACCTGTCCTGGTCCACTCACGTTGATGCAACAGTCAAGAAAGCCCACCAACGTCTCTACCTCCTACCGAAGATGAAGAAATTCGTTATGTCTGTACCGACTCTCCCAAACCTCTACAGATGTGCCACAGAAAGCATCCTATCCGGCTGCATCACAGCCTGGTATGGCAACTGCTCAGTCCAAGATCGCAAGAAACTGCAGAGTGTGATGAACTCAGCCCAACGCATCACACAAGCTTTCCAGCCGCACATTGAGTCTGTATGCACCTCCCGCTGCCTCAGGACGGCAGACAACATTATCAGAGATGCCTCCCACCCAGGTTTTGCCTTTGTCCAGACCCTTCCATCAGGCAGAAGGTACAGAAGTTTGAAGACCCGCATATCCAGACAAAGGAACAGCTTCTTCTCCCCAGCTACTAGACTCCTCAACGACTCTCCCTCAGACTGATCTGTTCCCTATCAGAACACTTTTCCAGACCCATATGCTGCTCTTATTCATGGATTTGCTTTGTTTCGCCACTTGTTGCACAGTGTAACCAATAACTGTTTGTCGATGTACCATTTGTCAATGTACTCTGTCGATTATTCTTTTTTTGTTTACTATGTATGTAATGTGTATGTTCCCTTGGTCGCAGAAATATACGTTTCACTATATTTCAGTACATGTGACAATAAATCAGATCAAAATGGTTCCTCTCTCACTGCCCGATCAATTCATCTCAATCGGAACAAGTTTGAATTTTGAATTCTCGGTCATCCAATAAAAATCGATGCAATGCGGACTCACAACTTGGACTGGATTGTCCCATCAGTGATTGCAGATACATTTTGAACAAGAAAGTCCCACTTCCGAGGAAACCATGGTAATATCAGGTAAGCTCTTCCTTTCTTTTTCTTTTTCTTGTTTTTTTTAATCTAGAGGGGATGTCAGGGAAGGCAGTACAATGCTCCTCCTGCAGAATGTTTGAGGTGAGGGACGCCGTCAGTGTCCCTGCTGATTTCATCTGTGGGAAGTGCACCCAACTCCAGCTCCTCAAAAACCGTGTTAGGGACCTGGAGCTTGAGCTGGATGAACTTCGGATCATTCGGGAGGCAGAGGGGGTCATAGATAGGAGCTTCAGGGAAGTAGTTACACCAAAGACTGGAGATAGATGGGTAACTGTAAGAGGGACTGGGAAGAAGCAGTCAGTGCAGGGACCCCCTGCGGTCGTTCCCCTGAGTAACAAGTATACCGTTTTGGATACTTGTGGGGGGGACGACTTACCAGGGGTAAGCCATGGGGTACGGGCCTCTGGCACGGAGTCTGTCCCTGTTGCTCAGAAGGGAAGGGGGGAAAGGAGTAGAACATTAGTAATTGGGGACTCAATAGTCAGGGGCACAGATAGGAGATTTTGTGGGAGCGAGAGAGACTCACGTTTGGTATGTTGCCTCCCAGGTGCAAGGGTACATGATGTCTCGGATCGTGTTTTCCGGGTCCTTAAGGGGGAGGGGGAGCAGCCCCAAGTCGTAGTCCACATTGGCACTAACGACATAGGTAGGAAAGGGGACAAGGATGTCAGGCAGGCCTTTAGGGAGCTAGGATGGAAGCTCAGAGCGAGAACAAACAGAGTTGTTATCTCTGGGTTGTTGCCCGTGCCACGTGATAGTGAGATGAGGAATAGGGAGAGAGAGCAATTAAACACGTGGCTACAGGGATGGTGCAGGCGGGAGGGATTCAGATTTCTGGATAACTGGGGCTCTTTCTGGGGAAGGTGTGACCTCTATAGACAGGATGGTCTACATCTGAACCTGAGGGGCACCAATATCCTGGGGGGGAGATTTGTTAGTACTCTTTGGGGGGGTTTAAACTAATTCAGCAGGGGCATGGGAACCTGGATTGTAGTTTTGGGGTGCGAGAGATTGAGAGTAGAGAGGTCAGGAGCACAGTTTTGACTTCGCAGGAGGGCGGCAGTGTTCAGGTCTGTGGTTTGAAGTGTGTCTATTTCAATGCCAGGAGTATACGAAATAAGGTAGGGGAACTGGCAGCATGGGTAGGTACCTGGGACCTCGATGTTGTGGCCATTTCAGAGACATGGATAGAGCAGGGACAGGAATGGTTGTTGCAGGTTCCGGGTTTAGGTGCTTTAGTAAGGTCAGAGAAGGGGGCAAAAGAGGGGGAGGTGTGGCGCTGCTAGTCAAGGACAGTATTACGGTGGTAGAAAGGATGCAGGATGGGGACTCTTCTTCCGAGGTAGTATGGGCTGAGGTTAGAAACAGGAAAGGAGAGGTCACCCTGTTGGGAGTTTTCTATAGGCCACCTAATAGTTCTAGAGATGTAGAGGAAAGGATGGCGAAGATGATTCTGGAAAAGAGCGAAAGTAACAGGGTAGTTGTTATGGGAGACTTTAACTTTCCTAATATTGACTGGAAAAGATATAGTTCGAGTACATTGGATGGGTCGTTCTTTGTACAATGTGTGCAGGAGGGTTTTCTGACACAATATGTTGACAGGCCAACAAGAGGTGAGGCCACTTTGGATTTGGTTTTGGGTAATGAACCAGGCCAGGTGTTAGATCTGGAGGTAGGTGAACACTTTGGAGACAGTGACCACAATTCGGTGACCTTTACGTTAGTGATGGAAAGGGATAAGTATACCCCGCAGAGCAAGAGTTATAGCTGGGGGAAGGGCAATTATGATGCCATTAGACATGACTTAGGATGTGTTGGTTGGAGAAGTAGGCTGCAAGGGTTGGGCACACTGGATATGTGGAGCTTGTTCAAGGAACAGCTATTGCATGTTCTTGATAAGTACGTACCAGTCAGGCAGGGAGGAAGGGGTCGAGCGAGGGAACCGTGGTTTACCAAAGAAGTGGAATCTCTTGTTAAGAGGAAGAAGGAGGCCTATGTGAAGATGAGGCGTGAAGTTTCAGTTGGGGCGCTTGATAGTTACAAGGAAGCGAGGAAGGATCTAAAGAGAGAGCTGAGACGAGCAAGGAGGGGACATGAGAAGTCTTTGGCAGGTAGGATCAAGGAAAACCCAAAAGCTTTCTATAGGTATGTCAGGAATAAAAGAATGACTAGGGTAAGAGTAGGGCCAGTCAAGGACAGTGGTGGGAAGTTGTGTGTGGAGGCTGAGGAGATAAGCGAGATACTAAATGAATACTTTTCGTCAGTATTCACTCAAGAAAAAGATAATATTGTGGAGGAGAATGCTGAGACCCAGGCTATTAGAATAGATGGCATTGAGGTGCATAGGGAAGAAGTGTTGGCAATTCTGGACAAGGTGAAAATAGATAAGTCCCCGGGGCCGGATGGGATTTATCCTAGGATTCTCTGGGAAGCCAGGGAAGAGATTGCTGAGCCTTTGGCTTTGATTTTTAGGTCATCATTGGCTACAGGAATAGTGCCAGAGGACTGGAGGATAGCAAATGTGGTCCCTTTGTTCAAGAAGGGGAGTAGAGATAACCCCGGTAACTATAGGCCGGTGAGCCTAACGTCTGTGGTGGGTAAAGTCTTGGAGAGGATTATAAAAGATACGATTTATAATCATCTAGATAGGAATAATATGATTAGGGATAGTCAGCATGGTTTTGTGAAGGGTAGGTCATGCCTCACAAACCTTATCGAGTTCTTTGAGAAGGTGACTGAACAGGTAGACGAGGGTAGAGCAGTTGATGTGGTGTATATGGATTTCAGTAAAGCGTTTGATAAGGTTCCCCACGGTCGGCTATTGCAGAAAATACGGAGGCTGGGGATTGAGGGTGATTTAGAGATGTGGATCAGAAATTGGCTAGTTGAAAGAAGACAGAGAGTGGTAGTTGATGGGAAATGTTCAGAATGGAGTTCAGTTACGAGTGGCGTACCACAAGGATCTGTTCTGGGGCCGTTGCTGTTTGTCATTTTTATAAATGACCTAGAGGAGGGCGCAGAAGGATGGGTGAGTAAATTTGCAGACGACACTAAAGTCGGTGGAGTTGTAGAGAGTGCGGAAGGATGTTGCAGGTTACAGAGGGACATAGATAAGCTGCAGAGCTGGGCTGAGAGGTGGCAAATGGAGTTTAATGTGGAGAAGTGTGAGGTGATTCACTTTGGAAAGAATAACAGGAATGCGGAATATTTAGCTAATGGTAAAATTCTTGGTAGTGTGGATGAGCAGAGGGATCTCGGTGTCCATGTACATAGATCCCTGAAAGTTGCCACCCAGGTTGATAGGGTTGTGAAGAAGGCCTATGGTGTGTTGGCCTTTATTGGTAGAGGGATTGAGTTCCGGAGCCATGAGGTCATGATGCAGCTGTACCAAACTCTGGTACGGCCGCATTTGGAGTATTGCGTACAGTTCTGGTCGCCTCATTATAGGAAGGACGTGGAAGCTTTGGAACGGGTGCAGAGGAGATTTACCAGGATGTTGCCTGGTATGGAGGGAAAATCTTATGAGGAAAGGCTGATGGACTTGAGGTTGTTTTCGTTCGAGAGAAGAAGGTTAAGAGGTGACTTAATAGAGGCATACAAAATGATCAGAGGGTTAGATAGGGTGGACAGCGAGAGCCTTCTCTCGCGGATGGAGGTGGCTAGCACGAGGGGACATAGCCTTAAATTGAGGGGTAATAGATATAGGACAGAGGTCAGAGGTGGGTTTTTTACGCAAAGAGTGGTGAATGCCCTACCTGCAACAGTAGTGAACTCGCCAACATTGAGGGCATTTAAAAATTTATTGGATAAGCATATGGATGATAAGGGCATAGTGTATGTTAGATGGCCTTTAGTTTTTTTTTTCCATGTCGGTGCAACATCGAGGGCCGAAGGGCCTGTACTGCGCTGTATCGTTCTATGTTCTATGTTCTATGAAGAAAATCGACGAGGATGGGATTCGAACCCACGCATGCATAGCACAATGGATTAGCAGTCCATCGCCTTAACCACTCGGCCACCTCGTCCCACATTTGCGTCCGTCAAAACATCTTAATTCGTGCTGCATTCAAGAACTGATGGCCTGTCTCCGCCTCTTTCTCTTCAATCCGGTGTTCAATGTTGGAATTGCAGTTCATATCAGTAAAATGAATTGCCATCACATTCAGGGACGTTTGTGAATGGACTGATGTGAAACACTTCAATATCGTATCCAAGATGTTTCCACACAGTGTGAAAATCCCCCACCGAAAGACTGGAATCAGCCATCACTTGACAGCAAAATCAACCCTCCCGGCTTCACAGAGGAATCCATCGATCAAACACACATTTCACAATGGACATCGTCTGATCATTGAGTTAGAGGTATCTACTCCTGCCTGGCTTCAGTCCCCAGGAAATATAGATTATATTCTTTCAGCGAGTCGTGAAAGTATACTTTGAGCAGATTAAAAATAAATTATTGTGCTACCATTCGACCATTCCTGGTTGCAACGTAAAGTTTTCAGAAAGTTCCTCAATATTCAGCGGGTCCATCCATAACAAGACTGAAGAGCGATCACTCGTCTATCCAATCGGTGAGGTTTGCATCACCCTGAGACGATATTAACAGAGATAAAACCAGGTTCATTAGAGTCAGATCACACGGTTATAGAAGAACTGAATCATGAAAACCCCACCTTCACAACCTTGCCCCTCGCCTGAGGTATGGTGATCCTCAGGTTAAATCACCATCCGTCAGATCTCACCCTCAAAGGCGAAAGCAGCCGATGGTCGTCAGGGACTAAAGCGACTTAATTTACTTTACAACTGGATCGAAGTATGATATTTTCAGCGTGTGACGTCCCTCAGACTGATCAAATGATTGACATCCGGGAAATCAATGACCATTGAGGAGTTATATAGGACATAGAATATGGAAAAGTACAGCACAGTACAGGCCCTTCAGCCCACGATGTTGTGCCGACCATTTATCCGAATCCAGGATCAACCTCACTCACACCCCTTCAATTTACTGCTGTCCATTTTCCTGTCTAGGAGTCGCTCACGTGCCCCAAATGACTGAATCCACTACTTCTGCTGACAGTGCATTCCACACACCCACCACTGTGTGTAGAGTACCTACTGCTGAGATCTCCCCTAGAACGTCCTCCAAACACCTTAACATTATGTCCCCTCGTGACAGACCCGTGTCATGTTCCTCGTGTGCGATGTGGGAGCTCAGGGCCACGTCCACTGTCTCTGGCTCTTTCACGTGCAAGAAGTGTGTTCAGTTGCAGCTCCTGTTAGACCGCTTGACAGCTCTGGGGCTGCGGATGGACTCACTTTGGAGCATCCGCGATGCTGATGAGGTCGTGAATAGAACGTTTAGCGAGTTGGTCACACCGCAGGTGAAAGTTACTGAGGAAGATAGCAAATGGGTGACTAAAAGACAGAGCAAGAGTAGGAAGGCAGTGCAGGTGTCCCCTGTGGTCATCTCCCTGCAAAACAGATATACTGCTTTCGATACTGTTGGGGGAGATGGCTCACGGGAAGGCAAAGGCAAGGTTCATGGCACCGTGGCTGGCTCTGCTGCGCAGCAGGGCAGGAAGCAAAATGGCAGGGCTATAGTGATAGGGGACTCGATCGTAAGGGGAATAGACAGGCGGTTCTGTGGATGCAATCGAGACTCCAGGATGGTAGGTTGCCTCCCTGGTGCAAGGGTCAAGGATGTCTCGGAACGGCTGCAGGACATTCTGAGGAGGGGGTGGGGGGTGGTGAACAGCCAGCTGTCGTGGAAAAGGCATACAAAGTGACAACGATATAGGTAAAAAAACGGAACGAGGTCCGACAAGCTGAATTCAGGGAGTTAGGAGTTAAACTAAGAAATAGGACCTCAAAGGTAGTAATCTCAGGATTGCTACCAGTGCCACGAGCTAGTCAGAGTAGGAATGTCAGGATAGATAGCATGAATGCTTGGCTCTGGAGATGGTGCAAGAGGGAGGGATTCAAATTCCTGGGGCATTGGGACCGGTTCTGGGGGAGGTGGGACCACTACAAACCTGGGCAGGACTGGAACAGATGTCCTAGGGCGGGTGTTTGCTAGAGCTGTTGGGGAGGGTTTAAACTAATGTGGCAGTGGGATGGGAACCAATGCAGGAAGTTGGAAGGTAGTAAAACAGGGACAGAAGCAAAAGGAAGTAAGGGGGAAAGTGCAAGGCAGACAAGACATAGTCAACAATCAAAAAGGGCGACAGTACAAGGTACAGTGACTGAGGGGAGCTCAGTGAATAGGCCCAGTAATACTAAAAGGAATAAACTGGAGATGTTAAGATTCAAAACAGAGGTACAAAACCAACATAACTGTACTTTACCTGAATACACGTAGTATTCGGAATAAAGTAAAGGAGTTGATGGCGCAAATCATCGTGAATGACTATGATTTAGTGGCCATTACTGAAACATGGTTAAAGGATGGTCACGACTGGGAGTTAAATATCCGAGGGTATCAAACTATTCGGAAGGACAGAGTGGATGGTAAGGGAGGTGGTGTTGCTCTGTTATTTAAGGATGACATCCGGGCAATAGTAAGGGGTGACATCGGTGCTATGGAGGATAAGGTTGAATCCATTTGGGTGGAAATCAGGAATAGTAAGGCGAAAAAGTCACTGATAGGAGTAGTCTATCGGCCACCAAATAGTAACGTTATGGTGGGGCAGGAAATAAACAAAGAAATAACTGATGCATGTAGAAATGGTACAGCTGTTATCATGGGGGATTTTAATCTACATGTCGATTGGTTTAACCAGGTCAGGTCAAGGCAGCCTTGAGGAGGAGTTTATAGAATGTATCCACGATAGTTTCATAGAACAGTATGTAATGGAACCTACGAGGGAAGAATCGGTCCTAGATCTTGTCCTGTGTAATGAGACTGGATTGGTACATGATCTCATAGTTAGGGATCCTCTCGGAAGGAGCGATCACTATATGGTGAAATTTAAAATACAGATGGAGGGTGAGAAAGTAAAACCAAATACTAGTGTTTTGTGTTTAAACAAAGGAGATTATAATGGGATGAGAGAAGAACTAGCTAAGGTAGACTGGGAGCAAAGACTTTATGGTACAACAGTTGAGGAACAGTGGAGAATATTACAAGCGATTTTCACAGTGGCTCAGCAAAGGTTCATACCATCAAAAAGGAAAGAAGGTAGAAAGAGGGAAAATTGACCGTGGATATCTATGGAAATAAGGGAGAGTATCAAATTGAAGGAAAAGGCATACAAAGTGACAAAGATTGGTGGGAGACCAGAGGACTGGGAAATCTTTAGGGGGCAACAGAAAGCTACTAAAAAGCTATAAAGATGAGTAAGATAGAGTATGAGAATAAACTTGCACAGAATATACAAACAGACAGTAAAAGTTTTTACAAATATATAAAACAAAAAAGAGTGGCTAAGGTAAATATTGGTCCTTTAGAGGATGAGAAGGGAGTTTTAATAATGGGAAATGAGGAAATGGCTGAGGAACTGAACAGGTTGTTTGGGTCGGTCTTCACAGTGGAAGACACAAATAACATGCCAGCTATTGATAGAAATGAGGCTATGACAGGTGAGGACCTTGAGAGGATTGTTATCACTAAGGAGGTAGTGATGGGCAAGCTAATGGGGCTAAAGGTAGACAAGTCTCCTGGCCCTGATGGAATGCATCCCAGAGTGCTAAAAGAGATGGCTAGGGAAATTGCAGATGCACTAATGATGACTTACCAAAATTCACGATACTCTGGGGTGGTCCCGGTGGATTGGAAATTAGCAAACGTGACACCACTGTTTAAAAAAGGAGGTAGGCAGAGAGCAGGAAATTTTAGGCCAGTGAGCTTAACTTCGGTAGTAGGGAAGATGCTGGAATCTATCACCAAGGAAGAAATAGCGAGGCATCTGGATAGAAATTGTCCCATTGGGCAGACGCAGCATGGGTTCATCAAGGGCAGGTCGTGCCTAACTAAATTAGTGGAATTTTCTGAGGACATTACCAGTGCAGTAGATAACGGGGAGTCAATGGATGTGGTATATTTGGATTTCCAGAAAGCCTTTGACAAGGTGCCACACAAAAGGTTGCTGAATCAGATAAAGATGCATGGCATTAAGGGTAAAATAGTAGCATGGATAGAGGATTGGTTAATTAATAGAAAGCAAAGAGTGGGGATTAATGTGTGTTTCTCTGGTTGGCAATCAGTAGATAGTGGTGTCCCTCAGGGATCCGTGTTGGGCCCACAAATTATTACAATTTACATGGATGATTTGGAGTTGGGGACCAAGGGCAATGTGTCCAGGTTTGCAGATGACACTAAGATGAGTGGTAAAGCGAAAAGTGCAGATGATACTGGAAGTCTGCAGAAGGATTTGGATAGGTAAAGTGAATGGGCTAGAGTTTGGCAGATGGAATACAATGTTGACAAATGTGAGGTTATCCATTTTGATAGGAATAACAGCAAGCGGGATTATTATTTAAACGATAAAATATTAAAGCATGCCGCTGTGCAGAGAGACCTGGGTGTGCTGGTGCATGAGTCACAGAAAGTTGGTTTACAGGTGCAACAGATGATTAAGAAGGCAAACGGAATTTTGTCTTCATTGCTAGAGGGATGGAGTTTAAGACTAGGGAGGTTATGTTGCAATTGTATAAGGTGTTAGTGAGGTCACACCTTGAGTATTGTGTTCAGTTTTGGTCCCCTTACTTGAGAAAGGACGTACTGGCACTGGAGGGTGTGCAGAGGAGATTCACTAGGTTAATCCCAGAGTTGAAGGGGTTGGATTATGAGGAGAGGTTGAGTAGACTGGGACTGTACTCGTTGGAATTTAGGAGGATGAGGAGGATCTTAAAGCAACATTTAAAATTATGAAGGGAATAGATAGGATAGACGTAGGCAGGTTGTTTCCACTGGTGGGTGAAAGCAGAACTAGGGGACATAGCTTCAAAATAAGGGGAAGTAGATTTAGGACTGAGTTTAGGAGGAACTTCTTCACCGAAAGGGTTGTTAATCTATGGAATTCCTTGCCCAGTGAAGCAGTTGAGGCTCCTTCATTAAATGTTTTTAAGGTAATGATAGATAGTTTTTTGAAGAATAAAGGGATTAAGGGTTCTGGTGTTCAGGCCGGAAAGTGGAGCTGAGTCCACAAAAGATCAGCCATGATCTCATTGAATGGCGGAGCAGGCTCAAGGGGCCAGATGGCCTACTCCTCCTCCTAGTTCTTATGTTCTTATGACAGCCATTTGCACCCTGGGGAAAATCTCTGGCTATCCACTCTATCCATGCCTCTCATCACCTTGGACACCTCGATCAAGTCACCTCTCTGCCTTCTTCGCTCCAGTGAGAAAAGCCATACCTCTCTCAACTTTGCTTCATATGACAGGCCCGCGAGTCCAGGCAGCATCCTGGTAAATCTCCTCTGTACCCCTCCAACGCATCCACATCCTTCCTATAATGAGGAGACCAGAACTGGACACGATATTCCAAGTGTTGTCCTTCGATAGTTTTATAAAGCTGCAGCAAAACCTCGCGGTTCATAAACTCATGTCCCCTGTTAATGAAAGCCAACACACCATACGCCTTCTTAACAACCCTATCAACCTGGGTGGCAACTCTGAGCGATCTGTGTACGTGGACCCTAAGATCCCTCTGTTACTCCACACTTCCAAGAATCCTGCCTTTAACCCTGTGTTCAGCATTCAAATTCGACATTCCAAAATGAATCGCTTCACATTTATCAAGGTGGAACTCCATCTTCCACTTCTCAGCCCAGCGCTGCATCCAGTCAATGTCCTGTTGTAACCTGCAACAACCCTCAACACTACCTACAACTCCACCAACCTTTGTGTCATCCGCAAACATACTAACCCACCCTTCCACTTCCTCATCCAAGTCATTTATAAAAAAACACAAAGAGCAGAGGTCCCAGAACAGATCCCTGCGGGACACCACTGGTCACCGACCTCCAGGCAGAATACTTTCCATCCATTTCTACTCGCTGTCATCTTTCGGCCAGCCAATTCTGTATCCAGACAGCCAAATTTCCCCGTATCCCATGCCCCCTGACTTTCTGGATGAGCCTACCATGGGGAACCTTATCAAATGCCTTACTGAAATCCATATACACCACATCCACTGCCCGACCTTCATCAATGTGTCTTTTCACATCCTCAAAAAATTCAATGAGACTTGTGAGGCATGACCTGCCCCTCACAAAGCCATGCTGAATATCTTTCATCAAACTATGTTTTTCTAAATAATCATCAATCCTACCTCTCAAAATCCGTTCCAATATTTTGCTCACCACAGACGTAGAACTGATGGGTCTGAAATTCCCAGGGATTTTCCTTTTCCCTTTCTTGAATAGGGGAACAACATTCGCCTCCATCCAATGATCCGGTACTACTCCAGTGGAGAGTGAGGGCGCAAAGATCATCGCCAATGGAGCAGCAATCTCCTCCCTCGCTTCCCATAGTAACCTTGGTTATATCCCGTCAGGACCAGGGGACTTATCTGTCCTGATGCTTTTCAAAAGTTCCAACACATCCTCCTTCATAATATCAAGCTGTTCGAGTCTATTAACCTGGTTCACATTGTTCTCGTGGGCAACATGGTTCCTCTCTCTCGTGAATACTGAAGCAAAATATTCATTTAGGGCCTCCTCCATCACCTCAGACTCTAGGCACAAGTTCCCTCCACTATCACTGATCAGCCCTACTCTCACTCTGATCATCCTCATATTTCTCAAATAAGTGTAGAACGCCTTGGGGTTTTCACTGATCCTTCCCGCCAGGTATTTTCATGCCCCTTCTATCTCTCCTTCCTGGCTGCCTTGTAACCCTCCAGAGCCGAGTCAGATCCTTGCTTCCTCAACCTTACGAAAGCTTCCTTCTTCCCCTTGACTAGAAGCTCCTCCTGTCTTGTCATCCAAGGATCCATCAACTTACCATCCCTTCCTCGTCTCAATGGGACAAAACAATTCAACACTCGCAGCATGTGCTCCTTGAACAATCCCCACATTACTGTTGTGCATTTCCCCAAGAACAATTGTTCCCACTTTATAACAGCAGTATAATTTCCCCTCCCCAAATTAAATTATTACTGTGTGTTCCTGTCCCTCTCCATGACTATGGTAAAGATCAAGGAGTTGTGATCACTGTCACCGAAATGCTCTCCCACAGAGACATCTGACACCTGGCCTGGTTCGCTGCCGAGCACCAGAACCAATATGGCCTCCCCCCTAGTCGGCATATGCACACGTTGAGTCAGGAATCCTTCCTGAACACACCTGACAAAATCTGCTCCATCCAAACTATTTTAACTCAGGAGGTTTCAGTAAATATTAGGGAAGTCGAAGTCACCCATGACAACAACACTGTTACTTCTACACGTTTCCAAGATCTGACACCTACGATGTACCTCCATGTCTCTGCTGCTATTGGTAGTGGTGGTGGTGGTGGTGGTGGTGGGGGGGGGGGGGGGGGGGTCTATAGAAAAGTCCCAATAAAGTGATTGCTCCTTTCTTGTTTCTGGCTTCCACCCATACTGACTCAGTAGACAAACCCTCCTCAATAAACTCCTTTTCTGCAGCTGTGGTGCATTTCCTAATTAACAGTGTCACTATCCCTCCTCTTTTACCTCCCTCCCTATTGTTCTTAAAACATCTAAACCCCGGGACATCTAACAACCATTCCTGTCCCTGGTAGCTGAGGCTCGTTTGGGATATTGGTTTTAAAGGTTCATCATAAAATCCAGGGCTAAGAAGCCAGAAAAGTGGACTTGAGGATTATCATGAAAACATGATAAGTGCAAAAGGAGGGCATTCGGCCCATCGACACTGCACCGACCCTCTGAAAAAGCCCCCATGCCCCCACCATATCTCTGTAACACCACCCAACTCTCCGGACACCGAAGGAGCAATTTAGCATGGCCACTCCACCTGACCCGCACACATTTGGACTGTGTGAGGAAACCGGAGCACCCGGAGGAAACCCACACAGACTTGGAGAGAAAGTGCAAACCACACAGATCGCTGACGCTGTGAGGTAGCCACTGTGACAATGTTTCACCTACTGAGATGATAACACGTCATATTATGTCAGATCATTCATGATCTCATTGAAATACGGAGCATATTCGATGGGCTGAATGGCCTAATCTGCTCCAACGTCGTATACCCTGATCTTGTGTAATTGTGTTCCGGTTCTTCTGTAAAACTCTTGGTAAAACAACATCTGGACCACAGACACCGAGTGTCGACTGCATCTTGTTATGTGGCGCAGAGAAGGTGATTGTGGAATACATGTCGAACCCATCAAACTCTGCCACTCACCTGACTGAGATTTGTTCTGTATCTGTAAATCACAGGTAGTGTTCCCGAGTGGAGGGAACACTGCACGTCAGTCTCTGGAACAGTTTGTGAGAGCAGGATTCCTTCATTATGAGTCAATGGCTGGTACTGTAAGTGAGGGTGGGATTCAATCTCTATCAGGCATTGGTACTGAATGTCAGTGTGGATATCTTTCTGTATCTATCAATCACAATTACTGTTTGGGAAAAGTGGGATTAATACGTAACATCAGCACGTCTGGAACAGGCAGATAAAGACACACAGAAAAGCAGGAAGAGACTGTCAGGACGCAGACACAATGACACAGAAAAGGTGCCGAGCAAACCAGCAAGATATTGAGATGGAAAAACTGGTTATTTAGGAAAATGTATTTTCTGTTGCACACAGAGAGGCCATGTTTGTAAATGTATTTCCTGTTGTTTAACTGTACTCTCTGCTGCGTAACTGTTCTCTCTGCTGTGTAACTGTACTCTCTGCTGTGTGACTGTTTTCTCTGCCAAGTAACTGTTCTCTCTGCTGTGTAACTGTACTCTCTGCTGTGTGACTGTTTTCCCTGCCAAGTAACTGTTCTCTCTGCTGAGCAACTGTGCTCTCTGCTGTGTAACTGTGCTCTCTGCTGTGTAACTGTGCTCTCTGCTGTGTAACTGTTCTCTCTCCTGTGTAACTGTGCTCTCTGCTGTGCAACTGTTCTCTCTGTCGGAACCATGAGTCTGCCGGTGACAAATCTTCACTGTGGTTGTGTCAAATCATTCCCTGTTGTGTAAATGTATTCCTAGCTGTGGAAATATGATCCGTCTGAAGTAGAACCTTTCTGTCCCATTACTGAGACGAAATGTCAATTCCAGATTTATTAAATGTTGTCACGTCAGGTTCGTTCAGATTTCTGGTTTCCCAGTCCAGCAACATAAACTTGCGTTCCTGCTATCAATACGTTTCATTCAGCTCTATGTTCTCAGGTAATAATATGCAAGCGTCCAACATGGGGGTGATACCCAGTACCTTGAGATTAAGAGCCCCATACTCTACCGACTGAGCTAGCCGGGCTGTTGCTAAGCTAATTATTAAACCTCTTCTTGGGGAGATTAGGTGAGACGCTCATTCGGAGGGTCAGTGCTGACTCGGTGGGCCGAATGGCCTCCTTCTGCACTCTGGATCCTAAGAATCCATAATACAAGGAGGGTGATCCTTGTTCCATACTGCCACTCTCCTCCTGGCTTGTTCTTCAATCGCGATCCGGGGAGAACTTCTGGAATGACGACACGTCATCATTTTAGTTGCGTCATCACGTGGCCATTCGGCCTGCATAGGTCTCCTTCTGTACTGTAATTTCTAGATTTCATTATTTTAATTTTCTTCCAGACTGGGAAGTGTGGTCCGTTCGATTTGAAAAGAAACATGAATTTCTAATATATTTCCCGTGTCACTGATGTTGTTCCACAAACTATTTAATCAGTGAAATTGTGCGTTTAGGGAGCTGAGGTTTTCGAGTCTCTCAAGGATTCTCTCCAAATCCAATGGTCATTTTGCACGAAGGTTCAACCCCTCCTCAAATAATCCCCGCGGCTCCGCTGATCGTTTGAATGCAACAATGGAGTGATTCCAGGCTGGTTTTAGAATGTTTTGTATTGACCAAATGACTAACGTGGAGCGCAGCTGCGATGGCCGAGTGGTTAAGGCGTTGGACTTGAAATCCAATGTGTTTTCACGCGCAGCTTCGAGCCCTGCTCGCAGCGAATGTGATTCAAGATGTTTGTTCAACTCCTCACACAAACCGCTGACTCGAGAATCAATCAGGTTTTCGATTGGTTGTCTGTTTAACAGTAACGTATTAACCGTTTTTTTTGGAAACTAAACGAAATATAAAGATGAATAAGCAGCTCACACTCAAAGCTACAATCAATAAATAATAACGTTTCCTACAACGTTTGGAAGGAGAAGCAGCAACGGCAGCGAATGGAGACGTGGTTTGGTTTCATTCAGCTGAATGTATTTCTGGGTACAAAGATCGTTGCAGAAATGGAACATGTTTTTAAAAATCCTTTTCTCTTTCCTTTGTCTCTCCATCTGTTTCTTTGTTTCTTTCTCTCTCCCTCACTCAGTTTGTGTGCTTCTCCGATTGGATACAGAGTGAAACAGCCCCACAAATACGTCCTGGTGACGAACGGTCCTGAATCAGTGGAAGGATCGACAAACTATTCAATTCTTGGCTCTGTCAGAAGTTCCATTCCTGGTTGTGAGGTGGTTCTGAGATAAAGGGATCGAGAGAGAACGAGGTGACTGAAGTCTGACTCTTACTCTGAAAACCAGTTAGAAAACCCTTGTGGAAAGTGGATGTGTCTGAGAACAGGAGGAAAGCAGATCATGGGTCTCTGATTGAGTTTATTGAGCCGGACCTTGAAAGTGAAGGAGAATTCGAACCAGTCAGCGCTTGTCTGAGATCTGGTAATGAATTACGGCTGATATTGAAACGATTCATGTTGAATTAGTTATAACAAATCGACTCTTTGAGAGGTGTTGGTATATTGTTTTCAGAGAGACTGCCATAGTTCCTTAAAATATGATTTGCGCTTGCTTTCTTCAGTAATTTGGGGAATCTATTTGGAGCGGGTGGAGTTGCTCAATATCTGTGACTTTTGCTTGTCCAGCTCCCCGGGCAGCAGCAGCTCCATTCCTATCCAGATGTGTGGACACAAACGGCAAACCCACATTATTGTATCGCCGCGCAGGTTCGCACCCCGCTCGCAGCGGCTCTGATCCCGAATATTTACTCAGCTTCATAAACAAACCACTGACCACACAAATGATCGGGGCTCCCTTTGCCTCTCATTGAAGGGTTTCACCCAATATGGCTGTTTGGGGAATGAAATTAAAAATTTATCGAGTTGAGGTTTAACATTTTTAAACCAAACTACACTAAACATATAAAACAACTCTTAATAAATGACAATTAATCAATATTCATAAAATATCCCGCAACGATGGAAGGAAAGGCCCATCCCATCAGGACAGGAATGTTGGGAATGGACCGGAATGAAACATTCCCAGACCATGTCCAACATGTTTCTCCTCAGCATGAAAACCCCTCGCGGAAAGACTGAAACTGACACTCATTTGATGACATCATGATTAACGTCACCTTAACCATGAGGCCACTGATGAAGTCATGATGACTTCGAATTTCTCCTAAAGTGCCAACTGAACCCACTGACTGGCAGAACTACATCACCCACGTGATTGGCGAGGCGCATCCACAGGCCGACTTGGCGAGTGGTGAAACTGACATCACTGCTTCTGACCATCTCCAGAACAGAGAGATAAATGTCACATTGTTCATTCACATTCCTGATTTCCAATTGTGTGCGGAAACTGATGGGCTTTGGGTCGTAATTAAAAGTTTCCCCGAGTGACAAAACATGAGCTGGCGGCTCGTTGGTCCAGGGGTATGATTCTTGCTCAGGGTTTTCATTGATGTAAATGCGAGAAATCGCGGGTTTAAATATGGACGAGCCCCGCAAAGCACCTTTTTAAAAATCTGTGCAATCGCGGTGGTGACTGAAATTGGGAGCAGTTTTGAGCTCTAGGGAAATTATCAAAGAGAACATATCCCTGCAGCACACGTGAAGAAATAAGCATGAGATTTGAATATTGTTTCACCGTGTTACCTGAATCTGAACTAATCCTCGTACACCAAATAAAACAACCTTAAATTCAGACACAGCATCCGGCTCAGATTCACAGAATGATACAACACAGCCACACACAGCAACAGATACTCCAGATGGAGAATTAATCCAATATTCACATGTCACACCAGAGACGGACAGTTAAAGATTTATTCACCACCCTAAATGCCAATATACAGCCCCCACCCAAACACACACGCGCGTGCGCAATGCCAATGAAAGTTTTGTCATGATTCGGATACGCAGACGTTGTAACGGAGACTGTCAAACAACATAATCATTTTACCACTCAGTAACAATATCAGAGATTGATCATTACAGATTTAGTTCGGCCTTCACACAGATTTTCAAAGAATGTAGAATACTGAGTGGGCAGCGCGGTAGCACAAGCGGATAGCACTGTGGCTTCACAGCACCAGGGTCCCAGGTTCGATTCCCCACTGGGTCACTGTCTGTGCGGAGTCTGCACATTCTCCCCGTGTCTGTGTAGGTTTCCTCCGAGTGCCCCGGTTTCCTCCCACAGTCCAAAGACCTGCAGGTTAGGTGAATTAGCCATGATAAATTGCCCTTAGTCACCAAAAAAGGTTAGGAGGGGATAGGATGAAAGTGAGGGCTTCAGTGAGTCCTTGCAGACTCGGTGGGCCGAATGGCCTCATTCTGCGCTGTATATTCTATGTTGCTGCGAATGACACACTCTCATACAATTCCAGAGACCCTCGCTAAGCGATTTAATCGAATACCAGACAGAAGATTTGAAACAATCCTCTGACGTACATATTACAAATATGGAATGAATCTGACTCTGCCATACAGCGTCAGAGACTCAAATATACAGGAATTATGTTTCAAATTTGATCACATTTAGGAAGGAGGTAATGTCAAATCACCCGATGGAGCGAATATGGGCTGGTTTAGCTCACCAAGCTAAATCGCTGGCTTTGAAAGCAGACCAAGGCAGGCCAGCAGCACGGTTCGATTCCCGTATCAGCCTCCCCGGACAGGCGCCGTAATGTGGCGACTAGGGGCTTTTCACAGTAACTTCATTGAAGCCTACTCGTGACAATAAGCAATTTTCATTTCATTTCCTCAATGTGAAGATGGGGCCTTGTCTCCACAAGTGTGACTGCACAGTCACTCTGAACATATAGAGTATGGGAGACAGAGCTCCACAGACTGAATCCTACTTTCCACACACCACTGACTGAAATATGATTCAGTCCAAGAGCTGAATTGCGTTGTCAACACTCACATAGAATGACACACAGAATAAAATGGCGAGATCGTGCAAAACGTGGACCGTTTTCCATGACCGGAAGCCGCCAATGGAAAGGCAGGTCCAGCAGATAGGATTCGCCCTCACCTCCAATGTGTCAGCTCAGCCTTCAGCAGGTTCAGAAAGAGAACACTTGAGGAGCAGATTCATGACAGAATCGTTCGGAGTGACCATTGCACAGTGATTACTCAGCAACGGCGAACACTGGGCCCGTAAATCTCTTATTCTGGTCGCAGGTTTGAGCTCCAGAGAATATATCAGTGCAGAACATGTGAAGAAACGAACACGACATTTAAAGACCGTTTCACCATGGTGTTGGAGTCTGAATTTATCCTCATATATCAAGTCAAACAAACGCATTCTTGTGGATCCATATAGTTGGCTGAATGCAATGTTCGTATGTAACCCCGATAAACATTTGATTTATTTGCTGAACAATAATCTTTCAATCTCCGCCTTAAAAGTCATCAATGTCCCGCTTCCGCTGCCTCCTGAGGCAGAGTTCCAAAGCCGCACAACTCTCTGAGAGTGAGAAATTTCCACATCTCCGTCCGGAAAGGGAGACATCCTTGTTTTTCACTGCCCAGTATTTCTGCTCTCACCCCCAAGCAGAGACATCCTTTCCACGTCCACCTTGTCAAGACCATTCAAAATCTGATGTACGTCAATCAGATCAACTGTTACTCTTCACATCTCCATTGGAAACAAGTGCAGTCTGTCTAACCTTTCCTCAATAGAAAACCCGCTCATTCCTGGGACCAATCTAGGAAATCTCCTCTGACCGTCTCCAAGGAATTGACATCTTTCCCTAAATAAGGAAACTAAAACTGCACAGAATCAGCGAAATGTTATAGCTCCTGGAATCAAAGGCACAGCAGCAATATGGATATAAATGTGGTTGAATAATCTGAAACAGAATGAAATGGTCAATAGAGACTTTTCGGACTGGAGGAAGGTTCGTAGTGTTCCACGTGGGTTCCTATTGGAACATTTGCTTTCCCTGATATATACCAATGTGCTAGATTATGTTGTATACGGAACAGTTTCAAAGTTTGGGAATGGTAAAAAACCTGGAACTTTTGTCAACTGAGACAAGGTCAGTCGAGAACTCCAAACGATATAAGATGATTTTCAATGTGGAGACGTGTGAGATGATGCATTTTTGTGGGGAAATGTAAAATACTAAAGGGATGAAGGAGCAGAGGGAATGGGGTGTATATGTGTTCAGGTCATTGAAGGTTGCAAGACAGGTGGATATAGCAGTGAATAAAGCAACTCTTATTCTGGGCTTTATTGCTAGAAACGAGAATAAGAGCAAGGAGGTTATGCTGAATTGGTACAAGACACCAGTTAGACATCAGCTGGAATATTTTCCACAGTTCCGAGAACCACAATATAGGAAAGCTGTGAACGCATTGGGGAGCGTGCAGACGAGGTTTTACAGGAATCAAAAAGAAAATGCTGGAAAATCTCAGCAGGTCTGACAGCATCTGTTGGGAGAGAAAGTAGCTAACGTTTCGAGTCCACATGACCCTTTCTCAAATGTTTACAGGAATGGTTCCATTCATAATGTTAGATTAGAGATATTGGGAATGTTCTCCTTGGAGAGGATAAGGCTGAGAGGAGATTTGATCGAGATGTTCAAAATCATGAGGCGGCCAGGCGGAGTAAATAGAGAGACACATTTCCCCCGAGTAAAAAGAGCAAGAACGAGAGGGCACAGATTTCAGTTGATTTGCAAAGGAAGCAAATGTGATGTTTGAAAAATAAGCATTTTTGCACAACGAGTGTCTCGGGTCTGGAAAGCACTGACTGGAAGTGTGGTGCAGGCAGGTTCAACTGAAGCTTTCAAGAGAGCATCAGGTGATTACTTGAATAGATACAATGTGTAGAGATGCGGGGAAAGTGCAGGGGAATGGCACTAACTCGTAATGCTTGTTTGCCGAAAAGGTGCAAACACGATTGTCCAAATGACCTCTTTCTGCGCCGTAACAATTCTCTGATCCTGTCATGCGGTTTCAACAATTCACTGCATAGCTCAAGAATAACGCCATTACTTTTATTTTCAATTCCTCTCGTAATAAATGTTAGAATTCTACTCACCTTCTTAATTACTTGTTGTACTGACACACTCAGTTTACGTGCCTGATGCACGAGGAAACCGGGATCCCTGGTAATTCTGCAGCCGTTGGACATGGAAGTAAAGCTCTGTTTATTTTTACTCTACCTGCCAAAGCGAAACCCTGCGCTTTTTAAACATTGCTTTGGAGCTGCCAGGTTTCTGTCACTCACTCAACCTCTCTGTATCCGCCTGTAAGCTGCTTCTGTCCTCCTCACAACATACTTCACTCCCTATCTTTGCTGTGATTTTCAGAACTTCCCCACAGAATGAACTTATCCAGATATAAAATCCTGGAACAAGCAGAGAAACTCTGTGAGCCTGACGCAGCCTTCGGATCGGCATTCAGACGCGCTATCGTGCGCCAGAAGACATCCTGTCGAAGATTAACTCTTAATACTGACAGATTTCCACATTTACACCTTGATTATGTTCTAAAGTAAAGATCAGAAGAGAATCATGAAAGGAAACAGAATATTCGCTCCCTCTCTCCTTTCCTTCTTTACTTTCTGTGGATTTACATCGAATGGAAGAGTAACAGGAAAAACAAATAACTAGAGAGCAGAAACACAACATTATCCTGTGGGGTCAAATTATTCTCAAATGTCTCAATATATTGAGTGAGTGAGAAACACTTTTGCCTTTGGAGTTCAAAATGAATCCGAATCTGATTGAATCCACGAATGATAGAGTTTTATTTCCTTTTGATTTTAATCGGTGAGATGCTACAAACTGTGGACCAGCAGTGACCCAAGTACAAGGGAGCAGTTCCATCCTTTCTTTTCTTCACTCCTACATCGTTCTCTCCGTTTCTCCTTTCTCTCCCAGGTGCTAAAATGGCGGGAATTCCAATTTAATCTCCTTTTAATTCGGGGTGTTTTCAATTCCAAACGACATTGAACATTCGAAGCGAATGGATTTGTTATTTCCCATTGTTGCTCCCTGTGTTTATTTTGTTGTATTCTCTCACTGTCTGTTTCTGACCAATGACCCGTCTTACTGTCTGTTCTGGTGAAGATCATCGGCAGCCTTGAATTTGCCAATCATAGAAATATAGAAACTTCGACAATAGGAGCAGGAGGAGGCTATTCGGCCCTAAACCTGCTCTGTCATTCATTATGATCATGGCTGATCATCCAACTCAATAGGCTGATCCCCCACCCTCACCCTCCCATATCGTCTGATCCCCTTCGCCCCACGTGCTTTATCGAACCGTTTCCTGTAAACATACAAGGGTTTTGCCTCAACCACTTCCTGTGGGAGCAAATTCCAGAGGCTGGACACTGTCTGGGTAAAGACATTTATACACTTCTCCGTTCAACAAGGTCAACCCCATATCCTCAGACTGTGAGCCCTGGTTATGAGCACCCCACCATCAGGGACATTCTTCCTGCATCTACTCTATCCTGTCCTTTTGGAATTCGATAGCTTTCCATGAGATCCCCCTAGTTCTTCTGAACGCCAGGGAAAGCGATCGCAACCGCACAATCTATCCTCATACGTCAAATCATTCATCCCAGGAATCCCTCTGCTGTACCTGGGGCTGTTTAGCTCACTGGGCTAATCGCTGGCTTTGAAGGCAGACCAAGTCAAGCACGGTTCAATTCCTGTAACAGCCTCCCCGAACAGGCGCCGGAATGTGGCGACGAGGGGCTTTTCACAGTAACTTCATTTGAAGCCTACTCGTGACAATAAGCGATTTTTTTTTTTACCTTCTCCGCACTCTCTCCACAGCAAGAACACCCTTTCTCAGAGAAGGAGACCAAATGTACACACGATATTCCTGGCGTGGTCTCGCCAAGGCGCTGTATAATTGCACCACGACATTCTGCTCCTGCACTGAAATTCTCCCGCGATGAAGGCAATCATACTGTTGGCCTCCTTTCCCACCAGCTGCATCTTCAAGCTCACCCTCAGCCACAGGTGTACGAGGACACTCAGGTCTCGTTGCACATTCCCCTCTCCTATTCATGGATATTAAGATGATAATCTGCCTTCCTGGTTTTGCTCCCAAAGTGGATAACCTCACATTTCTATAAATTATACATTCATCGGTCATTGATTTTCCCACTCACCAAACTCATTCGGAGATTGAACAATTCATCCTGTCAGTTGGCCTTTCATAATAGTTGGATTCCAGCTTCCGTGACTATCCGTGTGGAGTTTGCACGTTGTTCCCGTGTCTACGTGGGTTTTTTTCTGAGTCCTCCTGTCTCCTCCCACAGTCTAACGATGTATAGGTTCGGTGGCTTCGTCATGAGCAAGTGCGGGGTTCCGGGGAGAAACGGAGGAGTGGGCCCAGGGCGAGTGCTCTTTCGGAAGTTCGGTGCAGACTCAAGAGGCCGAATGCCCTGCAGGGATTCTCTGGATAACAAATTAGAATCGTAATAACTCCGACATTGACCGGATGTTGAAGGCGTCTGAGTGATGTCCATTATGATGCGATCAAATGTTTGTATCTTTCAGTCTTTCCGCAATGTTTTGTTTACAATGTGTAGAAACATGTTGGACATGGTGTTGAAGTGTTTCCCATCAGTCCATTCACAACAATCCTTCAGCTGATATGATGGAAATGTAATTTGGTGGCAGAAACGATATTTCCAACATTTCACATCTGGCTGCACATCAGGACCAATGTATAAGGACAACCTTCTTCCGTTAGTTATTGTGGATGCTAAAAGTCCATGAGGTGGTTTGGTGAAGTCAGGTTACATGGCGAGTTGGCCGAGAGGTGAAGGTGATGCGGTGCTAATCCATTGTGCTTTGCATCTGCGGGTCTGAATCCATCCACGTTGTTGATCCATTTCCTGCTCTCTGTGTTGGCCCACTTATTGAGGGTCACCTGATGATTGGTGTAGTGTATCCGGAACTAGGATGGAGTTTAGATTCCGAGTTCAACTGGCCTGAGGAGTGAATTGTCTTGCACAAATATCTATACTGATATTACTAAACCTCTGTCTGATAATTGATTTAAATCACGACACCAGCTTTAGGTATGAGTTTGGCACCATGAAAACATGCGGCTTCAGAAGCTCCAAAACAGCAGCCAGCTTCATCTGGGGCACTGCTGGCAGATTTTGTCTTTCCAGAAACGGCCGCTCAGCCGTGAAAACAAGGTCATCACATGATCTAATTACACTGTTAGACGTGTCATGTGAGAGTACCTTTAAGAAGCGAATGTTTAAGCAATGTACCTTTAAGAAATGGAGCAGCTTATATTACTGAGCTGATGTCAGAGGGTGGGGGAGGTGAATGGTGGGATTTATTCCCTGTCCCAAAGATTATTTAAGGCCTCTGGATTCCCAATCCAGTGATATAATCTTTCATCCCTCTGAACAAAAAACAGTTGATTCAGCTGATTATTAAACATCTTAGGCCAGTGGGCCGATGAATGGCAGATGGAGTTTAATTTGGATCAATGTGAGGTGATGCATTGTGGTCGATCAAATCAGGGATTGACCTACTCAGTTAATGGAAGGGAGTTGGGGAGAATTACAGAACAAACAGATCTAGTGGTACAGGTGCACAGCTCCTTGAAGGTGGTGTCGCAGGTGGACAGGGTGGTGAAGAAGGCATTCAGCATGCTCGGTTTTAAGGTCACAATATTGAATACAAGATTTGGGACGTCTTGTTCAAGTGGTACAAGGCATTGGTAAGACCACACATGAAATATTGTGTTCAGTTCTGGTCAGCCTATTTCCGGAAGGATATTGTTAAACTAGAAAGAGTGCGGAAATGATTTACAAGGATGCTACCAGGACTTGATGGTCTGAGTGAAAAGTGGAGGCTGGATAGGCTGGGACTTTTTTCCTGGAGCGTAGGAGGTTTCGGCTGTTGTCATAGAGGTCTATGAAATACTGAGGAGCATAAATAAGGTAGAGAGGAACATCTGGAAAGGGCTGCCAGAGGCAGTGGGAGGGGCGGGTATCATTTTGTCTTTTAAAAATCAGTTAGACAGTTACATGGGAAGATTGGGTATAGATGGATATGGGCCAAATGCGGGAAAGTGGGACGAGCTTAGTGATAGAAACTGGGCGGCATTAACAAGCTGGGCCGAAGGGCTGTTTCCATGCTGCAAACATCTATGGCTCTATGGCTGTCTGTCTTCCTGACTATATTAGAATTTCCTCCACAGAATTTTATTGAACCGATTGATACACAATATTTTATTCTACACTTTATCCAAGTCAAACATATGCTGTGGATTCATCAGGGGCTAAACAAAATACTAGGATGAAAGCGACTTGAATGAACAATGTTACAAGAAATTATATTCCAATAAAAGCCCTGCAGTGTTTGGATGGAAAGGTGGAACTTTCAGCTGAGGAGGAAAAACTCGGCTGTCAGCAAGTTCCACCGGATTTCTGTATAAAATGACCGCGGCAGGACTCGAACCTGCAATCTTCTGATATCATCATCCAATTCACCGAAGTCAGACGGCTTGTCCATTAGGCCACGCGGCCTGCAAGCCTGTGAGCTGCGAGACAATATTTATCCCAATTGAATAAATACTGTGATTATATCTGTTTCCATAGACACCAGTGCAATGCAGAAGGTGGCCATTCGGCCCACCGAGTCTCCGCTGACCCTCCAATCCTGCACCCCACTCATGAGAGGGAGAGCGGAAATCAGGGGTTGGAATTGGAGGGCAGAGTTGCTCCATCGGACCCAATATGCCAGTGGAGGGCAGGTGGGTGAGCCTTCGGAGGGTCAGTACATGTTCGTTGTGCCGAATGGTCTTGTTTTGCACTGTATGGATTCTATGATTCTATGACAGTCGCGGGCTGAGGGGGTGAAGCCCTTGTGCCATACTGCCCACTCCTGACACCATGGAGAAATTCTGATCTCTCAAAGACTGGCGACCAAAGACTTGTAACAAAAAATAATGTATTTCCTGTTTGAGCAGCTGCTCCAGGCTTGTCCTCTGAGCGCGATCCGGGGAGAACAGCTGATCATTGTGGATGCGTCATCACGTAATCACGTGACCATTCCGTCTGCACATGTCTCCTTCTGTGCTGTCAGTTTCTCTGATTGAATTGCTTTAATTTGGATCTAGACTGGGAAGTTCGGTGCTGTTCCATGTGAAGCAAAAATGAACTTCTAGGATATTTCCAATGTAACTGATTTTCTTCCGCAAACAATTGAATCAGTGGAATTGTGCGTTTGGGGAGCCGGGAATTTCGAGTCTCCCAAGGCTTCTCACCAAATCCAATGGTCATTTTAAGGCCGATTCAACCGCTTCCCACATAAACACCGGGGCACCGTTCATCGCAGGAATGCAAGAACTTCCTGGAGTGATTCCAGGTTTGTTTTATAATGTTTAATATCCACTATATTATTAATGAATGACCTACTGAACATAGCTGCGATGACCGAGTGGTTATGGACTTTCCCCAGCAGGTTCGAGCCCTGCTCCCTTCGACTGTGACTGAAGAATGAATCGGAATTTTAGTAAACGGTTTGATACAAATTTCGCTGCTTAGCAAATTCTAACTCCTCAGGAAGAGGGTTTTTGGCACCAGCCCGGCTAGCTCAGTCGGTAGAGCATGGGACTCTTAATCACAGGGTCGTGGGTTCGAGCCCCACGTTGGGCGCTTCCATGTTCTTATCTGTGAATGTTCAGGTGAACGAACTGGACTGGAAATCCAGAGGCCTGAACTAATCTTTCCTGTCAAGATATGGTAAATCTGGAACTGCGTCTCAGTAATGGCGGAGAAAGCATCTGCTTCAGACGGATAATATTTCCACAACAGACAGAACAGTTGCACAGCAGGAAATCCCTTTCAGTCCCTTTTTCCGAAATAAACAGTTTGTCCATCTCAGAATCTTGCTGGTTTGCTCGGCACCTTTTAGTGTGTGTCATTGTGTGTGTGCCCTGATAGTCTCTTCCTGCTTTTCTGTGTTTCTTTCTCTGTCTGTGACAGCCGTGCTGATGTTTCGTGTTATTCCCCAGCAAAGGTGAGCTTCATAACACGTGGGTTCTCGTTTAAGAAAACAATGGAGCAGGTGAATAGTTATCTGGCTACCGCAGAGCAGTAATTGTGAACACAGCGGCTTTAAGGAGCAGAGTGGCGCAGCGGAAGCGTGCTGGGCCCATAACCCAGAGGTCGATGGATCGAAACCATCTTCTGCTATTTATATTCTCACTCACACCAAAAGTAAACATGTCGCTATCACCCTGCAGCACATCCGCTTTTTCCTTTCAGTAAATTAGTATCAAAGTCTGACTTCCAGTGTGATCCGGGCATTTATCCCAGGAATGAAGCAGACAGCTTTACAACGTTGTGAAGCTCAAAATAGCAAAATAGGGAATCTCTTCAATTGACTATCTCTGAGGGAAACAGACAACATCTGCTGTGGTGTGTGAGTATTATTCATGCCAATATCACATCTCCACTGATTGGAATGTGTTCTGTTTTATTAACACAGTCATGTCATTTGGTAAAGATAGAACCAGGAGTTTTTCAGTGTTTTCAAATTATTTAACAGCCAGAAGGGGAAATGTTTATGTAATAACTTCCAGGAATGCCCCACAGAGGGGTAATAAGGATATATAACAATATCCAATAATAAACCACAATAGAAGCCGATATCACAGTTTCCCCTCTCGGACGGATGTGAACAATCCAACCTGACTACTGTATTTACAACAAGGGAAGATTCCTGCCTCCAGCCACCTCACTTTCTCCAGGCTTTCTTCCTCAGTTCGAAACCCACGGAATCACGCAAACGCTTCGGATCAAATTATTATTGCGATGGCCGGGTATCGAACCCGCATCAACTGCTTGGAAGTCAGCGATGCTCACAAGTATTCCCCCATCACTTACTGTCAAATGTTACGTCCTTTTGATGCTTTGCATTAGTTTGATAAATTGTTTCGTTAAAAACTTCTTTCTATGTTTATGTTATTTCACTCCAATTAAAAATGTTCCTGAATGAAAGTGTCCGTGTCGGACGGCTCCGGTTCAGCCAGGAGATGGCACCAGTCCACAATAAATGTATTTATTTCTGATGTTCTGTGTGTCATTTTATAGGACTCTTGCTCTGGCCTGAGACCTCACCTTGTCCTTGTGTCCTGATGCTGCCGTTTACACCCTGTTTAAGTAATCATAGAATCCCTCCAGTGCAGGAGACCATTCGGCCCATCCAGTCTGCACTGACCCTCGGTAAGCGCACCCCAACTCGGCGATCCCGTCCGATCCGTTTGGATACATCAGGTCGCAGTCTCCTCTGGAGTCGAGGGTTAGAATCCCACTATTGACATTGACATTGATTCAATGTGATAAAATGTGAGAGGTCCCGGGTTCAAAAATCCGGAGGAGCCCGGATGGTGTCATTGACTGAAATCGGGAGGAAGGTGGCGCTCCAGTGAAGGTATTGCAGCGAATATTTCAGTGCAGAACACGTGAAGAAATGAAAGCGATATTTTAAGACCGTTTCACCATGGTGTGGAACTGATATATCAAATAAAAAACCGCACCCAGTGCTTGTGCACCCAGGTAACTGGCTGAATGGAATGGTTGTATGTAAGTCCGATAAACCTTTGATTTATTTGCTGAACAAGAATTTCCCCATCTCCCACTTAAAAATAATCAATGTCTCGTTTCCGCCGCCTTCTGAGGCAGAGTTCCAAAGACGCACAACTCTCTGACAGTGAGAAATTTCCTCATCTCCGTCCGAAAAGGGCAACATCCTTGTTTTTCTCTAACCAGTAGTTCTGGTCTCACCCATGGGCAGCAAGGCGGGAATCGAACCTGGGGCCGTGAAGCAACTGTGCTAACCACTGTGTTACCATGCTGCCCAAACAGTTGGTTCAATATTCTCAGATAATAATATGGAAACGCCCAACGTGCGGCTCGAACCCTCGGCCCTGGGTACCAACTGAACTAGCCGAATCCCCTGATATTTAATGAAACTGCTGAAAAATATAAACTGAGCGGGTAAATCTGAAATAGCCGGGAAAAATTGCCAGCATTGCAGTTTTGAACGGAGTCATTTCCAGAACAACACCACAGAGAGAGAAATTTCGGGAACACCGTGAGCCTGACGTGATTTGAACACGCAACCTTCTGATCTGGAGTCAGACACGCTACCGTTGCGCCACAAGCCCAACTGCTGAGCAGTAAGTGTTTCTCCTCATAGATTCATGTTTTATTTACACCCAACCGTGCGAAAGAAACGCAAAGTCGTTAGATTGAGGGATATTAAAGGGCCATGCAGTAAAGGTGATGCACAATAATCCATTGTGCTCTGTACACGTGGCTTCAAATCCCATCCTCGTCTGTAACGTGTCTGTTGTGTCTTTCGTCCACATCATGAGGCTGGTGAAAAAGCTGTGACTTTTAGCTGTTGTTTGACGGCTTGTGGGTGAATAGTGGAACACTGGCCATATTGAAACCACGTTAAAAATGATGAGAAAGTTACTTATTTGACTCCCCTCCCTAATTGGGCATAAATTCTGAGTGAGAAACTGTTTCTCTTCCTCAGTTTGAAACTAACGATGGGGCGCAAAAGTTTCTAATTTGTTAATGCGATGGCCGGGAATCGAAATAACCCGGGTCAACTGCTTGGAAGGCAGCTATGCTCACCACTATACCACCATCGCTCACTGAACCGGTCTGTGTCCATTTGGTTCTTTAGATTAGTTTTATAAACTGTTTCGTAATAAATACTTACATTGCGTACGTTATTTCACTCCAACTTAAAACGCTTCTGAATGAAAGTGTCCGTGTCGAACGGCTCCCGTTCAGCCAGCAGATGGCATCAGTCCACAATAAATCTATTTATCTAATTATTTCTCATGTTCTATGTGTCATTACATAGGCCACTTACTCTGGTCTGCGACCTTAACTTGTCCTTGTGCCCTGATGCTGCCATTTTCACCCTGTTTAAATAATCATAGAATGGCTCCAGTGCAGAAGGTGGCCATTCGGCCCATCGAGTCGGTACCGAACCTCGGAAAGAGCACCCGATTTCGGCCCAATCGCACCGAACCTTTCGAATACTTCAGGATAGCCGAGTGAAGGTCGCAGTCTCCTCTGGAGGTCAGAGTTCGAATCCCACTCCTGACATTGACTTTTCCTCCGCGAGGCACCATCCAAACCTGGAACCCTCCCTAACAGCACTGTGTGTGTACATACACCAGATGGACTTGCAGCGGTTCCAGAATCACCCCACCGCACATTCTCACGGACAATTAATGATAGAATGTAAATGTTTGGCCGAATCAGCGACAGCCACAGACAGAGAGACCTGCAATAACCCTGAGGGCAGGAAAGGCAACTCATTGTCCTTTGGCCCAAAAAACAAAATACTGCGGATGCTGCAAATCTGAAACAAAGACAGAAAATGCTGGAAATATTCAGCTGATCCGGCAGCTTCTGTGGAGAGAGAAACAGGTCATTGCAATGAAAGGTCAGGATGTGAAATGTTAACTATTTCTCTTTTCACAGATACTACAGATCAGTAAAGTATTTCCAGCATTCCGTTGTGATTAGCTGAACATCCTCACACTCTGTATCTTAGTGCGTTATAGTGTCTGTTCCCTAAAGAAAAATATGGATTAAAATCCCAGCCGAGCCTTATTCCGTTTGACCATCTGTGCGATTGACAACTTCCATAACAGAGGGAAATGTGTTGGATTTCTAGTCGAAAAGTATGCCTTTTGCAGGTTTCAATTCAGTATAATATCTACAGAGATTGTAACGCAAGGACAAATTTCAGCTGCCATCATCCAGTTGTTAAATCTTTCCACTAGAAATCCATTGGATTTTCCCCTTTGACTTAAGTCCTGCTCTCAGAGGATCTGTTCAGTATTTTCAATAAGTTTTATTTTGAATCCTCTATGTCCAGAGAATTGTGACGCTGAAATTGCTCAACCTTCTCTCCATTGTTGTCTACTCTGCAGGTACTGAATGCACTGTCTAATGGAGACGTGCTCACAGGCCTGAAACACTTTCAGGTTTGAGGCCTCTTTTGGTCCATCAACAGCAACTGGATGTCTGCAGAGAAACTCGTAATGTCAAGCCCCTCTTCCCAGGATGGACATAATCAGGGACAAGATGTCGTTTGAAGAGAGAATCAAAGGTCTGAAGATTTGGTCTGAGATTCCTGGTGTTTTGTGAAGAGAACAAGGTGGGGGAGCAATGTGACAATAGCAGGATCGGAGTTTGGGATATTATCAAGTCTGCGCTGGGGGGCTGCGGGAAGGAAGTTGTCTTGTCTGCCCACCAAAGCTGAATGTTAGGATTGAGGTGGTGATCAGATTCCGAGAGGAGAGTGAAATCCTTTCACTGAGTTTCAAGCTTACAGTGAGGTTGAGTGTCTTGAGTTGCAGGAAGATGTAGACGGGATGGTCAAATGGGCAGAAAAGTGGCTGATGGAATTTAACGCTGAAAATGAGATGTGATCCATTTGTTAGGGCATTTTCGCAGTAACTTCATTCCAGTGCTAATATAAGCCTATTTGTGGCAATAAAGGCTATTATATTATTATAGGATTAATGTGAATGGCCTGACACTGGGAAGTCCTGAGGAAAAAGGGGACCTTGGAGTGTTTGTCCATAGATCTCTGCAGGCAGAAGGGCAGGTTAATAGGCTGCTGGAAAAGGCATCTGAGATATTTGTCTTTATCAATCGGGGCATGGATTACAAAAGCAGACAGGTCATGTTGGAGTTGTATAGAATGTTGGTGAGGCCACAGCTGGAGTACCGTGTGCAATTCTGGTCAACGCGTCACATGAAATATGTTACTGCACTGAATGGGGTGCGGAGGTGAATCAGCAGGATGTTGCTTGCTTGCTTTTAAGATATGAAGAGAGTTTCGTTTTTCTTCTCTCCCAGGAACAGAGATGACTGAGGGGTGATCTGATCGAGGTGCACAAGATTATGATAGGTATAGACAGGGCGGATAGGGATCACCTGGTCCCCTCACTAGAAGGGTCTGTCACGAGGGGACATTGCATTATTCTGTGAGTCTGTTACAGATCAGATCTTGGAGGTATTGCTGCCGTATTCACAGGAGGCGGTGGTCCAATCCTTAGAGCAAAAATTTCAATTGAGGACGGGGTTCTCAATAAGAACAAACCGGAGGTGTGGGATGTTCGAATCTGCTGAGCACTGATTCACTTTTCTTCATTGTTGTGTCTCAGAATAAATACGTGGATTGTAGCTGTCCATTAAAAACAAAAATAGAATTCTGACGTTTCTGGCCAGTAAGTTCACAATGTCCACAATGATCACTCATCATCCTCAGCTGCATCACATGTGGTCCACATTTCCTCAGCAGAGAGCACAGTTTGACAGCAGAGAACACAGTCCCACAGCAGAGAGCACATTTCCACAGGAGAGATCGCAGTTTCCCAGCGGAGTGCCCAGTTCACAGCAGAGATCATATTCCACAACAGAGAGCAGTTACACAGTAGAGATCTCGGTTCCACGGTAGAAATCACAGTTCAGCGCGAGAGAATATACTTAAATATCGGAAAGCAGTTTAATTAACATCAGGGAAAACCTTTCAATAACAGAGCGAAGATGCAGAGAACACAGTTACACAAGAGGAAAGAGGCTAGATTTTAGGAAGGATCACTTTCCATATATGATCAGACAGTCGATTCTCTTTTGCGTGTGTGTTATCTTGTGTAAGGTGACAGTGTCCTGCTGCTGTGTGTGTTCCATTGTTGGTAAGTGACAGAGTGGAATTGTGCCGCCAGGGTGCGCTGTCGAGCACATGTGCTCCCGATGAACAACACTGCGAAAGTGAAGAATTGTGTCGCTACAGCACAATAATAAGGAGCAGAGTGGCGCAGCGGAAGCGTGCTGGGCCCATAACCCAGAGGTCGATGGATCGAAACCATTCTCTGCTAGTTACTTTTCTTAATATCCGGTACAGTAAAACGAAACACTTTCCGTTAAAGTAAAAAGAAATATTCAGCTGCTCGCCACAAGTCTGTCTGATCTGACATTTCTTTACAGGACACGTTTCTTTTTAAACTCGGCTTCCCCCTTCCAGCAAACACTTAATATGTGCAATCAATGTCTGAAATGGTATGTACTCACACAGGGACACTCTGTAAATATTGCAAACACCCACAATCTCAGGCTTTCCGTGATTGCACAATGTTCAGCACCATTCACAACTCGTCTGTTAATGAAACAGTCCATGTACAAATGCAGCAATCCTGGACATTATCCAGGCTTGGCCTGAAATTTCCAAGAAAAGAGCATTCCCGTACCAGCCTCCCCGAACAGGCGCCGGAATGTGGCGACTAGGGGCTTTTCACAGTAACTTATTTTGGAGCCTACTTGCGACAATAAGCGATTTTCATATTTTCATATTTCATAATAAGTGAGAATCGAACCATCACCCCTTGACATTCACCACAATTACCATCACTGAAACCCTACTCCCAACATTTTACTGATTGCCATTGGCCAGGAACTGAACTGTTCATATAAATACTGTAGCTGCAAGGCAGGTCAAAGACTCCGACTCCTGTGGCCAGTCACTCACTCCCTGGCTGCCCAAACCCTGTCGACACGGCATAAATCAGGAATGTAATGGAATAATTTCCATTTCCTTAATAGTTGCAATTTCAACAACACTGAATAAGTTTGACACCATCTAGGACAAGGTATCCCGCTTGATCGGCATCCCATCTGTAAACCCTCACTCGCTCCACCACTGATGCAGATTGGCAGCGTGTATACCAGCTACAGGATTCACTGCAGGAAGTCACCAAGGCTCCTTTGGCAACACCTTCCAAACCCACATCCACCACCATCTAGAGAGGGACAAGGGCGGCTGATACATAGCGACACCACGACCTGTAGGCTCTCCTCCAGTCAGTCACCATCCTGTTTTGGAAATATATCGCTGTTACTTCACTGTAGCTGGATAAATTATTAATCTGATGCAATGTAAGTGTCTCTGTGTATATCTGTGTGTGTGCACATATGTGCTTCTATATATGTATGTGTATTTGAGAATATGTGTGAATGTTTATGTGCCTGTGTGTATATACCTGTGTGCGGGTGTGTACAACTGTGTGAGTATAATGTGTGTGGCTCTGTATACCGTGTGTACACGTGTATATATATATACCTGTGTGTGTGTATACCTGTGTGTGTATGTTTGAGTGTACGTGAGTGTGTAACTCTGTGTGTATAATGTGTGAGGGCCTGTATACTGTGTGTATCTGAGTGTATACGTGTGTATATCTGTGTGTGTGTATACCTGTGTGTGTGCGAGCAGTCTGCCATCAGTCTTCCAATCTTTCCATTTAATGGCTGGTTTAGCACACTGGGTTAAAACGCTGGCTTTTAAAGCAGACCAAGGCAGGCCAGCAGCACGGTTCCCGTACCAGCCTCCCCAAACAGGCGCAGGAATGTGGCGACGAGGTGCTTTTCACAGTAACTTCATTGAAGCCGACTCGTGACAATAAGCGATTTTCATTTCATTTGCATGTCATTATTGTTTCCACTCTGAGAGTATTTTAACCATTTCTAGTGTGAGGATGGATCTTACTCTCAACAACTGTTTGAGGATTATCCTGTACTTGTCAGGCTCTGTGGCTCAATGTGCGGATGCGATTCAGGATGTGACCTTTCAATCTCAGGGACAGTTTATAAGTTTGCATTCATTTCACGTAAATTTCCAGCACAGAAAGAGACCATTGCTGTGGGAGGTTTTAAGCAAAAAATGTGTGATAGCTTTGGACCAGCATTTAATATCAAACACAATTGTGAAAGATAATGTAACCTTCAATCTGATACTGGATTGTTCTGGAAGTTTAACTCAAGATGCTCACATTGATTTGATCTGTGATACTCAGACTGATTCTGAGTCAGAATTCTGACATGAATGTAAAATGGACCACAGTCTGGAATTGCTGCAGTGTCTTCCATCTGGAACTGAGTGAGTGAGGATTTTGCAATAGTTTGCAAGTTACAGCTCAGTTCTTAGTCATCGAAATTATATTGTATCTTTTATTTTCATAAATTAGGTGAGTTTTAAATGAGAATCGGAATTTGTATCTTTGTCACATTCAGCATATCTCAATCTGAGAATGGAGCTGATATTTGGGTTTGCATCTAATGTATTTGTGAGGACACACTCTGGGGATTAGTACAGCCATCCCTGATGTGAGTGATGTGACTCGTATTTAACTCGAATCTCAGAGTACATTATTAAGGTTAATTGTGTAATTCTTAACCGGAAACCAGTTTTCTCTGATATTGATTATTTCACTAAGCCTGCTCCATCGTGGAACTGATAGAGTGAGGATGAGAGAGGCGTGTCGCGTCTTTTCGTCCAACGACACTTCGTCCACGTCTTTTGGTCCAACGTCTTTTTGTCCACCCGTCTTTTTGTCCAACGTCACTTCGTCCAATTAACCAATTGCAAATCAACTCCGTATAAAAGCATTTAATTGATAGAAAGCAGGCACAATGGGTGGATTGGCCATGACAAATTGTCCAAAATTCTATGATTAACCTAGGACAAAAGTTCGGCGCAACATCGTGGGCCGAAGGGCCTGTTCTGTGCTGTATTTCTCTATATTCTATAATACAGCAAGTGAATTTAATTGCTAAAATGCAAGTAATTGATGAAATTCAAGTAAAATGCAAGCTTAAAAATGCAGTTAAAAAGTTAAAAAATCTAAAAATGCAGTTAAAAAGATCTAAAAGTTTACTACTGATGAATTCCCAAATTACTTAAAATTGATGTAAATTGTGAGCAACATTCCTCAAGAAATCAATTTTCGCTGTAGGATCATATTCAACGACCAATCTTTTGAGGCGTTCAGTTATTTTCTTATATTGCGTACATGAAGTCGCCTGATCCCCCGAAGAATTTGAGCCTTTTTGCCTATTATTAACCCTTCCTCTTCCTTCAGAGTTTTGATTAACCTCCAGATATTCAAATGAGCTCCACCCGCCGAACGCTTAATCGCAGAATGAAACCCCTCGGCAGCATTATTTGTTCTCGGTAGATCTTGTAGAACACGCTGATTAACATTCCATACAGCTGTCGGGAACGTAGGTGTTTCTCTCCTTCGTCTGGCACCACGTCCTCTCACAATGCCTATGTAAGTCAAGTCGAAGTAAACGATGAATTCAGCAGGTATTTCTTCATCGTCTATCAAATCTTCATAAGCCTCTTCGACATCTTCAACGGGGAGGAAAGCTAATGCTGAAAAACATCGAATTTTAAGACAGAATGCAGAGTCTGTGTTGTATTTTTCTTTGAGGCCTAAATCGGTAATTTTTCGAAACACAGATTGGCTCAAATGAAACAAACATACCACGACAGATGCATTAAGGAATGATGAATTAATTGCCTTGTGAACTGCAGCTTCGAAATCTGCCATGATATCAATCGGATCTGCATCAGGTTGCATAATTTTCAATTGGTCAAAGAATAATTCGTATGTCTGCTTCCTTTTATTCGGCAGTAATGCAAAGACCCGTGGTAGACTGCTACCTTTAACTTGTACATGAATGCAGAACAGTTGAAACCACTGTTGTGGTTCAATCTTGAATGTTCCATCACATGCCCAATGACGATATGATGCTAAATCCTAAAGAGCACTTTCTGATGCGAATACTAGTAAGCGCTGTTGATCCTCGACGCCCGAATCGTATCTCAGAAACTGCTCGCCATTGTCAAGCTTGCAATATTTGTCAGGTATTTCAAAACCGTGTCTAGCCGCTGGATTAGCGGGAAATCCAGAATTTTTTTGTCGGCACCTTTGAATAGTCCTTGAGACGACGGGCAGCCTTGGGAGTTGAGAGCAGGTATTTTCTGATAGCTGCGTAAACTTGGCCGCTAGTATGCTACGCGAACTTGCTGCTATGTTTTCCACTGCTTCATGCTTTATTTCTGCAACTGCTTTTCTAGCATTTAACGAATCGACATCAGCTGGATGAAGGTGCTCATTAGAGAAATAAATAATTTTAGGCTCATTGTTTTCCGTGACCGTGTGAATCCGCACAGAACATAGCCTTCTTTTCTCACATCTCCAGTATTCTTTTCCTTGGTTTGCACTGCTCGAATGAAAATCGTAGATATAGTTATTTCCATCAGCCACCTTCCGTTTACTCTTCGTTGACACAATGAACTTTGCCATTTCGGGATGGGCGAATTCGGGATTAGGAAAGAGACAGATAATATCTATCCTTTAACGAGGCTCGTTAAAGGGGAGAGAACGATAATAACTATCCTTTAACGAGGCTCGTTAAAGGAAAGAGGCCGGTAATAAAGATCCTTTATTGTATATTATGTGCATTAGAGAAGATTTCCATGTACAAAAGTTAAAGTGGAGTGGAGTGCTACTAAGCAAGTTACTAAAAGTCAAGTTACAAAAAGTCTTTGACAAAAAAAACCATCCAGCAAAAACACGTAAAAAGTCACAAAAAATCTTTGACGAAATAAATCACCGGACAAAATGACGTTGGACCAAAAGACGGGCGGACAAAAAGACGTTGGACGAAAAGCCGTGGACGAAAAGACATAGCACCGAGAGAGGGTGAGAATTTGCACTGGGATTTATGGGGCCTCCTGTCAGTGGTACTGAGTTAGGGTGACATGGACACAGCGTCTGTCTCTCCTGCTGTTTGATTAATGAGTTGAAAATGTGTCTCTGGAACTATTTATGCTGCCTGAGACTGTGGAACTGATGGCCTGTCTGTGTCCCTGTGCTCTGTCAGTGACAATGTCCGGACTGTGTGTGAGGAGCTGGCGACACTCTTCCCTGTAACCTGTGTGGAGCAGACGTTACATTTATTCATGTTCAGAATATTCTGGTATTTGTCTGTGGAAACAAATTATATTTAAAAACTTTAGGGCAGTCATCAATTAACCAATCACAGGCCAGAGAGAAGAATCTGGAGGTTTTGATTGGCTGACATTTTCAAATTCGAAACTCCCGCCAATATCGGTTCAAGAAAATCCCAAATAACGGAACGGCTCAATGTTCAGGAAACCATTTGAATCTCACACTTTGTGATCTGTTTATTGGGTTTTCCCTCCCAGAATCCTGGCTCTATTTTAGGAACAGTTTGAATTTGTCAGTCTCTTATCTGTAACCGGCGGTAATAAGACCCCGTTCAGCAATTTAAAACGGAGCAAATCTCAGCTCACTGCAAAAGCAGAAACATAGAGATTACCAACCAACTCCTTCACACAGTCTACACAGGGACAGAGAGAAAGGGCTGATTTCTGAGCCTCTCTCCTGAAAGCGGCCGGGAATGTTACACTGGGAACTGTGGAGAGAATCCCCGAGTCTATCCCGCCGGTGGAACAGGCAGCTTTGTGTCCGGAGAATAGGGAGGGCCGGGGAGAGGCAGATCTTAAAGCGCTGCAATGGACACAGGTCCTGTGTGTGCTCAAATCTCGCTGATTCCGCCCCCTGGGAAAACTGCGGAATAAACACATCAGCCCAAAAATACCCTCTTCATTCCCGCCTTTACTCTGTTCTGGGAGCGGGAACCAGGTCACCCGAGAGAAACAAAATAATAATTTCCATTAACTCACCTGTTGTTAAACTATGAATATATTTATCATTAAATTTAAATAATTCCCTCCTGAAATTGTGTTTCTCCTCATTGTCCGTCACAAATACTAGACTGGGTTTAAAATCCGCTCTCACTTCAGTTTGAGTGTCTCTTCTGTGTGAAACTGTCTGTGACGGGCGGGTATGAAGCCACATTCACAACATTCTGGAACGGAACAAATCTCTATCCTCCACAAAGAGATTTCTCATGAAGTCAATGCGGGAAAAGACGGTGCAGCTTTTTCACAGATATTGTGGGTGGCTCTTAAAAGAGCCGTTGGGTTTGGGGTGGTTTTCAGTCCATTGTGCAGTTTTACTTGGAGCTGGTGTACTTGGTGACCGCCTTTGTCCCTTCCGACACGGCGTGCTTGGCCAGTTCCCCGGGCAGCAGCAGGCGCACGGCGGTCTGGATCTCCCGGGAGCTGATGGTGTGGCGCTTGTTGTAATGGGCCAGGCGGGAAGCCTCACCCGCGATACGCTCGAAAATATCGTTGACAAACGAGTTCATGATGCTCATGGCCTTGGAGGAGACGTCGGTGTCGGGGTGAACCTGCTTCATCACTTTGTAGATGTAGATGGAGTAAGTCTCCTTCCTCGAACTTCGCCGCTTCTTGCCGCCCTTTACTGCCGGTTTCTTAATGACTTTCTTGGCTCTCTTCTTGGACACAAGGTGAACGCGCAGGCTCCGCACAGACAGCTCGCTGGACCTGTGAAGCAACTGTGCTAACCACTGTGCTACTGTGCTGCCACATTTGATTGCAAGTACAAAGCCACAGCCACTCTGCTAACTGAACTGCTTTTAACAGGACAGTCATTGACAATTTGTTAGATATAAAGCATTATAAACCCAGCCTGAAATCACTCCAGGAAGTTAGTGCTTTCATGCGATGTCCGGAGTCCCAATCTGTCTGTGAGAAGGGATAGAATCTCCTTCGAAAAAGGCCATTGGATTTGGAGACCAACACTTGAACTATTGGAAAATCTCAGCTTCCGAAACGCACTGTTCCTCTGATTACATTATTTGTGCAACAATATCAGTTACATTGGAAATATGTTGGAAATTCAACTGTTTTTGAAAACATTGTGAATAGTCGGTGAAGAAGTTGTGTATTTACTGCGGAGAATTAAACAACCAATCAGAAAATGTGCCAGCTTACTCCTGACCAAATGTAACCAGCTCCGATGCCTTTAAATTCCAGATTCACGAAATCAGTGAATTTAAATTTCACCAGCTGCCGTCCTGGGAGTTATTCTCTGTCCCAAAGATTATTGCTGTCCCCTGGATTCCCAATCCAGTGACATAACCTTTCAAGGCGTCAACAAAAAACAGATCATTCAGCAAATCATTAAACATCATCCTGAGGAGATTAGAATTCCCTCCTCAGGATTGGATTGAACCGATTGACACAAAACATTTTGTTCTAATTGGAGCATCGATTATTTGTCCAGATCAAAAAGATATTGTGGACAGCTAAGCATCTAAACAAAGCACCAAGATGAGAGATAATTGAACGAACAGAATAGCAAGAAAGTAAGGTCTGAGAAAATCCCGGCCATGTTTGGAAGGAAAGGAAGAATGTAAATAGCAGTCAATAGCCTCGATTCCTCGACTCCGATTAGATACAGCACGTCGCTCAGATCTTGGACTCTCAATATCTTCGGGTGAGGAACAGGTCGGCGGTAGTTCGGTCCTTGTTGATTGGAGCAAACTGATCAATGCAGCAATGCGAAGCTTCTTAACCCCGAGGTGCACGGACAGGGATGGCACTCAGATACAGGACTCTAGCTCGCGGTCAAAAGTAGGAAAAGCATATCTTGTTTGAAATGAAATGACGATGAAGATAGAATTTAAGTCGATTTGTGTGCGGATCTTTGTGTACGGAATTCAATGCATCAGGATGGCCGCGCGGTCAAAGGTGCCGCGTTCAGATCGCAGTCGTTTCTGGAAGCGAGGGTTCGAATCCCACTCCTATTGTTTTATTTGCCTCCAAGAGGTTAAATTTCTCCAGCAAGATTTTCAACCTCAGGAAGATCCAATTCCTCCAATTCAATGGAAAAGCGTTGGTCTCAGGGCATGAGATTCCTGCTAAAATACGCACAGCAAGACCCGACAGGCGGCAGCCCAGTTAATGACTCGATAATCTCCTTCAGTGACTCTGGTTGAGGAATTAATATTGAGCCCAGGACTTCGGGTAAAATTCGCCTTCTCTTGTTGTAAATAGTCTGGCTGGTTGGATTGTTCACATCCGTCCGAGAGGGGAAGTTGGGAACTCGGTTTCTGTTGTGATTTATTGTTCGATAATGCTTTATTTCCTTATTGTGAGCTATTCACGGACATCAGTATGTATCTATATTGCTCCTCTGTGGGGTACTACTGGGTAACGTTTCCAATCCAGATTTCTCAAAGGGTCACCTGGACTCGAAACGTTAGTTGTTTTCTCTCCCTACACATGCTGTGAGAGCTGCTGAGACTTTAAAGCATTTTCACTGTGGTTCCCTATTTGTGACCTTTACAATGATGTAACGTGTCATGCTGTCTCCTTCATTCCTGGGACTAATGTCAGGATGAGCCTGCAAGAAAGATTCTGATAGGTATTTGCTGCAAAGCAAACAGGAACGTGCGTAATGATCACTTTTGATGAGAGGGAGAATGTAAATAGCCGAGATTAGCCCCGTTTCCTCGACCTCGGTGTAACGGCCCAGCATGCTTCCGCTGCGGCACTCTGCTCCCTTAACCAGGAGCTGCGACATTACTGCCCTTCGGTAGCCAGACAACTATTCACCTTCTCATTTGTTCTTCCAACAAGAACAGACGTTTGAGCAGACTGATTCTGGTCAGCATATTTCAGATATTTTACTTTCGTGCTGAATGATTGTTCTGTGAAGGCGATGTTATTTCTTCTGTGACGTTGCTCTGATGGGAAAGTGGGGAGTGACTGGAATCACCTTCACAGAAGGAAGGTCGGGGCGGCAGCTTCACCTCTCTGGGAACATTGATCAACCTGTTACTGATTTCTTCAAACTTTGCCTCAAGTACGACTACGGAGGGCATCAACCACGACCAGAGTGGCGCTGCGCAAGCCTGGTGAGCCCATAACCTAGAAGTCGCTGGATCAAAACCATCCTCTGCTATTTATTTTCTCACTCACACCAAAAGCAAACAAGTCACGAGCACCCAGCAGAACATCCGCCTTCTTCTTTATTAGCATCAAACTTTTGCTTTCAGTCTGATCCGCTCTTTGACACCTGTTCTTCAGCTCCCCACAGTACAATGGAGGTGACTAAGGTGACTTCTCTCAAATACTCTTTTGCCGCCTCCACTGGATGAATGTTCTCCTGTTTGGGTATTGGTGGGGTTCTTCGGCTGCTTGTCTGTGAAAGCAGCACAGGAAGCAGCTGTGGAGAGAGATTCCAGTCGCCAGAATGCAACTCTCCAATTGCATACTTCACGTCGCTCAGATCTTCGACTCTCATTATCTTCCTGTGAGGATCAGAAAGACCGGGAATTTGGTCCTTGTTGATTGGAGCAACGTGATCAATGCAGCAATGAGAAGCTCCTTACCCCCAGCGGCTTGGACAGGGATGGGACTCAGATACAGGACTCTGGCTGGGGTTCAAAAGTAGGAAAAGCAGATGTTGCTGGAATAGAACTGACGATGAGGATAGAATTTAAGTCGATTTGTGCACGGATCTTAATTTAAATGGCAGCGCATCAGGATGGCCGAGCGGTCTAAGGCGCTGCGTTCAGGTCGCAGTCTCTTCTGGAGACGTGGGTTCGAATCCCACTCCTGATATTGAGTTTTCTTCCACGAGGTTAGATTTCTCCGGCAAGATTTTCAACCTCAGAAAGATAAAAAATATCGCTTTCAAAGGCAAAGCTTTGTTCTCAGGAGATTACTGCTTAAATACGCACAGCAAGTCCGGCAGGCGAAAGCCCAGTTAATGACTCGATATTCTCCTTCAGGGACTCTGGTTGAGGAATTAATATTCATCCCAGGATTCCGGGTGAAATTCGACTTCTCTTGTTGTAAATAGTCTGGCTGGTTGGATTGTTCACATCCGTCCGAGAGGGGAAGTTGAAAACTCGGTTTCTATTGTGATTTATTGTTCGTTAATGCTTTATTTCCTTATTGTGAGACATTCAGGGACATAACATAGAACATAGAACAGTACAGCACAGAACAGGCCCTTCGGCCCTCAATGTTGTGCCGAGCCATGATCACCCTACTCAAACCCACGTATCCACCCTATACCCATAACCCAACAACCCCCCTGACCACCAGAACACATACATAAGTATGTATAAATATTGCTCCTTTGTGGGGTACAACTGGATAACGTTTACAATCCAGATTTGACAAAGGGTCACCTGGACTCGAAACGTTAGTTGTTTTCTCTCCCGACACATGTTGTCAGACCTTCTGAGACTTTAAAGCATTTTCCCTCTGGTTCCCTATTTGTGAGCTTTACAATGTTGTTATGTGTCATGCTGTCTCCTTCATTCCCGGGACTAATGTCGGGCTGAGCCTGCAAGAAAGATTCTGATAGGTATTTGCTGCAAAGCAAACAGGAACGGGCGTTCTGATTACTTTTGATGAGAGGGAGTATGTAAATAGCCGAGATTAGCCCCGTTTCCTCGACCTCGGTGTAACGGCCCAGCACGCTTCCGCTGCGGCACTCTGCTGCCTTAACCAGGAGCTACGACATTACTGCCCTTCCGTAGTTAGACAACTATTCACTTTCTCATTTGTTCTTTCAGCAAGAACACACGTTTGAGCAGACTGATTCTGGTCAGCATAGTTCAGATATTTTACTTCCGTGCTGAATGGTTGTTCTGTGAAGGTGCTGTGATTTCTTTTGTGACGTTGCTCTGATGGGAAAGTGGGGAGTGACTGGAATCACCTTCGGAGAAGGAAGTTCGGGGCGGCAGTTTCACCTCTCTGGCACCATTGATCAACCTATTACTGATTTCTTCAAACTTTGCCTCAAGTCCGACCCGGGGACAATCAAACGCGAACAGAGTGGCGCCGCGGAAGCGTGCTGGGCCCCTAACCCAGAAGTCGGTGGATCGAAACCATCCTCTGCTATTAATTTTCTCATTCACACCAAAAGCAAACACGTCGCTATCACCCAGAACACATCAGCCTTTTTCTTTATTATAATCAAACTTTTGCTTTCTGTCTGATCCGCTCTTTGACACCTCTTCTTCAGCTACCCACAGTACAGTCGATGTGACGAAGTTGACTTCTCGCAGAACTCTCTTTTGCCGCCTCTACTGGTAAAACGTTCTCCTGTTTGGACACTGGAGGGGTTCTTTGGCTACTTGTCTGTGAAAGCAGCACCGCAAGCAGCTATGGAGAGAGATTCCAGTCGCCAGAATGCAACTCTCCAATTGCATACTTCACGTCGCTCAGATCTCAAACTCTCAATATCTTCTGGTGATGAACAGGTGGAGCGGGAATTCGGTCCTTGTTGATTGAGGGAAACTGATCAATGCAGCAATGAAAAGCTCCTTAACCCCCAGCGGCTTGGACAAGGATGGCACTCAGATACAGGACTCTGGCTGGGGTTCAAAAGAAGGAAAAGCATATCTTGTTTGAATAGAAATGACGATGAATTTAGATGTGGAGATGACGGCGTTGGACTGGGGTGAGCACAGTAAGAAGTCTTACAACACCAGGTTAAAGTCCAACAGGTTTGTTTCAAACTCGAATTTTCGGAGCACAGCTCCTTCCTCAGGTGAATGGCGAGGTATGTTCCAAAAACATTTATATAGACAAAGTCAGAGATGCTGGACAATGCTTGGAATGTGAGCATTTGCAGGTAATCGAATCATTACAGATCCAGGGAGAGGGATAATCACAGGTTAAAGAGGTGTGAATTGTCTCAAGCCAGAACGGTTGGTGGGATTTTGCAAGTCCAGGCCAGATGGTGGGGGGTGGATGTAATGCGACATGAATCCAAGATCCCTGTTGAGGCCGCGCTCATGCGTGCGGAACTTAGCTATAGGTTCTAGCACGGCAATTCTGCGTTGTCGCGTGTCCTGAAGATCGCCTTGGAGAATGCTTACCCAGAGATCAGAGGCTGTCTGCCCTTGACTGCTGAAGTGTTCCCCGACTGGAAGGGAACATTCCTGCCTGGTGATTGTCGCACGATGCGCGTTCATTCGTTGTCGCAGTGTCTGCATGGTCTCGCCAATGTACCACACTTCAGGACATCCTTTCCTGCAGTGCAAGAGGTAGACTACATTGGTCGAGTCGCACGAGTATGTGCCGTGTACCTGGTGGGTGGTGTTACCACGTGTAATGGTGGTATCCAAGTCGATGATCTGGCATGTCTTGCAGATATTGCCCTGGCAGGGCTGTGTGGTGTCGTGGTCGCTGTTCTGAAGGCTGGGTAATTTGCTGCAAACATTGGTTTGTTTGAGGATGCCGGTTGCTTGAAGGCCAGTAGTGGGGGTGTGGGGATGACCTTGGCAAGATGTTCATCTTCATTGATGATGTGTCATTGTTTCTCTGCCCCAGGAACGTACTGGACGACGAAGGGTACTCTGACAGTGGAGTCCCGTGTTTGTCTTCTGAGGAGGTCGATGCGGTTTTTTGCTGTGGCGCGTTGGAACTGTCGATCGATGAGTCGAGCGCCAATTCCCGTTCGTACGAGAGCATCTTTCAGCATCTGTAGGTGTCTGTTATGCTCCTCCTCGTCTGAGCAGATCCTGTGTATACGGAGGGCTTGTCCATAGGGGATGGCTTCTTTAATGTGTTTCGTTTGAAAGCTGGAGATGTGGAGCATCGTGAGGTTGTCTGTGGGCTTGCGGTAAAGTAAAGTGCTGAGGTGACGGTCCTTGATGGAGATGAGTGTGTCCAAGAATGCAACAGAATTTGGAGAATAGTCCATGGTGAGTCTGATGGTGGGATGGAATTTATTGATCTCATCGTGTAGTTGTTTCAGTGATTCATCGCTGTGGGTCCATGGGAACAAAATGTCATCGATGTATCTGGTGTACAACAACGGTTGCAGGTCCTGTGTGGCGAGGAAGTCTTGTTCAAACGTGTGCATGAAGAAGTTGCAATGAGGAATTAATAATCACCAAGGACTCCGGATAAATTTCCTCTTCTCTTCTTGGAAATAGTCTGGCTGGTTGGATTGGCGAGGTGACGAAGTTGAATTCACCCAGAATCATTTTCCGTCTCCTGTCCTGGATGAATTTCCTCCTGTTTGGACACGGGAGGAGTTATTTGTCTACTTGTCTGTGAAAGCAGCACCAGAAGCAGCTGTGGAGAGAGTTTCCAGTCGCCAGGATGCAACTGTCTAATTGGATCCATCACGCCGCTCAGATCTCAGACTCTCAATACCTTCGTATGAGGAACAGGTCGGCGTCAGTTCTGTCTTTGTTAAATGGAGCAAACAGGAAAAGCACATCTCGTTTGAAATGAAATGGCGATGAAGAAGGAATTTGAATCGATTTGTGCACGTAGCATATCCTTTGCCATAGCGCGTCAGGATGGCCGAGCGGTCGAAAGCGCAGCGTTATGGTCGCAGCTTTCTCTGGAGGCGTGGGTTCGAATCCCAATTCTGTCATTCACTTTTCCTCAACGAGGTTAAGTTTCTCCTGCAAAATGCTCAACTCCAAGGAGATCCAACACCTCTCATTCAACGTGGAAGCAGAGGTTTCAGGCCCTGAGATTCCAGCTGGAATCCGCACACCACGATCCCACAAACAGAAGCCCAGTTCAAGACTGAATGGCCTGTTTAGTGACTATGGTTGAGGAATTAATATTGATCCCAGGACACCGGGTAAAACTCTCTTCTTTTGATGTAAAGAGTCTGGCTGATTGGATTGTCGAGGTGACTCAGAAGACCTCTCCCAGAATCATCTTGTGCCGCCTTTTCTGGATGAACTTCCTCCAGTTTGCACACTGAACGGGTTCTTTGGCTACTTGTCTGTGAAAGCAGCCCCAGAAGCAGCTGTGGAGAGAGATTCCAGTCGCCAGGATGCAAATGTCTCATTGGATCCTTGCCAATGCTCAGATCTCAGACTCTCAATATCTTCGTGTGAGGAACAGGTCGGCGGCAGTTCGGTCTTTGTTGATCGCAAAAAACTGATCAATGCACCAATGAGAAGCTCCTTGACCCCCCAGCGGCTTGGACAAGGATGGCACTCAGATACAGGAATCTGGCTGGGGTTGAAAAACAGGAAAAGTACATCTAGTTTGAAATGAAATGACGATGAAGATACAACTTAAATCGATTTGTGCACGGAGCATATCTTTTGCCGTAGCGGGTCAGGATGGCCGAGCGGTCTAAGGCGCTGCGTTAAGGTCGTAGTCTCCTCTGGAGGCGTGGTTTCGAATCCCACTCCTGACATTTACTTTTCCTCTAGGTGGCTACGTTTCTCCAGCATAATGTTCAACTCCAGGATGAAACAGACCTCCCATTCAATGGGGAAGCGGTGGTCTCAGGACATGAGATTCCTGGTTAAATTCGCAACCCAGGACCCCACAGGCAGAAGGCCTGTCCATGACTGGTTGCTCACTGCAGATTGCAGATTGCTCACTGTCTCCGGTTAAGGTATTAATATTCATACCAGGGCGCCGAGCAATATTCCTCTTCTCTTCTCGTAAATAGCCTGTCTGGTTGCATTGTCGAGGTGACTCAGTTGACCTCTCCCAGAATCCTTTTCTGCCGCCTTTCCTGGAGGAACGTCCTCCTGTTTGCACACTGGAGGGGTTATTCGGCAACTGGTCTGTGAAAGCAGCACCAGAAGCAGCTGTGGAGAGAGATGACAGTCACCACGATGCAACTGTCTAATTGGATCCATCACGCCGCTCAGGTCTTAGTCTCTCAATACCTTCGTGTGAGGAACAGATATGCGGCAGTTCGGCCTTTGTTGATCGCACAACACTGATCAATGCAGCAATGAGAAGCTCCTTCACCCAAGCGGCTTGGAGAAGGTTGGCACTCTGATACATGACTCTGGCTGGTGTTCAAAAATAGGAAAGGCACATTTAGTTTCAAATGAAATGACAATGAAGATAAAATTTGTTGCACCTGATGATCATGAGTGATGTACGGTGGACATTGTGAACTTACTGGCCAGAAACTTCCGAACTCTATTTTTGTTTTAATGGACAGCTACAATCCACGTGTATATTCTAGGCTCAACAATGAATAAAATTGAATCAGTTTTCAGCAATTTCTAACGTCCCAGACATCCAGTTTGTTCCTATTGAGAACCCCGGCCTCGATTGAAGCTTTTTCTCTAAGAATTGGACCTCCGCCGTCTGGGAATACGGCAGCAATACCTCCAAGATTTCATCTGTAACAAAATCACAGAATAATGCAATGTCCCCTCGTGACTGACCCTTCTCCTGAGGGGAACAGGTGCTCCCTATCCGCCCTGTCTATACCTATCATAATCTAGCACCCCTCGAACAGATCACCCCTCAGTCATCTCTGTTCAAGCAAGAGAGAAAAAAACATGCCTATCCAACCTCTCTTCAAATCTCAAAGTTTCCATCCCCAGTAAAATCCGGCTGAATCATATCTGCACCCCATTCAGTGCAGTCACATATTTCCTGTCATATGGTGACCAGAATTGCACACGGTACTCCAACTATGGCCTCACCAACATTCTACACAACTCCAACATGACCTGTCTGATTTTGTAATCCATGCCCCGATTGATAAAGACAAATATCTCAGATGCCTTTGCCAGCAGCCTATTAACCAGCCCTTCTGCCTTCAGAGATTTATGGACAAACACTCCAAGGTCCCTTTGTTCCTATGGGCTTCCCACTGTCAGGCCATTCACATTAATCCTATAATAAAATAATATACTTTATTGTCACAAATAGGTTTATCTTAACACTGCAATGAAGTTACTGCCGAAATCCCCGACCAAAGGCATCAGACCTTATTATTCAGAGTTAAAATCCATCAGCCATTTTTCTGCCCATTTGACCATCCCGTCTATATCTTCCTGTAACTCAAGACCCTCAACCTCACTGTAAACTTGAAACTCAGTGAAAGGATTTCGCTCTCCTCTCGGAATCTGATCACCACCACAATCCGAACATTCAGCTTTGGTGGGCAGACAAGACAACTTCCTTCCCGCAGCCCCCCCAGCACAGACTGGATAATATCCCCAAACTCCTATCCTGCTATTGTCTCATTGCTCCACAATTTTGTTCTCTTCACAAAACTCCAGGAATTTCAGACCAAATCTTCAGACCGTTGATTTGCTCTTCAACCAACACCTTGTCCCTGATTAATTCCATCTTGGGAAGAGGGGCTCGACATTCCGAGGTACTCTGCAGACATCCGGTTGCTGGTGATGGACCAAAGGAGGCCAACAACCTGAAAGAAAGCCTCTCTCACAGCCCTGTAGCGTGGCTCCATTAGACGGTTCGGTCAATACCTCAACGAGGTTAAGTTTCTCCAGCAAAACGCTCAACTCCAGGGAGATCCAACACCTCTCATTGAATGGGGAAGCAGAGGCTTCAGGACATGAGATTGCTGCTGGAATCCGCACAGGAAGATCCCACAGGCAGAAGCCCAGTTCAAGACTGAATGTCCTGTTCAGTGACTCTGGTTGAGGAATTAGTATTGATCCCAGGACACCGGGTAAAACTCATCTTCTTTTGTTGTAAATAGTCTGGCTGATTGGATTGTCGAGGTGACTCAGAAGACCTCTCCCAGAATCCTCTTGTGCCGCCTTTTCTGGATGAACTTCCTCCAGTTTGCACACTGAACGGGTTCTTTGGCTACTTGTCTGTGAAAGCAGCCACAGAAGCAGCTGTGGAGAGAGATTCCAGTCGCCAGGATGCAACTGTCTCATTGGATCCTTCCCGCCGCTCAGATCTCAGATTCTCAATATCTTCGTGTGAGGAACAGGTCGGCGGCAGTTCGGTTTTTGTTGATTGGAGCAAACTGATCAATGCAGCAATGAGAAGCTCCTGGACCCCCCAGCGGCTTGGAAAAGGATGGCACTCAGATACAGGACTCTGGCTGGGGTTGAAAAATAGGAAAAGTACATCTAGTTTGAAATGAAATGACAATGAAGATACAAATTAAATCGATTTGTGCACGGAGCATATCTTTTGCCATACCGCGTCAGGATGGCCGAGCGGTCGCGGGCGCTGTGTTCAGGTCGCAGTCTCCTCTGGAAGCGTGGGTTCGAATCCCACTCCTGACATTAACTTTTCCTCCAGGTGGTTACGTTTCTCCAGCATAATGTTCAACTCCAGGATGATCCAGACCTCCCATTCAATGGCGAAGCGGTGGTCTCAGGACATGAGATTCCTGGTTAAATTCGCAACCCAGGACCCCACAGGCAGAAGGCATGTCCATGACTGGTTAATCTGCTCACTTCCTCTGGTTAATGAATTAATATTCATACCAGGGCGCCGAGCAAAATGCCTCTTCCCTTCTCGTAAATAGCCTGCCTGGTTGGATTGTCGAGGTGACTCAGTTGACCTCTCCCAGAATCCTTTTCTGCCTCCTTTCCTGGAGGAAAGTCCTCCTGTTTGCACACTAGAGGGGTTATTCGGCTACTTTTCTGTGAAAGCAGCACCACAAGCAGGCGTGGAAAGAGATTCCAGTCGCCACGATACAACTGTCTAATTGGATCCATCACGCCGCTCAGGTCTTAGTCTCTCAATACCTTCGTGTGAGGAACAGGTAGGCGGCAGTTCGGTCTTTCTTGATCGCAGAAAACTTATCAATGCAGCAATGAGAAGCTCCTTGACCCCCCATCGGCTTGGAGAAGTTTAGCACTCTGATACAGGACTCTGGCTGGGGTTCAAAAATAGGAAAGGCACATTTAGTTTCAAATGAAATGACAATGAAGATATAATTTGTTGCACCTCACGAAGTTACCCTTCCTGTAACTCAAGACCCTCAACCTCACTGTAAACTTGATACTCAGTGAAAGAATTTCACTCTCCTCTCGGAATCTGATCACCACCTCTATCCTAACATTCAGCTTTGGTAGGCAGACATGACAACTTCCTTCCCGCAGCCCTCCCAGCACAGACTGGATAATATCCCCAAACTCCTATCCTGCTATTGTCTCATTGCTCCACAATTTTGTTCTCTTCACAAAACTCCAGGAATTTCAGACCAAATCTTCAGACCGTTGATTTGCTCTTCAACCAACACCTTGTCCCTGATTAATTCCATCTTGGGAAGAGGGGCTCGACATTCCGAGGTTCACTGCAGACATCCGGTTGCTGGTGATGGACCAAAGGAGGCCAACAACCTGAAAGAAAGCCTCTCTCACAGCCCTGTGAGCGTGGCTCCATTTGACGGTTCGGTCAATACCTGCAGAACAGATAACAATGGAGAGAAGTGTGAGCAATTTCAGCGTCACAATTCTCTGGACATAGTGGATTCAAAATAAAACATTTTTGAAAACACTGAACAGATCCTCTGGGAGCAGCACTCAAGTCAAAGGGGAAAATCCAATGGATTTCTAGTGGAAAGATTTAACAACTGGATGATGACAGCTGAAATCAGTCCTCGCGTTACAATCTCTACAGATATTCCAGTGAATTGAAACCTGCAAAAGGCATACTTTTCGACTAGAAACCAACACATTTCCCACTGTTATGGAAGTTGTCAATCGCACAGATGGTCAAACGGAATATGGCTGGGCTGGGTTTTTAATCCATATTTTTATTTGGGGAACAGACACTTTCACGCACTAAGTTACAGAGTGTGACGATGTTCACTTAATCAGAAGGAGTAGCAGGTCGGCTCGTTGGTCTACGGGTATGATTCTCGCTTAGAGACTTGCGGTAAAATGAAAGAGGTCCCCTGTTCAAATCCCAGACGAGCCCAATTTTTGGGGTTGGGGTGGATCTTTCCAGGAGCCGGACCTCTTTCCAAGAGCCGGTGCAGACTTGATGGGCCGAATGACATCCTTCTGCGCTGTAAATTCCAGTGAATAATTCTATGAACACTGGTAATGCTTTCGGTATCTGTGAAAAGAGAAATAGTTAACATTTCACACCCTGACCTTTCATTGCAATGACCTGTTTCTCTCCCCACAGAAGCTGCCGGATCAGCTGAATATTTCCAGCATTTTCTGTCTTTGTTTCAGATTTGCAGCATCCGCAGTATTTTGTTTTTGGGTCAAAGGACAATGAGTTGTCTTTCCTGCCCTCAGGGTTATTGCAGATCTCTCTGGCTGTGGCTGTCGCTGATTCGGCCAAACATTTAAAATCTAACATTAATTGTCCTTGAGAATGAGGGGGGCAGTGGGGTGATTCTGGAACGGCTGCAAGTCCATATGGTTTATGTAAACACTCAGTGCTGTTAGGGAGGGGTTCCAGGTTTGGATGGTGCCTCGCGGAGGAAAAGTCAATGTCAGGAGTGGAATTCGAACCCTGACCTCCAGAGGAAATTGCGCCCTGATCTCGGCTGTCCTGACATATTCGAAAGGTTAGGTGCGATTAGGACGAAATCGGGTGCTCTTTCCGAGGGTCGGTACCGACTCGATGGGCCGATTGGCCACCTTCTGCACTGGAGGCTTTCTATTATTATTTGAACAGGATGAAAATGGCAGCATCAGGACAGAAGGACAAGTTAAGGTCGCAGACCAGAGTAAGTGGCCTATGTAATGACACATAGAACATGAGAAATAATTAGATAAATACATTTATTGTGGACTGGTGCCATCTGCTGGCTGAACGGGAGCCGGACGACACGGACACTTTCATTCAGGAGCATTTTAAATTGGAGTGAAATAACTTACGCAAAGTAAGTATTTGTTACGAAAAAATTTATCAAGTTAATCTAAAAAACCAAAAGGACAAGCACCCAACCAGTGAGCGATGGTGGTATAGTGGTGAGCATAGCTGCCTTCCAAGCAGTTGACCCGGGTTCGATTCCCGGCCATCGCAAAAACAAGTTGGAAATTTCTGCCCCACTTCCTGAGTAAGATAAACAACTTTTCGCTCAGAATTTTAGCGCAAGTCCGGCGGGGAATGAAATAAGAATTTCCCAATTTTTTAACGGGGTTTCAGTATGGACAGTGTTCGACTATTGACCGCCCCCACCCCCACCCCCACCCCCACCCCCACCCCCACCCACCCACCCACCGTCAAACAAAAGTTAAAAATCGCAGCATTTTTACTTCGCGCTCACGAAGTGGACCAAACAGAAACACAACAGGCACGTTACAGACGAGGATGGGATTTGAAGCCACGTGTACAGAGCACAATGGGTTATTTTGCATCACCTTAACCACGGGGTACAGCTGCTTTCCTTCATGGCCCTTTAATATCTGACTTCTTTGAGTTTTTTTCGCCGTTGGGTGTAAATAAAACTTGAATCTATGAGGGGAAACACTAATTGCTTATCAGTTGGTCTTGTGGCGCAACAGTAGCGCGTCTGACTCCAGATCAGAAGGTTGCGTGTTCAAATCACGACCGCTTTTCTGCAGCTGGTTTCAAGAATTTATCTCTGTGTGGGAATGTTCCCCAAGTGACTCCGTTCAAAATCACAATGCCGGTAATTTTTTCCGGATATTTCAGATTTACCCGCTCAGTTTATTTTTTGAGCAGTTCCATCAAACATTATCAAACATCAAACATCAGTAAGAATGAACACCAACACCTCCTCCACAATAGTCCTCAATACCGCTGCCCCGCTAGGCTGCGTACTTAGCCCCCTACTCTACTCCCTGTACACAGACGACTGCGTGGCAAAACTTGGTTCCAAATCTATCTACAAGTTTGCTGATGATACGACCATAGTGGGCCGGATTTCGAATAACGACGAGTTCAAATACAGGAGGGAGATAGAGAACCTAGTGAAGTGGTGTAGCGGCAACAATCTCTCCCTCAATGCCAGCAAAACTCAAGAGCTGGTCATCGACTTCAGAAAGCAAAGTACTGTACACACCCCTGTCAGCATCAACGGGGCCCAGATGGAGATGGATAGCAGTTTCAAATTCCTAGCGGTGCACATCACCAGAAATCTGTCCTGGTCCGCTCACGTCGATGCTATCACCAAGAAAGCACAACAGCGCCTATACTTCCTCAGGAAACTAAGGAAATTCGGCATGTCCACATTAACCCTTACCAACCTTTACAGATGCACTATAGAAAGCATCCTATCGGGCTGCATCACAGCCTGGTATGGCAACTGCTTGGCCCAGGACCGCAAGGAACTTCAGAGAGTCGTAAATACCACCCAGTCCATCACATAAACCTGCCTCCCATCCATGGACTCCATCTACACCTCTCGCTGCTGGGGGGAAAGTGGGCAGCATAATCAAGGATCCCTCCCACCCGGCTTACTCACTTTTCCAACTTCTTCCATCGGGCAGGAGATACAGAAGTCTGAGAACACGCACGAACAGACTCAAAAACAGCTTCTTCCCCACTGTCACCAAACTCCTAAATGATCCTCTTATTGACTGACCTCATTAACACTACACCTGTATGCTTCAACCGATGCCAATGCTTATGTAATTACATTGCATATCTTGTGTAGCCCAATTATGTATTCTAGAACATAGAACATAGAACATAGAAAAATACAGCACAGAACAGGCCCTTCGGCCCACGATGTTGTGCCGAACATTTGTCCTCGATTAAGAACAAATTAATCTACACTCCATCATTCTACCGTAATCCATGTACGTATCCAACAGCCGCTTGAAGGTCCCTAATGTTTTCCGACTCAACTACTTCCACAGGCAGTGCATTCCATGCCCCCACTACTCTCTGGGTAAAGAACCTACCTCTGACATCCCCACAATATCTTCCACCATTCACCCTAAATTGATGTCCCCCTGTAATGGTTTGTTCCACCCGGGGAAAAAGTCTCTGACTGTCTACTCTATCTATTCCCCTGATCATCTTATAAACCTCTATCAAGTCGCCCCTCATCCTTCTCCGTTCTAATAAGAAAAGGCCGAGCACCCTCAACCTTTCCTCGTAAGACCTACTCTCCATTCCAGGCAACATCCTGGTAAATCTCCTTTGCACCTTTTCCAAAGCTTGCACATCCTTCCCGAAATGAGGCAACCAGAACTGCACACAGTACTCCAAATGTGGCCTTGCCAAGGTTTTGGACAGCTGCATCATAGCCTCACGGCTCTTAAAATCAATCCCTCTGCTAATGAATGATAGTACACTATGGGCCTTCTTCACAGCTCTATCCACTTGAGTGGCAACTTTCAAAGATCTATGAACATAGACCCCAAGATCTCTCTGCTCCTCCACATTGCCAAGAACCCTACCGTTAACCCTGTATTCCGCATTCATATTTGTCCTTCCAAAATGGATAACCTCACACTTTTCAGGGTTAAACTCCATCTGTCAATTCTCAGCCCAGCTCTGCATCCTATCTATGTCTCTTTGCAGCCGACAGCAGCCCTCCTCACTATCCACAACTCCACTAATCTTCGTATCATCTGCAAATTTACTGGCCCACCCTTCAACTCCCTCATCCAAGTCATTAATGAAAATCACAAACAGCAGAGGACCCAGGACTGATCCCTGCAGTACGCCACTGGTAACTGGGCTCCAGGCTGAATATTTGCCATCCACCACCACTCTCTGACTTCTATTGGTTAGCCAGTTCGTTATCCAACATGGCCAAATTTCCCACTATCCCATGCTTCCTTACTTTCTGCATAAGCCTATCATGGGGAACCTTATCAAATGCCTTACTAAAATCCATGTACACCATAGAACGATACAGCGCAGTACAGGCCCTTCGGCCCTCGATGTTGCACCGACATGGAAAAAAAAAAAACTAAAGGCCATCTAACCTACACTATGCCCTTATCATCCATATGCTTATCCAATAAATTTTTAAATGCCCTCAATGTTGGCGAGTTCACTACTGTTGCAGGTAGGGCATTCCACGGCCTCACCACTCTTTGCGTAAAAAACCCACCTCTGACCTCTGTCCTATATCTATTACCCCTCAATTTAAGGCTATGTCCCCTCGTGCTAGCCACCTCCATCCGCGGGAGAAGGCTCTCGCTGTCCACCCTATCTAACCCTCTGATCATTTTGTATGCCTCTATTAAGTCACCTCTTAACCTTCTTCTCTCTAACGAAAACAACCTCAAGTCCATCAGCCTTTCCTCATAAGATTTTCCCTCCATACCAGGCAACATCCTGGTAAATCTCCTCTGCACCCGTTCCAAAGCTTCCACGTCCTTCCTATAATGAGGCGACCAGAACTGTACGCAATACTCCAAATGCGGCCGTACCAGAGTTTGGTACAGCTGCATCATGACCTCATGGCTCCGGAACTCAATCCCTCTACCAATAAAGGCCAACACACCATAGGCCTTCTTCACAACCCTATCAACCTGGGTGGCAACTTTCAGGGATCTATGTACATGGACACCGAGATCCCTCTGCTCATCCACACTACCAAGAATTTTACCATTAGCCAAATATTCCGCATTCCTGTTATTCTTTCCAAAGTGAATCACCTCACACTTCTCCACCAAAAACTCCATTTGCCACCTCTCAGCCCAGCTCTGCAGCTTATCTATGTCCCTCTGTAACCTGCAACATCCTTCCGCACTGTCTACAACTCCACCGACTTTAGTGTCGTCTGCAAATTTACTCACCCATCCTTCTGCGCCCTCCTCTAGGTCATTTATAAAAATGACAAACAGCAACGGCCCCAGAACAGATCCTTGTGGTACGCCACTCGTAACTGAACTCCATTCTGAACTTTTCCCATCAACTACCACTCTCTGTCTTCTCATGTGATTTCTTGTAATTTTCTTGAATTTTGTTTCATTCCCTTTTCTTCCATGTACTGAATGATCTGTTGAGCTGCTTGCAGAAAAATACTTTTCACTGTACCTCGGTACACGTGACAATAAGCAAATCCATTCCAATCCAATCCATTAGGAAACTCGGCCAGCTTAGTTGGTGGAGTGTAAAACTCTACATCCCAGGGCCGTGCGTTCGAGCACCAAGTTGGGCGTTTCCAAATTACTATCTGAGAGTATTGAACCAACTGTTTGGGCAGCACGGTAGCACAGTGGTTAGCACAGCCTCTTCACGTCTCCAAGGCCCCAGTTTCGATTACCGGCTTGCGTCACGTTAAAAAGATCTCACTGCTCGTGGGCGAGACCAGAAGTGGTGGGCAGTTAAAAACAAGGATGTCGCCCTTTTCGGACGGTGATGAGGAAATTTCTCACTCTCAGTGAGCTGTGCGACTTTGGAACTCTGCCTCAGGAATCGGCGGAGGCGGATCATTGATGACCTTCAAGGCAGAGATGGGGAAATTCTTGTTCAGCAAATAAATCAAAGGTTTATCGGGGTTCCGTGCAAACATTGCATTCAGCCAGTTACCTGGGTGCACAAGCGTGCAGTTTTGTATTTGATCTATCAGTTCCACACAATGGTGAAACCGTCTTAAAATGTCGTTCTCATTTCTTCACGTGTTCTCCACTAATATATTCGCTGCAATAAAATCTCTGGGCACAAATCACGGCAGCACAAGTGGTTCACAGCGCCAGGGTTCCAGGTTCGATTCACTGTCTGTGCGGAGTCTGCACCTTCTGCCCGTGTCTGCGTGGGTTTCCTCCGGGTGCTCCGGTTTTCTCCCCACAGTGCGAAGACGTGGATTAGGTGGATTGGCCATGCTAAATTGCCCTTAGTTACCATACGGGACCAGTCTTTATAAATAGAAACCTCACTGCGGCCCTGGGTCATTGCCCGTGTGAAGTTTGCATATTCTTCCCATGTCTGCGTGGGTTTCACCCCCACAACCCAAAGATGTGCAAGGTATGTGGATTAGCCACGCTAAATTGGCCCTTAATTTAGCCAGGGGCTGATTTAGCTCACCAGGCTAAATCGCTGGCTTTTAAAGCAGACCAAGCAGGCCAGCAGCACGGTTCGATTCCCGTATCAGCCTCCCTGGACAGGCGCCGGAATGTGGCGACTAGGGGCTTTTTACAGTAACTTCATTGAAGCCTACTCGTGATAATAAGCAATTTTCATTTCATTAATTGGAAAAGTAGGGTACTCTAAATTTATACAGAAATATGTAAATAGAAACGCCGAGCACAAAGGCAAAGCCGCTCTGGAGATTCGTCACAAAATCCTGAAACAGAAATAGACAACGTTGGATAACTCGGCTGGTCTGGCAGCATCTGTGTAGAGAGAAACAGAGTGACAGTTTCCAGTCCAGTATGACCCGGCTTCCCATTCTCTGTTTCCCTCTCCACAGCTGCTGCCAGACCAGAAAACAGGATGAAAATTCGATGATGATGGGATGCGCTCCCACAGCACAATGGATGAGCAGTCCGTCGCCTGAACACTCGGCCACCTCATCCCGCAAGCGCGTTACTCAAATCAAAGGTTTATCGGATCCAAGTAACCATTGTATTCAGCCAGCGGCGTGGATGCACAAGCGTGCGTCTGTTTTTACTTGAGGATACATTCAGAATCCCACACCATGATCAAACGACCTTTAAATACCGTGACCGTTTCTTCACGTGTTCTGCAGTGATTTATTCGCAGCAATAACTTCCCTGAATTTCCCGATTTCAGTCAATGACACCATCCGGGCTCGTCCGGGATTTGAACCCGGGACCCTGGCGTTTTATCGCAGCTGAGAATCAATGTCAATGTCAGGAGTGGGATTCGAACCCTGCTCTCCAGAGGAGACTGCGACATGATGAATCCAAACGGTTCGGAGGGGATTGCGCCGAGTTGGGGGGGGGGGCGCTTTCCGAGGGTCAGTGCAGACTGGATGGGCCGAATGGTCTCCTTCTGCCCTGGAGGGATTCTATAATTACTTAAACAGGGTGTAAATATAGAGTAGTCTATCGGCCACCAAATAGTAACGATATGGTGGGGCAGGCAATAAACAAAGAAATAACTGATGCATGTAGAAATGGTACAGCAGTTATCATGGGGGATTTTAATCTACATGTCGATTGGTTTAACCAGGTCGGTCAAGGCAACCGTGAGGAGGAGTTTATAGAATGTATCCGCGATAGTTTCCTAGAACAGTATGTAATGGAACCTACGAGGGAACAAGCGGTCCTAGATCTTGTCCTGTGTAATGAGACAGGATTGATTCATGATCTCTTAGTTAGGGATCCTCTCGGAAGGAGCGATCACAATATGGTGGAATTTAAAATACAGATGGAGGGTGAGAAAGTAAAATCAAATACTAGTGTTTTGTGTTTAAACAAAGGAGATTACAAGGGGATGAGAGAAGAACTAGCTAAGGTAGACTGGGAGCTGAGACTTTATGGTGGAACAGTTGAGGAACAGTGGAGAACCTTCCAAGCGATTTTTCACAGTGCTCAGCAAAGGTTTATACCAACAAAAAGGAAGGACGGAAGAAAGAGGGAAAATCGACCGTGGATATCTAAGGAAATAAGGGAGAGTATCAAATTGAAGGAAAAAGCATATAAAGTGGTGAAGATTGCTGGGAGATTAGAGGACTGGGAAATCTTTAGGGGGCAACAGAAAGCTACTAAAAAAGCTATAAAGAAGAGTAAGATAGAGTATGAGAGTAAACTTGCTCAGAATATAAAAACAGACAGTAAAAGTTTTTACAAATATATAAGACAAAAAAGAGTGGCTAAGGTAAATATTGGTCCTTTAGAGGATGAGAAGGGAGTTTTAATAATGGGAAATGAGGAAATGGCTGAGGAACTGAACAGGTTTTTTGGGTCGGTCTTCACAGTGGAAGACACAAATAACATGCCAGCGACTGATAGAAATGAGGCTATGACAGGTGAGGACCTTGAGAAGATTATTATCACTAAGGAGGGAGTGATGGGCAAGCTAATGGGGCTAAAGGTAGACAAGTCTCCTGGCCCTGATGGAATGCATCCCAGCGTGCTAAAAGAGATGGCTAGGGAAATTGCAGATGCACTAGTGATAATTTACCGAAATTCACTAGACTCTGGGGTGGTCCCGGTGGATTGGAAATTAGCAAACGTGACGCCACTGTTTAAAAAAGGAGGTAGGCAGAAAGCAGGAAATTATAGGCCAGTGAGTTTAACTTCGGTAATAGGGAAGATGCTGGAATCTATCATCAAGGAAGAAATTGCGAGGCATCTGGATAGAAATTGTCCCATTGGGCAGACGCAGCATGGGTTCGTTAAAGGCAGGTCATGCCTAACTAATTTAGTGGAATTTTTTGAGGACATTACCAGTGCAGTAGATAACGGGGAGCCGATGGATGTGGTATATCTGGATTTCCAGAAAGCCTTTGACAAGGTGCCACACAAAAGGTTGCTGCATAAGATAAAGATGCATGGCATTAAGGGTAAAGTAGTAGCATGGATAGAGGATAGGTTAATTAATAGAAAGCAAAGAGTTGGGATAAATGGGTGTTTCTCTGGTTGGCAATCAGTAGCTCGTGGTGTCCCTCAGGGATCCGTGTTGGGCCCACAATTGTTCACAATTTACATAGATGATTTGGAGTTGGGGACCAAGGGCAATGTGTCCAAGTTTGCAGATGACATTAAAATGAGTGGTAAAGCGAAATGTGCAGAGGATACTGGAAGTCTGCAGAGGGATTTGGATAGGTTAAGTGAATGGGCTCGGGTCTGGCAGATGGAATACAGTTGACAAATGTGAGGTTATCCATTTTGGTAGGAATAACAGCAAACGGGATTATTATTTAAACGATAAAATATTAAATCATGCCGCTGTTCAGAGAGACTTGGGTGTGCTAGTGCATGAGTCACAGAAGGTTGGTTTACAAGTGCAACAGGTGATTAAGAAGGCAAATGGAATTTTGTCCTTTATTGCTAGAGGGATGGAGTTTAAGACTAGGGAGGTTATGTTGCAATTGTATAAGGTGTTAGTGCGGCCACACCTGGAGTATTGTGTTCAGTTTTGGTCTCCTTACTTGAGAAAGGACGTACTGGCGCTGGAGGGTGTGCAGAGGAGATTCACTAGGTTAATCCCAGAGCTGAAGGGGTTGGATTATGAGGAGAGGTTGAGTAGACTGGGACTGTACTCGTTGGAATTTAGAAGGATGAGGGGGGATCTTATAGAAACATTTAAAATTATGAAGGGAATAGATAGGATAGATGCGGGCAGGTTGTTTCCACTGGCGGGTGACAGCAGAACTAGGGGGCATAGCCTCACAATAAGGGGAAGTAGATTTAGGACTGAGTTTAGGAGGAACTTCTTCACCCAAAGGGTTGTGAATCTATGGAATTCCTTGCCCAGTGAAGCAGTTGAGGCTCCTTCATTACATGTTTTTAAGGTAAAGATAGATAGTTTTTTGAAGAATAAAGGGATTAAGGGTTCTGGTGTTCGGGCCGGAAAGTGGAGCTGAGTCCACAAAAGATCAGCCATGATCTAATTGAATGGCGGAGCAGGCTCGAGGGGCCAGATGGCCTACTCCTGCTCCTAGTTCTTATGTTCTTATGTTCTTATGTTCTCAAACGGCAGCATCAGGACACAAGGACAAGATAAGTTCTGAGGCCAAAGCAAGAGTCCTCTGTAATGACACACAGAACATCAGAAATAAATACATTTATTGTGGACTGGTGCCATCTCCTGGCTGAACGGGAGCCGTCCGACACGGACACTTTCATTCAGGGACATTTTAAATTGGAGTGAAATAACATAAACATAGTAAGACTTTTTTTACGAAACAATTTATCAAATGAATGCAAAGCATCAAAAGGATTCAACGTTGGACAGTAAGTGATGGGGGTATCCTGGTGAGCAGAGCTGCCTTCCAAGCTAGTTGAACCGGGTTCGATTCCAGCCATCGCAATAATAAATTGATCCGAAGCATTTGCGTGATTTCGTGGGTTTCGAACTGGAGAAAGTGAGGTGGCTGGAGGCAGGAGTCTTCCCTTGTTGTAAATAGTCTGGTTGGATTGTTCACATCCGTCCTTGAGGGGAAACTGATCTCGGTTTCTCTTGTGGTTTATTATTGGATATTGTTACATATCCTTATTGCCCCTCTGTAGGTATTCCTGGAAATTAGTCTATAATCCTTCTCGCTGTTAACGAATTTGAAAACACTGAAACACTCCTGGTTCTATCTTGACCAAATGACATGACTGTTAATAAAATATAACTCACTCCAATCAGTGGAGATGTGATATTGGCATCGATAATACTCACACACCACAGCAGATGTTGTCTGTTTCCCTCAGAGAGTCAATTGACGAGCTTCCCTATTTTGCTACTTTGAGCGTCACAATGCTGTAATGCTGTCTGCTTCATTCCTGGGAACAATGTCTGGATCATACATGAAGCAAGACTTTGACACTGAAAGGAATACTGAAAGGAAAAGGCGGATGTTCTGCAGGGTGATAGCGACTTGTTTGCTTTTGGCGTGACTAAGAATATAAATAGCAGAGGATGGTTGCGATCCATCGACCTCTGGGTTCTGGGCCCAGCACGCTTCCGCTGCGCCACTCTGCTCCGTATATCCACACTGTTCGCAATGACTGCTCAGCCGTAGCCAGATACCGATGCACCTGCTCCATTTTTTTCTTCAATGAAAACCCACGTGTTGTGAAGCTCACACTGGCTGGACAATAACACAAACATCAGCGCGGCTGTAACAGACAGAGAAAGACACACAGAAAAAGCAGGAAGAGACTATCAGGGCACACACACAATGCCACACCGAAAAGGTGCCGAGCAAACCAGCAAGATGCTGAGATGGACAAACTGGTTATTTAGGAAAAAGGGGTTTTCTGTTGCACAAAGATAGGCAATTAAATGTATTTCCTGCTGTGTAACTGTGCTCTCTGCTGTGTAACTGTGCTCTCTGCTGTGTGACTGTTCTCCATGCTGTGCCACTGTGCTCTCTGCTGTGTGACTGTTCTCTCTGCTGAGTAACTGAGCTCCCTGCTGTGTCACTGTGCTCTCTGCTGAGTAACTGAGCTCCCTGCTGTGTAACTGTTCTCTCTGCTGTGTCACTGTGCTCTCTGCTGAGTAACTGAGCTCCCTGCTGTGTCACTTTGCTCTCTGCTGAGTAACTGAGCTCCCTGCTGTGTAACTGTAAAATGAGGATGCGCCCAACGCCCAACCCACGACCCTGGGATTAAGAGTCCCATGCTCTACCGACTGACCTGGCCGGGCTGGTGCCAAAAGCGCCATTAACCCTCCTCCTGAGGAGCTTCGAATTGCTAAGCAGCGAACTTTGTGTCACATAGTTTCCTAAAATTCCGATTAACTCTTCGGTCGCTGGGAGCAGGGCTCGAACCTGCTGGGGAAAGTCCAACAACTTAACCACTCGATCATCGCAGCTATGTTCAGTAGGTCATTCATTAATAATGTGGTCGATATAAAACATTATAAAACCAGCCTGGAATCACTCCAGGAAGTTCTTGCAATCCTGCGATGAACGATGCCCCGGTGGTTATGCGGGGAGCGGTTGAATCGGCCATAAAAATTACCATTGGATTTGGAGAGAAGCCTTGAGAGACTCGAAATTCCCGGCTCCCTAAACGCTCAATTCAACTGATTCAATTGTTTGCGAAAGAAAATCAGTTACATTGGAAATATCCTAGAAGTTCATTTCTGCTTTACATAGAACAGCACCGAACTTCCCAGTCCAGTCTTCCCAGTCTAGATCCAAATTAAAGCAATGCAATCAGAGAAACTGTGAAGTGGAGATGCCGGCGTTGGACTGGGGTGAGCACAGTAAGAAGTCTTACAACACCAGGTTAAAGTCCTGGATTCACCCGAGGAAGGTGCTGCGCTCCGAAAGCTCGTGTTTGAAACAAACCTGTTGGAATTTATACTGGTGTTGTAAGACTTCTTTCTTACTGTGATCATAGAAACTGACAGCACAGAAGGAGACCTGTGCAGACCGAATGGTCACGTGATTGCGTGATGACGCATCCACAATGATCAGCTGTTCTCCCCGGATCGCGTTCAGAGCACAAGCCTGGAGCAGCTGCTCAAACAGTAAATACATTATTTTTTGTTACAAGTCCTTGGTCGCCAGTCTTTGAGAGATCAGAATTTCTCCATGGTGTCAGGAGTGGGCAGTATGGCACAAGGGCTTCACCGCCTCAGCCCGCTACTGACATAGAATCATAGAATCCGTACAGTGCAAAAGAAGACCATTCGGCACAACGAACATGTACTGACCCTCCGAAGGCTCACGCACTTGCCCTCCACTGGGATATTGGGTCCGATGGAGAAACTCTGCCCCCCACTTCCAACCCCTAAAATCCGCCCCCCCCTCTCAGGAATGGGGTGCAGGATTGGAGGGTCAGTGCAGACTCGATGGGGTGAATGGCCTCCTTCTGAATTGTACTGGTTTCTCTGGAAATAGATATGATCACAGTATTTATTCACATGGGATAAACATTGGCTCATATACCACAGGCGGTGACCTCGTGGCCTAATGGATAAGGCGGCTGACTTCGGCGAATTTGATGATGATATCAGAAGATTGCAGGTTCGAGTCCTGCCGTGGTCGTTTTAAACTTGCTGACAGCCGAGTTTTCACTCCTCAGCTCAAAGTTCCTTTCCGTCCAGAGATTGCAGGGAATTGCATTTTTTGGAATATAATTTCGTGTAACATTTTTCAATCAATTCGCTCTCATCCTAGTATTGTGTTTCGCTCCCGATGCATACACAGTGTATTTTTGACTTGGATAAAGTATAGAATAAAATATGATGTATCAATCGGTTCAATACAATTCTGTGGAGGAAATTTATATCGCTAGGAATACAGAGAGAGTCAAAGAGTCATAGATGTTTGCAGCATGGAAACAGCCCTTCGGCCCAGCTTGTTAATGCCACCCAGTTTCTATCACTAAGCTAGTCCCACGTTCCCGCATTTGGCCCATATCCCTCTGTGCCCACCATTGGTAGAGGCAGGTATCGCTTTGTCTTTCAAAAAATCAGTTAGAAAGTTACATGGGCAGCATGTAACTTTCTAACTGATTTTTAAAAGACAAAATGGTACCCGCCCCTCCCACTGCCTCTGGCAAACCTGCCCGCATCTATCCTATCTATTCCCTTCATAATTTTTAATGTTTCTCTAAGATCCCCCCTCATCGTTCTAAATTCCAATGAGTACAGTCCCAGTTTACTCAACCTCTCCTCATAATCCAACCCCTTCAGCTCTGGGATTAACCTAGTGAATCTCCTCTGCACACCCTCCAGCGCCAGTACGTCCTTTCTCAAGTAAGGAGACCAAAACTGAACACAATACTCCAGGTGTGGCCTCACTAACACCTTATACAATTGCAACATAACCTCCCTAGTCTTAAACTCCATCCCTCTAGCAAGGAAGGACAAAATTCCATTTGCCTTCTTAATCACCTTTGCACTTGTAAACCAACCTTCTGTCACTCATGCACTAGCACACCCAAGTCTCTCTGAACAGCGGCATGCTTTAATATTTTATCGTTTAAATAATAATCCCGTTTTCTGTTATTCCTACCAAAATGGATAACCTCACATTTGTCAACATTGTATTCCATCTGCCAGACCCTAGCCCATTCACTTAACCTATCCAACCCCCTCTGCAGACTTCCAGTATCCTCTGCACTTTTCGCTTTACCACTCATCTTAGTGTCATCTGCAAACTTGGACACGTTGCCCTTGGTCCCCAACTCCAAATCATCTATGTAAATTGTGAACAATTGTGGGCCAACACGGATCCCTGAGGGACACCACTAGCTACTGATTGCCAACCAGAGAAACACCCATTAATCCCCACTCTTTGCTTTCTATCAATTAACCAATCCTCTATCCATGCTACTACTTTACCCTTAATGCCATGCATCTTTATCTTATGCAGCAACCTTTTGTGTGGCACCTTGTCAAAGGCTTTCTGGAAATCCAGATATACCACATCCATCGGCTCCCCGTTACCTACTGCACTGGTAATGTCCTCAATAAATTCCACTAAATTAGTTAGGCATGACCTGCCCTTTACGAACCCATGCTGCGTCTGCCCAATGGGACAATTTCTATCCAGATGCCTCGCAATTTCTTCCTTGATGATAGATTCCAGCATCTTCCCTACTACCGAAGTTAAGCTCACTGGCCTATAATTTCCTGCTTTGTGCCTACTTCCTTTTTTAAACAGTGGAGTCACGTTTGCTAATTTCCAATCCACCGGGACCACCCCAGAGTCTAGTGAATTTCGGTAAATTATCACTAGTGCATCTGCAATTTCCCTATCCATCTCTTTTAGCACTCTGGGATGCATTCCATCAGGGCCAGGAGACTTGTCTACCTTTAGCCCCATTAGCTTGCCCATCACTACCTCCTTAGTGATAACAATCCTCTCAAGGTTCTCACCTGTCATAGCCTCATTTCTATCAGTCGCCGGCATGTTATTTGTGTCTTCCACTGTGAAGACCGACCCAAAAAACCTGTTCAGTTCCTCAGCCATTTTCTCATCTCCCATTATTAAAACTCCCTTCTCATCCTCTAAAGGACCAATATTTACCTTAGCCACTCTTTTTTGTCTTATATATTTGTAAAAACTTTTACTGTCTGTTTTTATATTCTGAGCAAGTTTACTCTCATACTCTATCTTACTCTTCTTTATAGCTTTTTTAGTAGCTTTCTGTTGCCCCCTAAAGATTTCCCAGTCCTCTAATCTCCCAGCAATCTTCACCACTTTATATGCTTTTTCCTTCAATTTGATACTCTCCCTTATTTCCTTCGATATCCACGGTCGATTTTCCCTCTTTCTACCGTCCTTCCTTTTTGTTGGTATGACCATCAAGTCCTGGTAGTGTCCTTGTAAATCACTTCCGCACTCTTTCTAGTTTAACAAAATCTTTCCGAAAATAGGCTGACCAGAACTGAACACAATATGTCATGTGTGCTCTTCTCAATGTCTTGTACAACTTCAACAAGACGTCCCAACTCTTGTATTCAATATTCTGACCTTAAAACCTAGCATGCTGAATGCCTTCTTCGCCACCCTGTCCATCTGCGACACCACCTTCAAGGAGCCGTGAACCTGTACCATAGATCTGTTTGTTCTGTAATTCTCCCCAACTCCCTACCATTAACTGAGTAGGTCAATCCCTGATTTGATCGACCAAAATGCATCACCTCACATTGATCCAAATTAAACTCCATCTGCCATTCATCGGCCCACTGGCCTAAGATGTTTAATAATGAGCTGAATCAACTGTTTTTTGTTCAGAGGGATGAAAGATTATATCACTGGATTGGGAATCCAGGGGCCTGAACTAATCTTTGGGACAGGGAATAAATCCCACCATTCAAATTCACTGATTGAATAGATTTTCAGGGGGTTGACAGGGTGGATGCTGAGAGGTCGTTTCCCCATGTGGGGGAGTCGAGGACCAGAGGGAATGATCTCAGAGTATGGGGCCTCACATTTAAACCAGAAATAATGAGTAATTTATTCTCTCAGAGTATAGTGTACCTGTGGAAATAGCGTTTCTAAGCGAATAGGATTGTCGAGGCTGGGTCAGCTAATATGTTCAAGATTTAATCAGTAAGGAAATCAACGGTTATGGGGATGAGGCGGGAAAGTGGGTTTGAGGATTATATCAGGACAATCATAACCTCGTTAAATGGTGGAACTTAGAGGGTGGGCCGAATGGCCTGCTTCTGCTCCTACGTCTTACAGTTTAATGAGATCATCTGATTAACTTGTTTTGACGGTTGGGCGGCCGGTTCTGGAAAGGCAATATCTGCCAGCAATGCCCCAGATGAAGCTGGCGTCTGTTTTGGAGCTTCTGAAGCCGCATGTTTTCTTGGTGCCAAACTGCTGCCGAAAGCTGGTGTCGTGATTTAAATCGATTATCAGACAGAGGATTACTAATATCTGTATACAGATTGGTGCTAGATGATTCATTCATCAGGGCTGTTGAATCTAAATTTCATGCTAGTTCCGCAATATACACAGAAATGTGTATTTTCTGACAGAGTTTAATTTGGATCAATGGGAGGTGATGCAGTTTGGTCGATCAAATCAGGGATTGACCTACTCAGTTAATGGTAGGGAGTTGGGGAGAATTACAGAACAAACATATCTATGGATACAGGTTCACAGCTCCTTGAAGGTGGTGTCACAGGTGGACAGGGTGGTGAAGAAGGCATTCAGCATGCTAGGTTTTAAGGACAGAATATTGAATACAAGAGTTGGGACGTCTTGTTCAAGTGGTACAAGACATTGAGAAGAGCACACATGAAATATTGTGTTCAGTTCTGGTCAGACTATTTTCGGAAAGATGTTGTTAAACTAGAAAGTGTGCGGAAGTAATTTACAAGGATGCTACCAGGACTTGATGGTCTGAGTGAAAAGTAGAGGCTGGACAGGCTGGGACTTTTTTACCTGCAGCGCAGGATGCTGAGGGGTGATGTCATAGAGGTCGATGAAATAATGAGGAGCATCTGGAACGGGCTGCCAGAGGCATTGCTAGAGGCGGGTATCATTATGTCTTTTAAAAATCAGTTCGACCGTTACATGGGCAGGTTGGGAATAGAGGGATATGGGCCAAATGCGGGCAAGTGGGACTAGCTTAGTGATAGAAACTGGGCGGCATTAACAAGCTGGGCCGAAGGGCTGTTTCCATGCTGCAAACATCTATGACTCTGTCTGTCTTCCTGGCGAAATTAGAATTTCCTCCACAGAATTGTATTGAACCGATTGATACATAATGTTATATTCTATACTATATCCAAGTCAAACAGACACTGTGGAAGCATCGGGAGCTAATCAAAATTGAATTGAATGAACAATGTTACAAGAAATTATATTCCAAAAAAATCCCTGCAATGTTTGGATGGAAAAGTGGAACTCTGAGCAGTAGAGTGAAAACTCGGCTGTCAGCAAGTATGATTCTATGTCAGTCGCGGGCTGAGGGGCTGAAGCCCTTGTGCCATACTGCCCACTTCCAACACCATGGAGAAATTCTGATCTCTCAAAGACTGGCGACCAAGGACTTGTAACAAAAAATAATGTATTTACTGTTTGAGCAGCTGCTCCAGGCTTGTGCCCTGAGCGCGATCCGGGAAGAACAGCTGATCATTGTGGATGCGTCATCACGTAACCACGTGACCATTCGGTGTGCACAGGTCTCCTTCTGTGCTGTCAGTTTCTCTGATTGAATTGCTTTAATCTGGATCTAGACTGGGAAGTTCGGTGCTGTTCCATGTAAAGCAAAAATGAACTTCTAGGATATTTCCAATAGAACAGATTTTCTTCCGCAAACAATTGAATCAGTGGAATTGTGCGTTTGGGGAGCCGGGAATTTCGAGTCTCTCAAGGCTTCTCTCCAAATCCAATGGTCATTTTTAAGGCCGATTCAACCGCTCCTCACATAAACACCGGGTCACCGTTCATCGCAGGAATGCAAGAAATTCCTGGAGTGATTCCAGGCTGGTTTTATAATGTTTTATATCGACCACATTATTAATGAATGACCGACTGAACATAGCTGCGATGATGAAATGGTTAAGGTGTTGAACTTTCCCCAGCAGGTTCGAGCCCTGCTCCCAGCGACCGAAGAATGAATCGGAATTTTAGGAAACTATGTGACACAAAATTCGCTGCTTAGCATTTCTAAGCTCCTCAGGAAGAGGGTTAAGGATGCTTTCGGAAGCAGCCCGGCTAGCTCAGTCGGTAGAGCATGGGACTCTTAATCCCAGGGTCGTGGGTCCCACGTTGGGCGGCTCATTGTTATCTGAGAATGTTCAGGTGAACGAACTGTTTTGTTAACAGGAACCCAAAGGTTCTGTCTCTGGACAATGAATCCAGCCGCCTGAACTCATCTTTCGTGAGAAGATTTGATAAATCTGGGATTGGAATTTCGTCTCAGTAATGGCGGAGAAAGGTTCTGCTTCAGACAGATTATATTTCCACAACCGGGAACACATTTCCACAACAGGGAATGATTTGAGACAACCACAGTGAATAACTGTCACCGGCAGAGTCACAATTCCACGACAGAGAGAACAGTTACACAGCAGAGAGCTCAGCACGGTAGCATGGTGGTTAGCATCAGTGCTTCACAGCGCCAGGGTCCCAGGTTCGATTCCTGGCTGGGTCACTGTCTGTGCGGAGTCTGCACGTACTCCGTGTGTGTGTGGGTTTCCTCCGGGTGCTCCGGTTTCCTCCCACAGTCCAAAGATGTGCGGGTTAGGTGGATTGGCCATGCTAAATTACCCGTAGTGTCCTAAAAAGTAATGCGTTTCTAAATACTTATTTTTGTATAAATTTAGAATACACTACTTTTCCAATTAAGGGCCAATTTAGCGTCTTTGGGTTGTGGGGGTGAAACCCACGCAGACATGGGAAGAATATGCAAACTCCACACGTGACCCAGGGCCGGAATGTGGTTTCTATTTATAAAGACTGTTCCGGATGGTAACTAAGGGCAATTTAGCATGGCCAATCCACCTAATCCACGTCTTCGCACTGTGTTGAGAAAACCGGAGCACCCGGAGGAAACCCGCGCAGATACGGGCAGAACGTGCAGACGCCGCACAGACAGTGAATCGAACCTGGAACCCTGGCGCCGTGAACCACTTGTGCTGCCGTGATTTGTGTCCAGAGAAGATATTGCAGCGAATATATCAGTGGAGAACACGTGAAGAAATGAGAACGACATTTTAAGACCGTTTCACCATTCTGTGGAACTGATATATCAAATACAAAACCGCACGCTTGTGCACCCAGGTAACTGGCTGAATGCAATGTTTGCACGGAACCCCGATAAACCTTTGATTTATTTGCTGAACAAGAATTTCCTCATCTCTGCCTTGAAGGTAATCAATGATCCGCTTCCGCCGATTCCTGAGGCAGAGTTCCAAAGTCGCACAGCTCACTGAGAGTGAGAAATTTCCTCATCTCCGTCCGAAAAGGGCGACATCCTTGTTTTTAACTGCCCACCACTTCTGGTCTCACCCACGAGCGGTGAGATATTTTTTAACGTGACGCAAGCCGGTAATCGAAACTGGAGCCTTGGAGACGTGAAGATACTGTGCTAACCACTGTGCTACCGTGCTGCCCAAACAGTTGGTTCAATACTCTCAGATAGTAATATGGAAACGCCCAACTTGGTGCTCGAAAGCACGACCCTGGGGTGTAGAGTTTTACGCTCCACCAGGCCGAGTTTCCTAATGGATTGGATTGGAATGGATTTGTTTATTGTCACGTGTCCCGAGGAACAGTGAAAAGTATTTTTCTGCAAGCAGCTCAACAGATCATTCAGTACATGGAAGAAAAGGGAATTAAACAAAATTCAAGAAAATACAAGAAAACACATGAGAATACATAATAGGGCTACACAAGATATGCAATGCAACTACATAAGCATTGGCATCGGTTAAAGCATACAGGCTGTAGTGTTAATGAGGTCAGTCAATAAGAGGGTCAATTGGGAGTTTGGTGACAGTGGAGAAGCAGCTGTTTTTGAGTCTGTTCGTCCGTGTTCTCAGACTTCTGTATCTCCTGCCCGATGGAAGAAGTTGGAAAAGTGAGTAAACCGGGTGGGAGGGATACTTGATTGTGCTGCCCACTTTCCCCCCAGCAGCGGGAGGTGTAGACGGAGTCCATGGATGGGAGGCAGGTTCGTGTGATGGACTGGGTGGTATTCACGACTCTCTGAAGTTCCTTGCGGTCCTGGGCCAAGCAGTTGCCATACCAGGCTGCGATGCAGCCCAATAGGATGCTTTCTATAGTGCATCTGTAAAATTTGGTAAAGGTTAATGTGGACATGCAAAATTTCCTTAGTTTCCTGAGGAAGTATAGGCGCTGTTGTGCTTTCTTGGTGATAGCATCGACGTGAGTGGACCAGGACAGATTTTTGGTGATGTGCACCCCTAGGAATTTGAAACTGCTAAACATCTCCATCTCGGCCCTGTTAATGCTGACAGGGGTGTGTACAGTACTTTGCTTCCTGAAGTCGATGACCAGCTCTTTAGTTTTGCTGACATTGAGGGAGAGATTGTTGTCGCCACACCACTCCACTAGGTTCTCTATCTCCCTCCTGTATTTGGACTCGTCGTTATTCGAGATCCGGCCCACTATGGTCGTATCGTCAGCAAAATTGTAGATAGAGTTGGAACCACGTTTTGCCATGCAGTGGTCTGTGTACAGGGAGTAGAGTACGGGGCTAAGCAGCCTTACGGGGCACCGGTATTGAGAACGATTGTGGAGGAGGGGTTGGTGTTCATTCTTACTGATGTTTGATGTTTGATAATGTTGGATGAAACTGCTCAAAAATATAAACTGAGCGTGCAAATCTGAAATATCCGGAAAAAAAATTAACAGCATTGTGATTTTGAGCAGAGTCATTTCCGGAACATTCCCACACAGAGATAAATTCCTGAAAACAGCTGAGCCTCACGTGATTTGAACACGCAACCTTGTGATCTGGAGTCAGACGCGCTACCGTTGCGCCACAAGCCCAACTGCTGAGCAGTTAGTGTTTCCCCTCATAGATTCATGTTTTATTTACAAGCAACGGCGAAAAAAACTCAAAGATGTCAGATTGAGGGATATTAAAGGGCCATGCAGTAAAGCAGCTGTACCACGTGGTTAAGGTGATGCACAATAACCCATTGTGCTCTGTACACGTGGCTTCAAATCCCATCCTCGTCTGTGACGTGTCTGTTGTGTTTCTGTTTGATCCACTTCGTGAGCGCGAAGTAAAAATGCTGCGATTTGTAGCTTTTGTTTGACGGCTGGTGGGGGGGGGGGGGATGGGGTGGGGGTGGGGGTGGGGTTGGGGCGGGGGTGGGGGTGGGGTTGGGGCGGGGGCGGTTAATAGTCGAACACTGTCCATACTGAAACCCAGTTAAAAAATTGGTAAATTCTTATTTCATTCCCCGCCGGACCTGCGCATAAATTCTGAGCGAAAAGTTGCTTCTCTTCCTCAGGAAGCGGGGCAGAAATTTCTAACTTGTTGATGCGATGGCCGGGAATCGAACGGGGGTCAACTGCTTGGAAGGCAGCTATGCTCACCACTATACCACCATCGCTCACTGGTTGGGTTCTTGTCATTTTGGTTCTTTTGATTAATTTGATAAACTGTTTCGGAACAAATACATACTTTGCGTAAGTTATTTCACTCCAATTTCAAATGCTCCTGGATGAAAATGTCCGTATCGTACGGCTCCCGTTCCGCCAGCAGACGGCACCAGTCCACAATAAATGTATTTATCTAATTATTTTTCATGTTCTATGTGTCATTACATAGGCCACTTACTCTGGTCTGCGACCTTAACTTGTCCTTGTGTCCTGATGCTGCCATTTTCACCCTGTTTAAATAATAATAGAATGCCTCCAGTGCAGAAGGAGGCCATTCGGCCCATCGAGTCGGTACCGAGCCTCGGAAAGAGCACACGATTTCGTCCTAATCACCCCTCACCTTTCGAATACGTCAGGGTGGCCGAGTTCAGGACGCAGTCTCCTCTGGAAGTAGGGGCTCGAATCCCACTTCTGACATTGACTTTTCCTCCGCGAGGCACCATCCAAACCTGGAACCCCTCCCTAACAGCACTGTGTGTGTACATACACCATATGGACTTGCAGCGGTTCCAGAATCCACCCCCCACCCCCTCATTCTCATGGACAATTAATGATAGGATGTAAATGTTTGGCCGAATCAGCGACAGCCACATCCAGAGAGATCTGCAATAACCCTCAGAGCAGGAAAGACAACTCATTGTCCTTTGACCCAAAAACTAAATACTGCGGATGCTGCAAATCTGAAACAAAGATTAGGGGCCTTACGGTAGCATGGTGGTTAGAATGAATGCTTCACAGATCCAGGGTCCCAGGTTCGATTCCCGGCTGGGTCACTGTCTGTGTGGAGTCTGCACATCCTCCCCGTGTGTGCGTGGGTTTCCTCCGCGTGCTCCGGTTTCCTCCCACAGTCCAAAGATGTGCGGGTTAGGTGGATTGGACATGCTAAATTGCCCGTAGTGTGAGGTTAATGGGGGGATTGTTGGGTTATGGGTATACGGGTTACGTGGGTTTAAGTAGGGTGATCATTGTTCGGCACAACATCGAGGGCCGAAGGGCCTGTTCTGTGCTGTACTGTTCTATAAAAAAAAGACAGAAAATGCTGGAATGTTCAGCTGATCCGGCAGCTTCTGTGAAGAGAGAAACAGGTCATTGCAATGAAAGGTCAGGATGTGAAATGTTGACTATTTCTGTTTTGACAGATACTACAGATCCGTAAAGTATACCAGTGTTCATAGAATTATAGAATTGACAGTGCAGAAGGAGGTCATTCGGCCCATCGAGTCTGCACCGGCTCTTGGAAAGAGCACCGGCTCCTGGAAAGATCCACCCCAACCACTAAAACTGGTCTCGTCCGGGATCGCTCGCATTTTACCGCAAATGAAAGTCCCTAAGCGAGAATCATACCCCGAGATAACGAGCCGACCTGCTGCTCTTTGTGATCAGCTGAACATCGTCACACTCTGTAACTTCGTGCGTGAATGTGTCTGTTCTCCAAAGAAAAATATGGATTAAAATCCCAGCCCAGCCATATTCCGGTTGACCATCTGTGCGATTGACAATTTCAATAACAGTGGGAAATGTGTTGGATTTCTAGTCGAAAAGTATGCCTTTTGCAGGTTTCAATTCACTGGAATATCTACAGAGATTGTAACGCGAGGACTGATTTCAGCTGCCATCATCCAGTTGTTAAATCTTTCCACTAGAAATCCAATGGATTTTCCCCTTTGACTTGTGTCCTGCTCCCAGAGGATCTGTTCAGTGTTTTCAAAAATGTTTTATTTTGAATCCTCTATGTCCAGAGAATTGTGACGCTGAAATTGCTCACACTTCTCGCCATTGTTATCTGTTCTGCAGGTACTGACTGTACCAACTACTAGAGCCATGCTCACAGGGCTGTGAGAGAGGCTTTCTTTCAGGTTGTTGGCCTCCTTTCGTCCATCACCAGCAACCGGATGTCTGCAGTGTACCTCGGAATGCCGAACCCCTCTTCCCAAGATGCAATTAATCAGGGACAAGGTGTTGGTTGAAGAGCAAATCAACGGTCTGAAGATTTGGTCTGAGATTGCTGGAGTTTTGTGAAGAGAACAATGTGGGGGTGCAATGTGACAATAGCAGGATAGGAGTTTGGGATATTATCCAGTCTGTGCTGGGGGGCTGCGGGAAGGAAGTTGTCTTGTCTGCCCACCCAAGCTGAATGTTAGGATTGAGTTGTGATCAGATTCCGAGAGGTGGTGAAATCCTTTCACTGAGTTTCAAGCTTACAGTGAGGTTGAGGGTCTTGAGTTACAGGAAGATATAGACGGGATGGGCAAATGGGCAGAAAAGTGGCTGATGGATTTTAACGCTGAAAAATAAGATATGGTGCCTTTGGTCGGGGATTTTCGCATTAACTTCATTGCAGTGTTAAGATAAGCCTCTTTGTGACAATAAAGAATATTATATTATTATAGGATTAATGTGAATGGCCTGACCCTGGGAAGTCCTGAGGAACAAAGGGCCCTTGGAGTGTTTGCCCATAGATCTCTGAAGGCAGAAGGGCAGGTTAATAGGGTGCTGGAAAAGGCATCTGAGATATTTGTCTTTATCAATCGGGGCATGGATTACAAAAGCAGGTCATGTAGTAGTTGTATAGAATGTTGGTGAGGCCAGAGCTGGAGTACCGTGTGCAATTCTGGTCACCACATGACAGGAAATATGTGACTGCACTGAATGGGGTGCAGATATGATTCAGCCGGATTTTGCTGGGGATGGAATATTTAAGATAAGAAGAGAGGTTGGATAGGCTTGTTCTTTTCTCTCTTGCAGGTACAGAGATGACTGAGGGGTGACCTGATCGAGGTGCACAAGATTAAAATAGGTATAGACAGGGCGGATAGGGAGCACCTGTTCCCCTCACTGGAAGGGTCTTTCACGAGGGGACATTGCATTATTCTGTGATTTTGTTACAGTTCAGATCTTGGAGGTATTGCTGCCGTATTCCAAGGCGGCGGTCGTCCAATTCTTAGAGCAAAAGCTTCCATCGAGGACGGGGTTCTCAATAGGAACAAACTGGAGGTCTGGGATGTTAGAATCTGCTGAACACTGATTCACTTTGATTCATTGTTGTGTCTCAGAATAAACACGAGGATTGTAGCTGTCCATTAAAACAAAAATAGAGTTCGGAAGTTTCTGGCCAGTAACTTCACAATGTCCACCATACATCACTCATCATCCTCAGCTGCAACACATCTGGTCCACATTTCCTCAGCAGAGAGCACAGTTTGACAGCAGAGAACACAGTCCCACAGCAGAGAGCACATTTCCACAGGAGAGATCGCAGTTTCCCAGCGAAGTGCCCAGTTCACAGCAGAGATCATATTCCACAGCAGAGAGCAGTTACACAGTACAGAGATCTCGGCTCCACAGTAGAAATCACAGTTCAGCGGGAGAGAATATACTTAAATTTCGGAAAGCAGATTAATTAACGTCAGGGGAAACCTTTCAATAACAGAGCGAAGTTGCAGAGAACACAGTTACACAAGAGGAAGAGGGTAGATTTTAGGAGGGAACACTTTCTATATATGATCAGACAGTCGATTCTCCTTTGCGTGTGTGTTATCTTGTGTAAGGTGACAGTGTCCTGCTGCTGTTGTGTGGGTGTGTGTGTTTTCCATTGTTGGTGAGTTATGCAGTGGAATTGTGCCGCCAGGGTGCGCTGTCGAGAACAAGTGCTCCTGATGAACAACACTGCGGAAGTCCAGAATTGTATCCTTTCAATCGAGAGCAGAGTGGCGCAGCGGAAGCGTGCTGGGCCCATAACCCAGAGGTCGATGGATCGAAACCATTCTCTGCTAGTTATTTTTTTACTTTCCGGTACAGTAGAAAGAAACATTCAGCTGCTCGCCACAAGTCTGTCTGATCTGACATTTCTTTACAGGACACGGTTTTGTTTTACTCGGCTTCCCCCTTCCAGCAAACACTTAATATGTGCAATCAATGTCTGAAATGGCATTTACTCACACAGGGACACACACTGTAAATGTTGCAAACACCCACAATCGCAGGCTTTCCATGACTGCACAATGTTTAGCACCATTCACAACTCCTCTGTTAATGAAACAGTCCATGTCCAAATGCACCAACCTGGACAATACCCAGGCTTGGGCTGAAATGTTCCAGGAAAAGACCATTCCCATACCAGCCACCACGAACAGGCGCCGGAATGTGGCGACTAGGGGCTTTTCACAGTAACTTATTTTGAAGCCTACTTGCGACAATAAGCGGTTTTCATGTTTTCATATTTCATAATAAGTGAGAATCTAACCATCACCCCTTGACATTCACCGGAATTACCATCACTGAAACCCTACTACCTACATCTTACTGATTGCCATTGGCCAGGAACTGAACTGTTCATATAAATACTGCAGCTGCAAGGCAGGTCAAAGACTCGGACTCCTGTGGCGAGTCACTCACTCCCTGGCTCCCCAAACCCTGTCGACACGGCATAAATCAGGAATGTAATGGAATGATTTCCATTTCCTTAAATTGTTAAAATTTCAACAACACTGAATAAGTTTCACATCATCTAGGACAAGGTATCCCGCTTGATCGGCATCCCATCTGTAAACACTCACTCGCTCCACCACTGATGCAGATTGGCAGCGTGTATACCAGCTACAGGATTCACTGCAGGAAGTCACCAAGGCTCCTTTGGCAACACCTTCCAAACCTACATCCACCACCATCTAGAGAGGGACAAGGGCGGCCGACACATAGCGACACCACGACCTGGAGGCTCTCCTCCAGCCACTCAATACCCTGTTTTGGAAATATATCGCTGTTACTTCACTGTAGCTGGATTAATTATTTCGTTGATACAATGTATCTGTCTCTGTGTATATCTGTGTGTGTGCACATATGTGTTTATTTATTTGCATGTGTATTTGAGAATATATGTGAATGTTTATGTGCCTGTGTGTATATACCTGTGTGTGCGGGTGTGTACTACTGTGTGAGTATAATGTGTATGGCTCTGTATACTGTGTATACACGTGTATATATATAACTGTGTGTGTGTATACCTGTGTGTGTATGTTTGTGTGTACGTGTGTGTGCATAATTTGTGTGGGCCTGTATACTGTGTGTGTATCTGAGTGTAGACGTGTGTGTATTGGTGTGTGTGTGCATACCTGTCTGTGTGTGCGTGTGCAGTCTTCCATTTGTATGTCATTATTGTTTCCTCTCTGAGAGTCTTTTAACCATTTCTAAATCTCTCAGAGGTACAATTGTTGAGTCTGTTGCTTTTTGCGACTGCTACTGATGAGTGAGTACAGAGCCTTTCAGCATCTTACTCTCAACAACTGTTTGAGAATTATCCTGAATCTGTCATGTTCCAGGACTCAGTGTGAGGATGGATTGTAGTATGAACATGTGTTTGAGGATTATCCTGTACTTGTAAGTCTCTGTGACTCAATGTGAGGATGCGATTCAGAATGTGACCTTTCAATCTCAGGGACAGTTTATAAGTTTGCATTCATTCCACGTAAATTTCCAGCACAGAAAGAGACCATTGCTGTGGGAGGTTTTAAGCAAACAATGTGTGATAGTTTTGGACCGGCATTTAATATCAAACACAATTGTGAAAGATAATGTAACCTTCAATCTGATACTGGATTGTTCTGGAAGTTTAACTCAAGATGCTCACATGGATTTGATCTGTGACACTCAGTCTGATTCTGAGTCAGAATTCTGACATGAATGTAAAATGGACCACAGTCTGGAATTGCGGCAGTGTCTTCCATCTGGAACAGATTGAGTGAGGATTTTCGAATAGTTTGCAAGTTACTGCTCAGTTCTCAAGTCATCGAAATTGTATTGTATCATTTATTTTCATAAATTAGGTGAGTTTTAAATGAGAATCAGAATTTATATCTTTGTCACATTCAGCATATCTCAATCTGAGAATGGAGCTGATATTTGGGTTTGCATCTAATGTATTTGTAAGGACACACTCTGGGGATTAGTACAGCCACCCATAATGTGAGTGATGTGACTCGTATTTAACTCGAATCTCAGAGTACATTATTAAGGTTAATTGTGTAATTCTTAACTGGAAGCCAGTTTTCTCTGATATTGATAATTTCACTAAGCCTGTTCCATTGTGGAACTGATACAGTGATGATGAGAGTGGGTGAGAATTTGCACTGGGATTTATGGAGCCTCCTGTCAGTGGTACTGAGTTAGGGTGACATGGACACAGCGTCTGTCTCTCCTGCTGTTTGATTGATGGGTTGAAAATGTGTCTCTGGAACTATTTCTGCTGCCTGAGACTGTGGAACTGATGACCTGTCTGTGTCTCTGTGCTCTGTCCGTGACAATGTCCGGACTGTGTGTGAGGAGCAGGCGACACTCTTCCCTGTAACTTGTGTGGAGCAGACGTCACATTTATTCATGTTCAAAATATTTTGATATTTGTCTGTGGATACAAATTATATTTGAAAACTTAAGTGCAGTCAACAATTAACCAATCACAGGCCAGGCAGAAGAATCTGGAGGTTTTGATTGGCTGACATTTTCAAATTCGAAACTCCCGCCAATTTCGGTTCAAGAAAATCCCAAATAACGGAACGGATCATTTTTCAGGAAACTATTTGAATCTCACACTTTGTGATCTGTTTATTGGATTTTCCCTCCCAGAATCCTGGCTCTATTTTGGGAACAGTTTGAATTTGTCAGTCTCTTATCTGTAACCGGCGGTCATAAAACCCCGTTCAGCAATTTAAAACAGAGCAAATCTCAACTCTGCAAAAGCAGAAACATAGAGATTACCAACCAACTCCTTCACACAGGCTACACAGGGACAGAGAGAAAGGGCTGATTTCTGAGCCTCTCTCCTGAAAGCGGCCGGGAATGTTACACTGGGAAGTGTGGAGAGAATCCCCGACTCTATCCCGCCGGTGGAACAGGCAGCTTTGTGTCCGGGGAATAGGGAGGGCCGGGGAGAGGCAGATCTTAAAGCGCTGCAATGGACACAGGTCCTGTGTGTGCTCAAATCTCGCTGATTCCGTCTCCGGGAAACTGCGGAATAAACACATCAGACCGAAAATAACCTCTTCATTCCCGCCTTTACTCTGTTCCGGGAGCGGGAACCAGGTCACCCGAGAGAAACAAAATAATAATTACCTCATGAATTCAACTCCCCAATTGTTAAACTCTGAATATATTTATCATTAAATTTATATAATTCCCTTCTGAAATTGTGTTTCTCCTCATTATCCGTCACAAATACCAGACTGGGTTTAAAATCCGCTCTCAATTCAGTTTGAGTGTCTCGTCTCTGTGAAACTATCTGTGACGGGCGGGTATGAAGCCACATTCACAACATTCTGGAACGGGACAAATCTCTATCCTCCACAAAGAGATTTCTCATGAAGTCAATGCGGGAAAAGATGGTGCAGCTTTTTCACAGAGATTGTGGGTGGCTCTAAAAAGAGCTGTTGTGGTTTTCAGTCCATTGTGCAGTGTTACTTGGAGCTGGTATGCTTGGTGACAGCCTCTCTCCCGGGCGCTTGTTGTAATGGGCCAGGCGGGAAGCCTCACCCGCGATACGACGAAAATATCGCTGACGAACGAGTTCATGATGCTCATGGCCTTGGAGGAGATGCCGGTGTCGGGGTGAACCTGCTTCATCACTTTGTAGATGTAGATGGAGTAACTCTCCTTCCTCGACCTTCGCCGCTTCTTGCCGCCCTTTACTGCCGGTTTCTTAATGACTTTCTTGGCTCCCTACTTGGACACAAGGTGAACGCGCAGGCGCCGCACAGACAGCTCGCTGGAGCTGTGAAGCAACTGTTCTAACCACTGTGCTACTGTGCTGCCCCATTTGATTGCAAGTACAAAGCCACAGCCACTCCGTCTAACTGAACTGCTTTTAACAGGACAGTCATTGACAATTTGTTCGATATAAAGCATTATAAACCCAGCCTGAAATCACTCCAGGAAGTTAGTGCTTTCATGCGATGTCCGGAGTCCCAATCTGTCTGTGAGAAGGGATAGAATCTCCGTCGAAAAAGGCCATTGGATTTGGAGACCAATACTTGAACTATTGGAAAATCTCAGCTTCCGAAACGCACTGTTCCTCTCATTACATTATTTGTGCAACAATATCAGTTACATTGGAAATATCGTGGAAATTCAACTGTTATTGAAAACATTGTGGACAGTCGGTGAAGAAGTTGTGTATTTACTGCGGAGCATTAAACAACCAATCAGAAAGTGTGCCAGCTTGCACCTGGCCAAATTTAACCAGCTCCGATGCCTTTAAATTCCAGATTCACGAAATCAGTGAATTTAAATTTCACCAGCTGCCGTCCTGGGATTTATTCTCTGTCCCAAAGATTATTGCTGTCCCCTGGATTCCCAATCCAGTGATATAACCTTTCACGCCGTGAACAAAAAACAGATCATTCATCAAATCATTAAACATCATCCTGAGGAGATTAGAATTCCCTCCACAGGATTGGTTTGAATCGATTGACACACAACATTTTGTTCGAATTGGAGCATCGATTATTTGTTCAGATCAAACAGATAGTGTTGACTGCTTAGCATCTAAACAAAGCACAAAGATGAGAGATAATTGAACGAACAGAATAGCAAGAAAGTAAGGTCTGAGAAAATCCCGGCCATGTTTGGAAGGATAGGAAGAATGTAAATAGCAGAGAATAGCCTCGATTCCTCGACTCCGATTAGACACGGCACGTCGCTCAGATCTTGGACTCTCAATATCTTCGGGTGAGGAACAGGACGGCGGCAGTTCGGTCTTTGTTGATTGGAGCAAACTGATCAATGCAGCAATGCGAAGCTCCTTAACCCCGAGCGGCACGGACAGGGGTGGCGCTCAGATACAGGACTCTAGCTGGCGATCAAAAGTAAGAAAAGCATATCTTGTTTGAAATGAAATGACAATGAAGATAGAATTTAAGTCGATTTGTGTACGAATCTTAGATTCGACTTCAATGCATCAGGATGGCTGCGCGGTCAAAGGTGCCGCGTTCAGATCGCAGTCGCTTCTGGAAGCGAGGGTTCGAATCCCACTCCTATTGTTTTCTTTTCCTCCAAGAGGTTAAATTTCTCCAGCAAGATTTTAAACCTCAGGAAGATCCAATTCCTCCAATTCAATGGAAAATCGTTGGTCTCAGGACATGAGATTCCTGCTAAAATACGCACAGCAAGACCCGACAGGCGGCAGCCCAGTTAATGACTCGATAATCTCTGGTTGATGAATTAATATTGAGCCCAGGACTTCGGGTAAAAATCGTCTTCTCTTGTTGTAAATAGTCTGGCTGGTTGGATTGTTCACATCCGTCCGAGAGGGGAAGTTGGGAACTCGGTTTCTGTTGTGATTTATTGTTCGATAATGCTTTATTTCCTTATTGAGAGCCATCCACGAACATCAGTATGTATCTATATTGCTCCTCTGTGGGGTACTACTGGATAACGTTTCTAATCCAGATTTGACAAAGGGTCACCTGGACTCGAAACGTTAGTTGTTTTCTCTCCCTACACATGCTGTCAGACCTGCTGAGACTTTAAAGCATTTTCACTGTGGGTCCCTATTTGTGAGCTTTACAATGTTGTAATGTGTCATGCTGTCTCCTTGATTCCTGGGACGAATGTCGGGATGAGCCAGCAAGAAAGATTCTGATTGGTATTTGCTGCAAAGCAAACAGGAACGTGCGTTATGATTACTTTTGATGAGAGGGAGAATGTAAATAGCCGAGAATAGCCCCGTTTCCTCGACCACGGCGTAACGGCCCAGCACGCTTCCGCTGCGGCACTCTGCTCCCTGAACCAGGAGCTGCGACATTACTGCCCTTCGGTAGCCAGACAACTATTCACTTTCTCATTTGTTCTTCCAACAAGAACAGACGTTTGAGCACACTGATTCTGGTCAGCATAGTTCAGATATTTTTCTTTCGTGCTGAATGGTTGTTCTGTGAAGGCGATGTTATTTTTTCTGTGACGTTGTTCTGATGGGAAAGTGGGGAGTGACTGGAATCACCTTCATAGAAGGAAGTTCCGGGCGGCAGTTTCACATCTCTGGCACCATTGATCAACCTGTTACTGATTTCTTCAAACTTTGCCTCAAGTACGACTACGGAGGGCATCAACCACGACCAGAGTGGCGCTGCGCAAGCCTGGTGAGCCCATAACCTAGAAGTCGATGGATCAAAACCATCCTCTGCTATTTTATTTTCTCACTCTCACCAAAAGCAAACAAGTCGCGAGCACCCAGCAGAACATCCGCCTTCTTCTTTATTAGCATCAAACTTTTGCTTTCAGTCTGTTCCGCTCTTTGACACCTGTTCTTCAGCTACCCACAGTACAGTCGAGGTGACAAAGTTGACTTCTCCCAAAGACTCTTCTGCCTCCTCCACTGGCTGAATGTTCTCCGGTTTGGGTATTGGTGGGGTTCTTCGGCTGCTTGTCTGTGAAAGCAGCACCGGAAGCAGCTGTGGAGAGAGATTCCAGTCGCCAGAATGTAATTCTCCAATTGGATACTTCACGTCGCTCAGATCTTCGACTCTCAATATCTTCCTGTGAGGATCAGAAAGACCGGGAATTTGGTCTTTGTTGATTGGAGCAATATGCAGCAATGAGAAGCTCCTTACCCCCACCGGCTTGAACAAGGATGGCATCAGATCCAGGACTGACGATGAGGATAGAATTTAAGTCGATTTGTGCACGGATCTTAATTTAAACGACAACGCATCAGGATGGCCGAGCGGTCTATGGCGCTGCGTTCAGGTCGCAGTCTCCTCTGGAGACGTGGGTTCGAATCCCACTCCTGATATTGAGTTTTCTCCCACGAGGTTAGATTTCTCCGGCTAGATTTTCAACCTCAGAAAGTTAAAAAATCTCCCTTTCAAAGGCAAAGCTTTGTTCTCAGGAGATTCCTGCTGAAATACGCACAGCAAGTCCGGCAGGTGCCCAGTTAATGACTCGATGTTCTCCTTCAGGGACTCTGGTTGAGGAGTTAATATTGATCCCTGGATTCCGGGTGAAATTCGACTTCTCTTGTTTTAAATAGTCTGGCTGGCTGGATTGTTCACACACGTCCGAGAGGGGAAGTTGGCAACTCGGTTTCTCCTGTCCCGGATGAATTTCCTTCTGTTTGGACACGGGAGGAGTTATTTGTCTACTTGTCTGTGAAAGCAGCACCAGAAGCAGCTGTGGAGAGAGTTTCCAGTCGCCAGGATGCAACTGTCTAATTGGATCCATCACGCCGCTCAGATCTCAGACTCTCAATACCTTCGTGTGAGGAACAGGTCAGCGTCAGTTCCGTCTTTGTTAAATGGAGCAAACAGGAAAAGCACATCTAGTTTGAAATGAAATGGCGATGAAGAAAGAATTTAAATCGATTTGTGCACGTAGCATATCCGTTGCCATAACGCGTCAGGGTGGCAGAGCGGTTGCAAGCACAGCGTCAATGTCGCAGCTTTCTCTGGAGGTGTGGGTTCGAATCCCACTTCTGCCATTCACTTTTCCTCAACGAGGTTAAGTTTCTCCTGCAAAATGCTCAACTCCAAGGAGATCCTACACCTCTCATTCAATGTGTAAGCAGAGGTTTCTGGCCCTGAGATTCCAGCTGGAATCCGCACAGCACGATCCCACAAACAGAAGCCCAGTTCAAGACTGAATGGACTGTTTAGTGACTATGGTTGAGGAATTAATATTCATCCCAGGACACCGGGTAAAATTTATCTTCTTTTGGTGTAAATTGTCTGGCTGATTGGATTGTCGAGGTGACTCAGAAGACCTCTCCCAGAATCCTCTTGTGCCGCCTTTTCTGGATGAACTTCCTCCAGTTTGCACACTGAACGGGTTCTTTGGCTACTTGTCTGTGAAAGCAGCCCCAGAAGCAGCTGTGGAGAGAGATTCCAGTCGCCAGGATGCAACTGTCTCATTGGATCCTTCCCGCTGCTCAGATCTCAGACTCTCAATATCTTCGTGTGAGGAACAGGTCGGCGGCAGTTCGGTCTTTGTTGATCGCAGAAAACTGATCAATGCAGCAATGAGAAGCTCCTTGACCCCCCAGCGGCTTGGACAAGGATGGCACTCAGATACAGGAATCTGGCTGGGGTTGAAAAACAGGAAAGGTACATCTGGTTTGAAATGAAATGACGATGAAGATACAACTTAAATCGATTTGTGCACGGAGCATATCTTTGCGGTAGCGGGTCAGGATGGCCGAGCGGTCTAAGGCGCTGTGTTAAGGTCGCAATCTCCTCTGGAGGGTTCGAATCCCACTCCCAACATTTACTTTTCCTCCAGGTGGCTACGTTTCTCCAGCATAATGTTCAACTCCAGGATGAACCAGACCTCCCATTCAATGGGGAAGCGGTGGTCTCAGGACATGAGATTCCTGGTTAAATTCGCAACCCAGGACCCCACAGGCAGAAGGTCTGTCCATGACTGGTTGCTCACTGCAGATTGCAGATTGCTCACTGTCTCCGGTTAATGAATTAATGTTCATACCAGGGCGCCGAGCAATATGCCTCTTCTCTTCTCGTAAATAGCCTGTCTGGTTGAATTGTCGAGGTGACTCAGTTGACCTCTCCCAGAATCCTTTTCTGCCGCCTTTCCTGGAGGAACGTCCTCCTGTTTGCATACAGGAGGGGTTATTCGGTAACTGGTCTGTGAAAGCAGCCCCAGAAGCAGCTGTGGAGAGAGATTACAGTCACCACGATGCAACTGTCCAATTGGATCCATCACGCGGCTCAGGTCTTAGTCTCTCAATACCTTCGTGTGAGGAACAGGTAAGCGGCAGTTCGGTCTTTGTTGATCGCAGAAAACTGATCAATGCAGCAATCAGAAGCTCCTTCACCTCCAGCGGCTTGGAGAAGGTTGGCACTCTGATACATGACTCTGGTTGGTGTTCAAAAATAGGAAAGGCACATTTAGTTTCAAAAGAAATGACAATGAAGATAAAATGTGTTGCACCTGATGATCATGAGTGATGTACGGTGGACATTGGGAACATACTGGCCAGAAACTTCCGAAATCTATTTTTGTTTTAATGGACAGCTACAATCCACGTGTATATTCTAGGCTCAACAATGAATAAAAGTGAATCAGTTTTCAGCAATTTCTAACGTCCCAGACCTCCAGTTTGTTCCTATTGAGAACCCGTCCTCGATGGAAGCTTTTTCTCTAAGAATTGGACCTCCGCCGTCTGGGAATACGGCAGCAATACCTCCAAGATCTAATCTGTAACAAAATCACAGAATAATGCAATGTCCCCTCCTGACTGACCCTTCTCCTGAGGGGACAGGTGCTCCCTATGCGCCCTGTCTATACCTATCATAATCCAGCACCCCTCGAAAAGATCACCCCTCAGTCATCTCTGCCCCTGCAAGAGAGAAAAAAACAAGCCTATCCAACCTGTCTTCAAATCTTCAATGTTCCATCCCCAGCAAAATCCGGCTCAATCATGTCTGCACCCCATTCAGTGCAGTCACATATTTCCTGTCATATGGTGACCAGAATTGCACACGGTACTCCAGCTGTGACCTCACCAACATTCTATACAACTACTACATGATCTGTCTGCTTTTGTAATCCATGCCCCGATTGATAAAGACAAATATCTTAGATGCCTTTTCCAGCACTCTATTAACCTGACCTTCAGCATTCAGAGATCTATGGACAAACAGTCCAAGGTCCCTTTGTTCCTCAGGACTTCCCAGTGTCAGGCCATTCACATTAATCCTATAATAATATAATATTCTTTATTGTCACAAATAGGCTTATCTTAACACTGCAATGAAGTTACTGCGAAAATCCCCGACCAAAGGCATCATATCTTATTATTCAGAGTTAAAATACATCAGCCATTTTTCGGCCCATTTGACCATCCCGTCTATATCTTCCTGTAACTCAAGACCCTCAACCTCACTGTAAACTTGAAACTCAATGAAAGAATTTCACTCTCCTCTCGGAATCTGATCACCACCACAATCCGAACATTCAGCTTTGGTGGGCAGACAAGACAACTTCCTTCCCGCAGCCACCCAGCACAGATTGGATAATATCCCAAACTCCTATCCTTCTATTGACACATTGCTCCACCATTTTGTTCTCTTCACAAAACTCCAGGAATTTCCGACCATATCTTCAGACTGTTGATTTGGTCTTCAACAAACACCTTGTCCCTGATTAATTCCATCTTGGGAAGAGGGGCTCGACATTCCGAGGTACTCTGCAGACATCCGGTTGCTGGTGATGGACCAAAGGAGGCCAACAACCTGAAAGAAAGCCTCTCTCACAGCCCTGTGAGCGTGGCTCCATTAGACGGTCCGGTCAATACCTCAACGAGGTTAGGTTTCTCCAGCAAAACGCTCAACTCCAGGGAGATCCAACACCTCTCATTCAATGGGGAAGCAGAGGCTTCAGGACATGAGATTCCAACTTGAATCCGCACAGCAAGATCCCACAGGAAGAAGCCAAGTTCAAGACTGAATGACCTGTTTAGTGACTATGGAGGAATTAATATTGATCCCAGGACACCGGGTAAAACTCATCTTCTTTTGTTGTAAATAGTATGGCTGATTGGATTGCCGAGGTGACTCAGAAGACCTCTCCCAGAATCCTCTTGTGCCGCCTTTTCTGGATGAACTTCTTCCACTTTGCACACTGAACGGGTTCTTTGGCTACTTGTCTGTGAAAGCAGCCACAGAAGCTGCTGTGGAGAGAGATTCCAGTCGCCAGGATGCAACTGTCTCATTGGATCCTTCCCGCCGCTCAGATCTCAGACTCTCAATATCTTCGTGTGAGGAACAGGTCGGCGGCAGTTCGGTCTTTGTTGATCGCAGAAAACTGATCAATGCAGCAATGAGAAGCTCCTTGACCCCCCAGCGGCTTGGACAAGGATGGCACTCAGATACAGGACACTGGCTGGGGTTGAAAAATAGGAAAAGTACATCTAGTTTGAAATGAAATGACAATGAAGATACACATTAAATCGATTTGCGCACGGAGCATGTCTTTTGCCACAGCGCGTCAGGATGGCCGAGCGGTCTAAGGCGCTGCGTTAAGGTCGCAGTCTCCTCTAGAGGCGTGGGTTCGAATCCCACTCCTGACATTAATTTTTCCTCCAGGTGGTTACGTTTCTCCAGCATAACGTTCAACTCCAGGATGATCCAGACTTCCCATTCAATGTGGAAGCGGTGGTCTCAGGACATAATATTCCTGGTTAGATTCGCACCCCAGAACCCCACAGGCTTCGTGTGAGGAACAGGTCGGCGGCAGTTCGGTCTTTGTTGATGGCAGTAAACTGAACAATGCAGCAACGAGAGGCTCCTTGACCCCCTAGCGGCTTGGAGAAGGTTAGCACACTGATACAGGACTCTGGCTGGGGTTCAAAAATAGGAAAAGAACATGTAGTTTCAAATGAAATGACAATGAAGGTATCATTTGTTGCACCAGATGATCATGAGTGATGTACGGTGGACATTGTGAACTTACTGGCCAGAAACGTCCGAACTCTATTTTTGTTTTAATGGACAGCTACAATCCACGTGTTTGTTCTAGGGCACAACAATGAATAAAAGTGAATCAGTGTTCAGCAGTTTCTAACACCCCAGACCTCCAGTTTGTTCCTATTGAGAACCCCGTCCTCGATGGAAGCTTTTTCTCTAAGAATTGGACCTCCGTCGCCTGGGAATACGGCAGCAATACCTCTAAGATCTGATCTGTAACAAAATCACAGAATAATGCAATGTCCCCTCGGTGACTGACACTTCTCCTGAGGGGAACAGGTGCTCCCTGTCCGCCCTGTCTATGCCTATCATAATCGAGTACCCCTCGAACAGATCACCGCTCAGTCATCTCTGTTCAAGCAAGAGAGAAGAAAACAAGCCTATCCAACCTCTCTTCAAATCTCAAAGTTTCCATCCCCAGTAAAATCCGGCTGAATCATATCTGCACCCCATTCCGTGCAGTCACATATTTCCTGTCATGTGGTGACCAGAATTGCACGCGGTACTCCAGCTGTGGCCTCACCAACATTCTCTACAACTCCAACATGACCTGTCTGCTTTTGTAATCCATGCCCCGATTGATAAAGACAAATATCTTAGATGCCTTTGCCAGCATCCTATTAACCTGACCTTCAGCCTTCAGAGATCTATGGACAAACAGTCCAAGGTCCCTTTGTCCCTCTGGGCTTCCCACTGTCAGGCCATTCACATTAATCCTATGATAATATAATATTCTTTATTGTCACAAATAGGCTTATCTTAACACTGCAATGACGTTACTGCCAAAATCCCCGACCAAAGGCATCATATCTTATTATTCAGAGTTAAAATCCATCAGCCATTTTTCTGCCCATTTGACCATCCCGTCTATATCTTCCTGTAACTCAAGACCCTCAACCTCACTGTAAACTTGAAACTCAGTGAAAGGATTTCACTCTCCTCTCGGAATCTGCTCACCACCACAATCCGAACATTGAGCTTTGGTGGGCAGACAAGACAACTTCCTTCCCGCAGCCCCCCCCCCCCCCCCAGCACAGACTGGATAATTTTCCAAACTCCTATCCTGCTATTGACACATTGCTCCACCACTTTGTTCTCTTCACAAAACTCCAGGAATTTCAAACCAAATCTTCAGACCGTTGGTTTGCTCTTCAACCAACACCTTGTCCCTGATTAATTCCATCTTGGGAAGAGGGGCTCGACATTCCGAGGTACTCTGCAGACATCCGGTTGCTGGTGATGGACCAAAGGAGGCCAACAACCTGAAAGAAAGCCTCTCTCACAGCCCTGTGAGCATGGCTCCATTAGACGGTTCGGTCAATACCTCAACGAGGTTAAGTTTCTCCAGCAAAACGCTCAGCTCCAGGGAGATCCAACACCTCTCATTCAATGGGGAAGCAGAGGCTTCAGGACATGAGATTCCAGCTTGAATCCGCACAGCAAGATCCCACAGGAAGAAGCCAAGTTCAAGACTGAATGACATGTTCAGTGACTCTGGTTGAGGAATTAATATTGATCCCAGGACACCGGGTAAAATTTATCTTCTTTTATTGTAAATAGTCTGGCTGATTGGATTGTCGAGGTGACTAAGCAGACCTCTCCCAGAATCCTCTTGTGCCGCCTTTTCTGGATGAACTTCCTCCACTTTGCACACTGAACGGGTTCTTTGGCTACTTGTCTGTGAATGCAGCCCCAGAAGCAGCTGTGGAGAGAGATTCCAGTCGCCAGGAGGCAACTGTCTCATTGGATCCTTGCCGCCGCTCAGATCTCAGACTCTCAATATCTTCGTGTGAGGAACAGGTCGGCGGCAGTTCGGTCTTTGTTGATCGCAGAAAACTGATCAATGCAGCAATGAGAAGCTCCTTGACCCCCCCCCCCCCAGCGGCTTGGACAAGGATGGCACTCAGATACAGGATCTGGCTGGGGTTGAAAAATAGGAAAAGTACATCTAGTTTGAAATGAAATGACAATGAAGATACAACTTAAATCGATTTGTGCACGGAGCATATGTTTTGCAACAGCGCTTCAGGATGGCCGAGAGGTCGAACGCGCTGCGTTTAAGTCGCAGTCTCCTCTGGAGGCGTGGGTTCGAATCCAACTCCTGACATTAACTTTTCCACCAGGTGGTTACGTTTCTCCAGCATAATGGTCAATTCCAGGATGAACCAGATCTCCCATTCAATGGGGAATCGGTGGTCTCAGGACATGAGATTCCTGGTTAAATTCGCACCCCAGGACCCCACAGGCAGAAGGCCTGTCCATGATTGGTTAATCTGCTCACTTCCTCCGGTTAATGAATTAATATTCATACCAGGGCGCCGAACAAAATGCCTCTTCCCTTCTCGTAAATAGCCTGTCTGGTTGGATTGTCGAGGTGACGCAGTTGACCTCTCCCAGAATCCTTTTCTGCCCGCTTTCCTGGAGGAAATTCCTCCTGTTTGCACACTGGAGGGGTTATTCGGCTACTTTTCTGTGAAAGCAGCACCACAAGCAGGCGTGGAGAGAGATTACAGTCGCCAAGATGCAACTGTCTAATTGGATCCATCACGCCGCTCAGATCTTAGTCTCTCAATACCTTCGTGTGAGGAACAGGTAGGCGCCAGTTCGGTCTTTGATGATTGGAGCAAACTGATCAATGTAGCAGTGAAAAGCTCCTTAATCTCCAGCGGCTTGGATAAGGTTAGCACTCTGATACAGGACTCTGGCTGGGGTTCAAAAATAGTAAAGGCACATTTAGTTTCAAATGAAATGACAATGATGATATAATTTGTTGCACCTGATCATCATGAGTGATGTACGGTGGATATTGTGAACTTACTGGCCAGAAACTTCTGAACTCTATTTTTGTTTAAATGGACAGCTACAATCCACGTGTTTATTCAAGAACACAACAATGAATAAAAGTGAATCAGTGTTCAGCAGTTTCTAACATCCCAGACCTACAGGTTGTTCCTATTGAGAACCCCGTCCTCGATGGAAGCTTTTTCTCTAAGAATTGGACCTCCGCCGCCTGGGAATACGGCAGCAATACCTCCAAGATCTGATCTGTAACAAAATCACAGAATAATGCAATGTCCCCTCGTGACTGACACTTCTCCTGAGGGGAACAGGTGCTCCCTATCCGCCCTGTCTATACCTATCATAATCTAGCACCCCTCGAAAAGATCACCCCTCAGTCATCTCGGTTCCTGCAAGAGAGAAAAAGACAAGCCTATCCAACCTCTCTTCAAATCTTCAATGTTCCATCCCCTGCAAAATCCGGCTGAATCATATCTGCACCCCATTCAGTTCAGTCACATATTTCCTGTCATATGGTGACCAGAATTGCACACGGTACTCCAGCAGTTGCCTCACCAACATTCTATACAACTACTACATGATGTGTCTGCTTTTGTAATCCATGCCCCGATTGATAAAGACAAATATCTCAGATGCCTTTTCCAGCACCTGATTAACCTGCCCTTCTTCCTGCAGAGATCTATGCACAAACACTCCAAGGTCCCTTTGTTCCTCAGGGCTTCCCAGTGTCAGGCCATTCACATTAATCCTATAATAATATAATATAATTTATTGTCACAAATAGGCTTATCTTAACACTGCAATGAAGTTACTGCGAAAATCCCCGACCAAAGGCATCATATCTTATTTTTCAGCGTTAAAATCCATCAGCCATTTTTCTGCCCATTTGACCAGCCCGTCTATATCTTCCTGTAACTCAAGACCCTCAACCTCACTGTAAACTTGAAACTCAGTGAAAGGATTTCACTCTCCTCTCGGAATCTGCTCACCACCTTCAATCCTAACATTCAGCTTTGGTGGGCAGACAAAACAACTTCCTTCCCGCAGCCCCCCAGCACAGACTGGATAATATCCCAAACTCCTATCCTGCTATTGTCACATTGCTCCCCCACGTTGTTCTCTTCACAAAACTCCAGCAATTTCATACCAAATCTTCAGACCGTTGATTTGGCCTTCAACCAACACCTTGTCCCTGATTAATTCCATCTTGGGAAGAGGGGCTCGACATTCCGAGGTACTCTGCAGACATCCGGTTGCTAGTGATGTACCAAAGGAGGCCAACAACCTGAAAGAAAGCCTCCCTCACAGCCCTGTGAGCGTGGCTCCATTAGACGGTACAGTCAATACCTCAACGAGGTTTCTCCAGCAAAACGCTCAACTCCAGGGAGATCCAACACCTCCCATTCAATGGGGAACCAGAGGTTTCAGGACATGAGATTCCAGCTGGAATCCGCACAGCAAGATCCCACAGGCAGAAGCCCAGTTCAAGACTGAATGACCTGATCAGTGACTCTGGTTGAGGAATTAGTATTGACCCCAGGACACAGGGTAAAATTAATCTTCTTTTGTTGTAAATAGTCAGGATGATTGGATTGTCGAAGTGACTCAGAAGACCTCTCCCAGAATCCTATTGTGCAGCCTTTTCTTGATGAACTTCTTCCAGTTTCACACTGAACGGGTTCTTTTGCGACTGGTCTGTGAAAGCAGTCCCAGAAGCAGCTGTGGAGAGAGATTCCAGTCGCCAGGATGCAACTGTCTCATTGGATCCTTCCCGCCGCTCAGATCTCAGACTCTCAATATCTTCGTGTGAGGAACAGGTCGGCGGCAGTTCGGTCTTTGTTGATCGCAGAAAACTGATCAATGCAGCAATGAGAAGCTCCTTGACCTCCCCAGCGGATTGGACAAGGATGGCACTCAGATACAGGACTCTGGCTGGGGTTGAAAAATAGGAAAAGTACATCTAGTTTGAAATGAAATGACAATGAAGATACAACTTATCTCGATGGATGCACGGAGCATATCTTTTGCCGTAAGGCGTCAGGATTGCGGAGCGGTTGAAGGCGCTGCGTTAAGGTCGCAGTCTCCTCTGGAGGCGTGGGTTCGAATCCCACTCCTGACATTAACTTTTCCTCCTGGTGGTTACGTTTCTCCAGCACATTGTTAAACTCCAGGTTGATCCAGACCTCCCATTCAATGGGGAAGCGGTGGTCTCAGGACATGATATTCCTGGTTAGATTCGCACCCCAGAACCCCACAGGCTTCGTGTGAGGAACAGGTCGGCGGCAGTTCGGTCTTTGTTGATTGCAGAAAACTGAACAATGCAGCAATGAGAAAAAAAACAAGCCGATCCAACCTCTCTTCATATCTTAAATGTTCCATCCCCAGCAAACTCCGGCTGAATCACATCTGCTCCCCATTCAGTGCAGTCACATATTTCCTGTCATGTGGTGACCAGAATTGCACACGGTACTGCAGCTGTGGCCTCACCAACATTCTATACAACTACTACATGATCTGTCTGCTTTTGTAATCCATGCCCCGATTGATAAAGACAAATATCTCAGATTCCTTTGCTAGCACCCTATTAACCTGCCCTTCTGCCTGCAGAGATCTATGCACAAACACTCCAAGGTCCCTTTGTTCCTCAGGACTTCCCAGTGTCAGGCCATTCACATTAATCCTATAATAATATAATAGCCTTTATTGTCACAAATAGGCTTATCTTAACACTGCAATGAAGTTACTGCACAAATCCCCGACCAAAGGCATCATATCTTATTTTTCAGCGTTAAAATCCATCAGCCACTTTTCTGCCCACTTGACCATCCTGTCTATATCTTCCTGTAACTCAAGACCCTCAATCTCACTGTAAGCTTGAAACTCAGTGAAAGGATTTCACCCTCCTCTCGGAATCTGATCACCACCTCAATCCTAACATTCAGCTTTGGTGGGCAGACAAGACAACTTCCTTCCCGCAGCCCCCCCCCCCCCCAGCACAGACTGGATAATATCTCAAACTCCTATCCTGTTATTGACACATTGCACCCCCACCTTGTTCTCTTCACAAAACTCCAGGAATCACCGACCAAATCTTCAGACCGTTGGTCTGAAGGCCAACAACCTGAAAGAAAGCCTCTCTCACAGCCCTGTGAGCGTGGCTCCATTTGACGGTTCGGTCAGTACCTGCAGAATAGATAACAATGGAGAGAAGTGTGAGCAATTTCAGCGTCACAATTCTCTGGACATAGTGGATTCAAAATAAAACATTTTTGAAAACACTGAACAGATCCTCTGGGAGCAGCACTCAAGTCAATGGGGAAAATCCAATGGATTTCTAGTGGAAAGATTTAACAACTGGATGATGACTGCTGAAATCAGTCCTCGCGTTACAATCTCTATAGATATTCCAGTGAATTGAAACCTGCAAAAGGCATACTTTTCGACTAGAAATCCAACACATTTCCCACTGTTATGGAAGTTGTCAATCGCACAGATGGTCAAACGGAATATGGCTGGGCTGGGATTTAATCCATATTTTTCTTTGGGGAACAGACACTTTCACGCACTAAGTAACAGAATGTGACGATGTTCAGTTAATCAGAAGGTGTAGCAGGTCGGCTCGTTGGTCTAGGGGTATGATTCTCGCGTAGGGACTTGCGGTAAAATGCGAGAGGTCCCGGGTTCAAATACCGGACGAGCCCAGTTTTTGGGGTTGGGGTGGATCTTTCCAGGAACCGGTCCTCTTTCCAAGAGCCGGTGCAGACATGATGGGCCGAATGACCTCCTTCTGCACTGTCAATTCTATAATTCTATGAACACTGGTATACTTTAGGGATCTGTAGTATCTGTGAAAAGAGAAATAGTTAACATTTCACATCTTGACCTTTCATTGCAATGACCTGTTTCTCTCTCCACAGAAGCTGCCGGGTCAGCTGAATATTTCCAGCATGTTCTGTCTTTGTTTCAGATTTGCAGCATCCGCAGTATTTTGTTTTTGGGTCAAAGGACAATGGGGGCCTTTCCTGCCCTCAGGGTTATTGCAGGTCTCTCTGGCTGTGGCGGTCGCTGATTCGGCCAAACAATTAAAATCTAACATTAATTGTCCTTGAGAATGGGGGGGGGGGGGGGGGGTGATTCTGGAACGTCTGCAAGTCCATATGGTATATGTACTCACACAGTGCTGTTAGGGAGGGGTTCCAGGTTTGGATGGTGCCTCGCGGAGGAAAAGTCAATGTCAGGAGTGGAATTCGAACCCTGACCTCCAGAGGAAACTGCGCCCTGAACTCGGCTGTCCTGACATATTCGAAAGGTTAGGTGCGATTAGGACGAAATCGGCTGCTCTTTCAGAGGGTCGGTACCGACTCGATGGGCCGATTGGCCACCTTCTGCACTGGAGGTATTCTATTATTATTTAAACAGGGTAAAAATGGCGGGATCAGGGCACAAGGACAAGTTTAGGTCGCAGACCAGAGTAAGTGTCCGATGCAATGAGACATAGAACATGAAAAATAATTAGATAAATACATTTATTGTGGACTGGTGCCATCTGCTGGCTGAACGGGAGCCGGACGACACGGGCACTTTCATTCAGGAGCATTTTAAACTGGAGTGAAATAACTTACGCAAAGTAAGTATTTGTTACGAAACAGTTTATCAAGTTAATCTAAAGAACCAAAAGGACAGAAATCTAATCAGTGAGCGATGGTGGTATAGTGGTGAGCATAGCTGCCTTCCAAGCCGTTGCCTCGGGATCATTTCCCGGCCATCGCAAAAACATGTTGGAAATTTCTGCCCCACTTCCTGAGTAAGATAAACAACTTTTCGCTCAGAATTTTAGCGCAGTTCCGGCGGGGAATGAAATAAGAATTTACCAATTTTTTAACGGGCTTTCAGTATGCACAGTGTTCGACTGTTAACCGCCCCCGCCCCCGCCCCCACCCCCGCCCCCACCCCCACCCACCCACCGTCAAACAAAAGTTAAAAATCGCAGCATTTATACTTCGCGCTCACGAAGTGGCCGAAACAGAAACACAACAGACACGTAACAGACGAGGATGGGATTTGAAGCCACGTGTACAGAGCACAATGGCTCATTGTGCATCACCTTAAGCACGTGGTACAGCTGCTTTACTTCATGGCCCTTTGATATCCCTCAATCTGACTTCTTTGAGTTTTTTTCGCCGTTGGGTGTAAATAAAACATGAATCTATGAGGGGAAACACTAACTGCTCAGCAGTTGGGCTTGTGGCGCAACGGTAGCGCGTCTGACTCCAGATCAGAAGGTTGCGTATTCAAATCACGACAGATTTTCTGCAGCTGGTTTCAAGGATTTATTTACGTGTGGGAATGTTCCCGAAGTGACTATGTTCAAAATCACAATGCTGGTAATTTTTTCCGGATATTTCAGATTTACCCGCTCAGTTTATTTTTTGAGCAGTTCCATCAAACATTATCAAACATCAAACATCAGTAAGAATGAACACCAACACCTCCTCCACAATAGTCCTCAATACCGGTGCCCCGCTAGGCTGCGTACTTAGCCCCCTACTCTACTCCCTGTACACAGACGACTGCGTGGCAAAACTTGGTTCCAACTCTATCTACAAGTTTGCTGACGATACGGCCATAGTGGGCCGGATTTCGAATAACGACGAGTCCAAATACAGGAGGGAGATAGAGAACCTAGTAGAGTTGTGTAACGACAACAATCTCTCCCTCAATGCCAGCAAAACTCAAGAGCTGGTCACCGACTTCAGAAAGCAAAGTACTGTACACACCCCTGTCAGCATCAACGGGGCCCAGATGGAGATGGTTAGCAGTTTCAAATTCCTAGCGGTGCACATCACCAGAAATCTGTCCTGGTCCGCTCACGTCGATGCTATCACCAAGAAAGCACAACAGCGCCTATACTTCCTCAGGAAACTAAGGAAATTCGGCATGTCCACATTAACCCTTCCCAACTTTTACAGATGCACTATAGAAAGCATCCTATCAGGCTGCATCACAACCTGGTATGGCAACGGCTCGGCCCAGGACCGCAAGGAACTTCAGAGAGTCGTAAATACCACCCAGTCCATCACACAAACCTGCCTCCCATCCATGGGCTCCATCTACACCTCCCGCTGCCGGGGGGAATGCGGGCAGCATAATCAAAGATCACTCCCACCCGGCTTACTCACTTTTCCAACTTCTTCCATCGGGCAGGAGATACAGAAGTCTGAGAACACGCACGAACAGACTCAAAAACAGCTTCTTCCCCACTGTCACCAAACTCCTAAATGACCCTCTTATTGACTGACCTCATTAACAGTACACCCTGTATGCTGCAACCGATGACAATGCTTATGTAATTACATTGCATATCTTGTGTAGCCCAATTATGTATTCTCATGTGATTTCTTGTAATTTTCTTGAATTTTGTTTCATTCCCTTTTCTTCCATGTACTGAATGATCTGTTGAGCTGCTTGCAGAAAAATACTTTTCACTGTACCTCGGTACACGTGACAATAAACAAATCCATTCCAATCCAATCCATTAGGAAACTCGGCCAGCTTAGTTGGTGGAGCGTAAAACTCTACATCCCAGGGTCGTGCGTTCGAGCACCAAGTTGGGCGTTTCCATATTACTATCTGAGAGTATTGAACCAAATCTTTGGGCAGCACGGTAGCACAGTGGTTAGCACAGCCTCTTCACGTCTCCAAGGCCCCAGTTTCGATTACCGGCTTGCGTCACGTTAAAAAGATCTCACTGCTCGTGGGCGTGACCAGAAGTGGAGGGCAGTTAAAAACAAGGATGTCGCCCTTTTCGGACGGAGATGAGGAAATTTCTCACTCTCAGTGAGCTGTGAGACTTTGGAACTCTGCCTCAGGAATCGGCGGAGGCGGATCATTGATGACCTTCAAGGCGGAGATGGGGAAATTCTTGTTCAGCAAATAAATCAAAGGTTTATCGGGGTTACGTGCAAACATTGCATTCAGCCAGTTACCTAGGTGCACAAGCGTGCAGTTTTGTATTTGATATATCAGTTCCACACAATGGTGAAACGGTCTTAAAATGTCATTTCTTCACGTGTCCTCCACTGATATATTCGCTGCAATAACTTTTCTGGGCACAAATCACGGCAGCACAAGTGGTTCACCGCGCCAGGGTTCCAGGTTCGATTCACTGTCTGTGCGGAGTCTGCACCTTCTGCCCCCGTCTGCGTGGTTTTCCTCCGGGTACTACGGTTTTCTCCCCACAGTGCGAAGACGTGGATTAGGTGGATTGGCCATGCTAAATTGCCCTTAGTTACCATACGGGACCAGTCTTTATAAATAGAAACCTCACTCCGGCCCTGGGTCATTGCCCGTGTGAAGTTTGCATATTCTTCCCATGTCTGCGTGGGTTTCACCCCCACAACCCAAAGATGTGCAAGGTATGTGGATTAGCCACGCTAAATTGGCCCTTAATTGGAAAAGTAGGGTACTCTAAATTTATACAGAAATATGTAAATAGAAACGCCGTGCACAAAGGCAAAGCCGCTCTGGAGATTCGTCACAAAATCCTGAAACAGAAATAGACAACGTTGGATAACTCGGCTGGTCTGGCAGCATCTGTGTAGAGAGAAACAGAGTTACAGTTTGCAGTCCAGTATGACCCGGCTTCCCATTCTCTGTTTCCCTCTCCACAGCTGCTGCCAGACCAGAAAACAGGATGAAAATTCGATGATGATGGGATGCGCTCCCACAGGACAATGGATTAGCAGTCCGTCGCCTGAACACTCAGCCACCTCAACCCGCAAGCGCGTTACTCAAATCAAAGGTTTGTCGGGTCCAAGCAACCATTGTATTCAGCCAGCGGCGTGGTTGCACAAGCGTGCGTCTGTTTTTACTTGAGGATACATTCAGAATCCCACATCATGATCAAACGACCTTTAAATACCGTGACCGTTTCTTCATGTGTTCTGCAGTGATTTATTCGCCGCAATAACTTCCCTGAATTTCCCGATTTCAGTCAATGACACCATCCGTGCTCGTCCGGGATTTGAACCCGGGACCCCTGGCATTTTATCGCAGCTGAGAATCAATGTCAATGTCAGGAGTGGGATTCGAACCCTACTCTCCAGAGGAGACTGCGACCTGATGTATCCAAACGGTTCGGAGGGGATTGCGCCGAGTTGGGGTGCGCTTTCCGTGGGTCAGTGCAGACTGGATGGGACGTATCGTCTCCTTCTGCACTGGAGGGATTCTATGATTACTTAAACAGGGTGTAAACGGCAGCATCAGGACACAAGGACAAGATAAGGTCTGAGGCCAAAGCAAGAGTCCTCTGTAATGACTCACAGAACATCAGAAATAAATACATTTATTGTGGACTGGTGCCATCTGCTGGCTGAACGGGAGCCGCCCGACACGGACACTTTCATTCAGGAACATTTTAAATTGGAGACAAATAACATAAACATAGTAAGACTTTTTTTACGAAACAATTTATCAAATGAATGCAAAGCATCAAAAGGATTCAACGTTGGACAGTAAGTGATGGGGGTATCCTGGTGAGCAGAGCTGCCTTCCAAGCTAGTTGAACTGGGTTCGATTCCCGGCCATCGCAATAATAAATTGATCGGAAGCATTTGCGTGATTTCGTGGGTTTCGACCTGGAGAAAGTGAGGTGGCTGGAGGCAGGAATCTTCGCTTGCTGTAAATAGTCTGGTTGGATTGTTCACATCCGTCTGAGAGGGGAAACTGTGATCTCGGTTTCTATTGTGGTTTATTATTGGATATTGTTACATATCCTTATTGCCCCTCTGTAGGTATTCCTGGAAATTTGTATATAATCCTTCTCGGTGTTAAAGGATTTGAAAACACTGAAAAACTCCTGGTTCTACCTTTACCAAATGACATGACTGTCAATAAAACATAACTCACTCCAATCAGTGGAGATGTGATATTGGCATCGATAATACTCACACACCACAGCAGATGTTGTCTGTTTCCCTCAGAGGTAGTCAATTGACGAGCTTCCCTACTTTGCTACTTTGAGCGTCACAATGTTGTAACGCTGTCTGCTTCATTCCTGGGAACAATGTCTGGATCACACTGGAAGCAAGACTTTGATACTAATTTACTGAAAGGAAAAGGCGGATGTGCTGCAGGGTGATAGCGACATGTTTGAATTCTTTGAGGAGGTGACAAGTAGGTTAGACCAGGGAAACCCAGTGGATGTGGTCTATCTGGATTTCCAAAAGGCCTTTGATAAGGTGCCACACAGGAGGCTGCTGAGTAAGGTGAGGGCCCATGGTGTTCGAGGTGAGCTACTGGAATGGGTTGAGGATTGGCTGTCTGACAGAAGGCAGAGAGTTGCGATAAAAGGTTCTTTTTCGGAATGGCAGCCGGTGACCAGCGGTATCCCAAAGGGTTCAGTGTTGGGGCCGCAGATGTTCACCATATATATTAATGATCTGGATGAAGGGACTGGGGGCATTCTAGCGAAGTTTGCCGATGATACGAAGTTAGGTGGTCAGGCAGGTAGTGCTGAGGAAGTGGGGAGGCTGCAGAAGGATCTAGACAGTTTGGGAGAGTGGTGCAGGAAATGGCTGATGCAATTCAACGTGAGAAAATGTGAGGTCTTGCACTTTGGAAAAAAGGATCCAAGCATAGACTACTTTCTAAACGGTGAGAAAATTCATAATGCCAAAGTACAAAGGGATCTGGGAGTGCTAGTCGAGGATTCCCTAAAGGTAAACATGCAGGTTGAATCTGTGATTAAGAAAGCGAATGCAATGTTGTCATTTATCTCAAGAGGGTTGGAATATAAAAGCAGCGATGTGCTACTGAGCCTTTATAAGGCTCTGGTTAGGCCCCATTTGGAGTATTGTGTCCAGTTTTGGGCCCCACATCTCAGGAAGGACATACTGGCACTGGAGCGTGTCCAGCGGAGATTCACATGGATGATCCCTGGAATGGCGGGTCTAACATATGATGAACGGCTGAGGATCCTGGGATTGTATTCATTGGAGTTTAGAAGGTTAAGGGGAGATCTAATAGAAACTTACAAGATAATACATGGCTTAGAAAGGGTGGACGCAAATAAACTGTTTCCGTTAGGCGAGGAGACGAGGACCCGTGGGCACAGCCTTAGAATTAGAGGGGGTAAATTCAGAACAGAAATGCGGAGACATTTCTTCAGCCAGAGAGTGGTGGGCCTGTGGAATTCATTGCCGCTGAGTGCAGTGGATGCCGGGACGCTAAATGGCTTCAAGTCAGAGATAGATAAATTCTTGATGTCGCGAGGAATTAAAGGCTACGGGGAGAATGCTGGTAGGTGGAGTTGAAATGCCTATCAGCCATGATTGAATGGCGGAGTGGACTCGATGGGCTGAATGGCCTTACTTCCACTCCTGTGTCTTATGGTCTTATGGTTTACTTTTGGTGTGACTAAGAATATAAATAGCAGAGGATGGTTTCGATCCATCGACCTCTAGGTTATGGGCCCAGCGCGCTTCCGCTGTGCCACTCTGCTCCATATATCCATTCTGTTCGCAATGACTGCTCAGCCGTGGCCAGATACCGATGCACCTGCTCCATTTTTTTCTTCAACGAAAACCCACGTGTTGTGAAGCTCACCCTGGCTGGACAACAACACAAACATCAGCGCGGCTGTAACAGACAGAGAAAGACACACAGAAAAAGCAGGAAGAGAATATCAGGGCACACACAATGCCACACAGAAAAGGTGCCAAGCAAACCAGCAAGATACTGAGATGGACAAACTGGTTATTTAGGAAAAAGAGGTTTTCCGTTGCAGAAAGATAGGCAATTAAATGTATTTCCTGCTGTGTAACTGTTCTCTCTGCTGTGTAACTGTGCTCTCTGCTGTGGAACTGAGCCTTCTGCTGTGTAACTGTGCTCTCTGCTGTGTAACTGTGCTCTCTGCTGTGTAACTGAGCTCTCTGCTGTGTAACTGTGCTCTCTGCTGTGTAACTGTGCTCTCTGCAGTGTAACTGTGCTCTCTGCTGTGTGACTGTTCTCTCTGCTGTGTAACTGCTCTCTGCTGTGTCACTGTTCTCTATGCTGTGTCACTGTGCTCTCTGCTGTGTAACTGTTCCCTCTGCTGTGTCACTGTTCTCTATGCCGTGTCGCTGTGCTCTCTGCTGTGTAACTGAGCTCTCTGCTGTGTCACTGTGCTCTCTGCTGTGTAACTGTTCCCTCTGCTGTGTCACTATTCTCTCTGCTGTGTCACTGTGCTCTCTGCTGAGTAACTGTTCCCTCTGCTGTGTCACTGTTCTCTATGCTGTGTCGCTGTGCTCTCTGCTGTGTCACTGTGCTCTCTGCTGTGTCACTGTGCTCTCTGCTGTGTCACTGTGCTCTCTGCAGTGTAACTGTTCCCTCTGCTGTGTCACTGTTCTCTCTGCTGTGTAACTGTGCTCTCTGCTGTGGAACTGAGCCTTCTGCTGTGTAACTGTGCTCTCTGCTGTGTAACTGTGCTCTCTGCTGTGTAACTGAGCTCTCTGCTGTGTAACTGTGCTCTCTGCTGTGGAACTGAGCCTTCTGCTGTGTAACTGTGCTCTCTGCTGTGTCACTGTTCTCTCTGCTGTGTCACTGTTCTCTCTGCTGAGTAACTGTTCCCTCTGCTGTGTCACTGTTCTCTATGCTGTGTCGCTGTGCTCTCTGCTGTGTCACTGTGCTCTCTGCTGTGTCACTGTTCTCTATGCTGTGTCACTGAGCTATCTGCTGTGTAACTGTTCCCTCTGCTGTGTCACTGTTCTCTCTGCTGTGTCACTGTGCTCTCTGCTGAGTAACTGTTTCCTCTGCTGTGTCACTGTTATCTATGCTGTGTCGCTGTGCTCTCTGCTGTGTCACTGTGCTCTCTGCTGTGTCACTGTTCTCTATGCTGTGTCACTGTGCTCTCTGCTGTGTACTGTTCCCTCTGCTGTGTCACTGTTCTCTCTGCTGTGTAACTGTGCTCTCTGCTGTGGAACTGAGCCTTTGCTGTGTAACTGTGCTCTCTGCTGTGTAACTGTGCTCTCTGCTGTGTAACTGAGCTCTCTGCTGTGTAACTGTGCTCTCTGCTGTGTAACTGTGCTCTCTGCTGTGTAACTGTGCTCTCTGCTGTGTGACTGTTCTCTCTGCTGTGTAACTGTGCTCTCTGCTGTGTAACTGTTCCCTCTGCTGTGTCACTGTTCTCTATGCTGTGTCGCTGTGCTCTCTGCTGTGTCACTGTACTCTCTGCTGTGTCACTGTTCTCTATGCTGTGTCACTGTGCTCTCTGCTGTGTAACTGTTCCCTCTGCTGTGTCACTGTTCTCTCTGCTGTGTCCCTGTGCTCTCTGCTGAGTAACTGTTCTCTATTCTGTGTCACTGTGCTCTCTGCTGAGTAACTGAGCTCCCTGCTGTGTCACTGTGCTCTCTGCTGAGTAACTGAGCTCCCTGCTGTGTCACTGTGCTCTCTGCTGAGTAACTGAGCTCCCTGCTGTGTCACTGTAAAATGAGGATGCGCCCAACGCCCAACCCACGACCCTGGGATTAAGAGTCCCATGCTCTACCGACTGAGCTGGCCAGGCTGGTGCCAAAAGCGCCATTAACCCTCCTCCTGGGGAGCTTAGAATTGCTAAGCAGCGAACTTTGTGTCACAAAGTTTCCTAAAATTCCGATTAATTCTTCGGTCGCTGGGAGCAGGGCTCGAACCTTCTGGGGAAAGTCCAACACCTTAACCACTCGATCATCGCAGCTATGTTCAGTAGGTTATTCATTAATAATGTGGTCGATATAAAACATTATATAACCAGCCTGGAATCACTCCAGGAAGTTCTTGCATTCCTGCGATGAACGGTGCCCCGGTGGTTATGCGGGGAGCGGTTGAATCGGCCTTAAAAATGACCATTGGATTTCGAGAGAAGCCTTGAGAGACTCGAAATTCCCGGCTCTCTAAACGCTCAATTCCACTGATTCAATTGTTTGCGAAAGAAAATCAGTTACATTGGAAATATCCTAGAAGTTCATTTTTGCTTTACATGGAACAGCACCGAACTTCCCAGTCCAGTCTTCCCAGTTTAGATCCAAATTAAAGCAATGCAATCAGAGAAACTGTGAAGTGGAGACGCCGGCGTTGGACTGGGGTGAGCACAGTAAGAAGTCTTACAACACCAGGTTAAAGTCCTGGATTCACCTGAGGAAGGAGCTCCGCTCCGAAAGCTCGTGTTTGAAACAAGCCTGTTGGACTTTAAACTGGTGTTGTAAGACTTCTTACTGTGATCATAGAAACTGACAGCACAGAAGGAGACCTGTGCAGACCGAATGGTCACGTGATTGCGTGATGACGCATCCACAATGATCAGCTGTTCTCCCCCGATCGCGCTCAGAGCACAAGCCTGGAGCAGCTGCTCAAACAGTAAATACATTATTTTTTGTTACTTGTCCTTGGTCGCCAGTCTTTGAGAGATCAGAATTTCTCCATGGTGTCAGGAGTGGGCAGTATGGCACAAGGGCTACACCCCTTCAGCCGCTACTGACTTAGAATCATAGAATCCATACAGGGCAAAAGAAGACCATTCGGCACAACGAACATGTACTGACCTTCCGAAGGCTCACGCACCTGCCCTCCACTGGAATATTGGGTCCGATGGAGAAACTCTGCCCCCCACTTCCAACCCCTGAAATCCGCCCCCCCCTCTCATGAATGGGGTGCAGGATTGGAGGGTCAGTGCAGACTCGATGGGATGAATGGCCTCCTTCTGAATTGTACTGGTTTCTATGGAAATAAATATGATCGCAGTATTTATTCACAAGGGATAAACATTGGCTCATATGCCACAGGCGGTGGCCCCGTGGCCTAATGGATAAGGCGTCTGACTTCGATGAATTTGATGATGATATTAGAAGATTGCAGGTTCGAGTCCTGCCGCGGTCATTTTACACAGAATTCCGGTGGAACTTGCTGACAGCCGAGTTTTCACTCCTCAGCTCCAAGGTCCTTTCCATCCAAAGATTGCAACGAATTGCAATTTTTGGAATATAATTTCGTGTAACATTTTTCATTCAATTCGCTCTCATCCTAGTATTGTGTTTCGCTCCCGATGCATCCACAGTGTCTATTTGACTTGGATAAAGTATAGAATAAAATATGATGTATCAATCGGTTCAATACAATTCTGTGGAGGAAATTAATATCGCTAGGAATACAGAGAGAGTCAAAGAGTCATAGATGTTTGCAGCATGGAAACAGCCCTTCGGCCCAGCTTGTTAATGCCGCCCAGTTTCTATCACTAAGCTAGTCCCACTTTCCCGCATTTGGCCCATATCCCTCTGTGCCCACCATTGGTAGAGGCGGGTATCGTTTTGTCTTTCAAAAAATCAGTTAGAAAGTTACATGGGCAGCATGTAACTTTCTAACTGATTTTTAAAAGACAAAATGATACCCGCCCCTCCCACTGCCTCTGGCAATCCGTTCCAGATTCTCCTCATTACCTTATTTATGCTCCTCATTATTTCATAGACCTCTATGACATCACCCGAAACGTCCTACGCTCCAGGAAAAAAAGTCCCAGCCGATCCAGCCTCCACTTTTCACTCAGACCATCAAGTCCTGGTAGCATCCTTGTAAATCATTTCCGCACTCTTTCTAGTTTAACAATATCCTTCCGGAAATAGTCTGACCAGAACTGAACACAATATTTCATGTGTGGTCTTACCAATGTCTTCTACCACTTGAACAAGACGTCCAAACTCTTGTATTCAATATTCTGACCTTGAAACCTAGCATGCTGAATGCCTTCCTCACCACCCTGTCCACCTGCGACACCACCTTCAAGGAGCTGTGAACCTGTACCCCTAGCTCTGTTTGTTCTGTAATTCAGCCCTCAGCATCCTACGCTGCAGGTAAAAAAGTCCCAGCCTCTCCAGCCTCTACTTTTCACTCATAAGAACATAAGAACTAGGAGCAGGAGTAGGCCATCTGGCCCCTCGAGCCTGCTCCGCCATTCAATTAGATCATGGCTGATCTTTTGTGGACTCATCTCCACTTTCCGGCCCGAACACCATAACCCTTAATCCCTTTATTCTTCAAAAAACTATCTATCTTTACCTTAAAAACATGTAATGAAGGAGCCTCAACTGCTTCACTGGGCAAGGAATTCCATAGATTCACAACCCTTTGGGCGAAGAAGTTCCTCCTAAACTCAGTCCTAAATCTACTTTCCCTTATTTTGAGGCTATGTCCCCTAGTTCTGCTGTCACCCGCCAGTGGAAACAACCTGCCCGCATCTATCCTATCTATTCCCTTCATAATTTTAAATGTTTCTATAAGATCCCCCCTCATCCTTCTAAATTCCAATGAGTACAGTCCCAGTCTACTCAAACTCTCCTCATAATCCAACCCCTTCAGCTCTGGGATTAACCTAGTGAATCTCCTCTGCACACCCTCCAGCGCCAGTACGTCCTTTCTCGAGTACGGAGACCAAAGCTGAACACAATACTCCAGGTGTGGCCTCACTAACACCTCATACAATTGCAATATAACCTCCCTAGTCTTAAACTCCATCCCTCTAGCAATGAAGGACAAAATTTCATTTGCCTTCTTAATCACCTGTTGCACTTGTAAACCAACCTTCTGTGACTCATGCACTAGCACACCCAAGTCTCTCTGAACAGCGGCATGCTTTAATATTTTATCGTTTAAATAATAATCCCGTTTGCCTTTATTCCTACCAAAATGGATAACCTCACATTTTTCAACATTGTATTCCATTTGCCAGACCCTAGCCCATTCACTTAACCTATCCAAATCCCACTGCAGACTTCCAGTATCCTCTGCACTTTTCGTTTTACCACTCATCGTAGTGTCATCTGCAACTTTGCACACATTGCCCGTGGTCCCCAACTCCAAATCATCTATGTAAATTGTGAACAATTGTGGGCCCAACACGGATCCCTGAGGGACACCACTAGCTACTGATTTCCAACCAGAGAAACACCCATTAACACCAACTCTTTGCTTTCTATTAATTAACTAATCCTCTATCCATGCTACTACTTTACCCTTAATGCCATGCATCTTTATCTTATGCAGCAAACTTTTGTGTGGCACCTTGTCAAAGGCTTTCTGGCAATCCAGATATGCCACATCCATCGGCACCCCGTTATCTACTGCACTGGTAATGTCCTCAAAAAATTCCACTAAATTAGTTAGGCATGACCTGCCCTTTACGAACCCATGCTGCGTCTGCCCAATGGGACAATTTCTATCCAGATGCCTCGCAATTTCTTCCTTGATGATAGATTCCAGTATCTTCCCTACTACCGAAGTTAAGCTCACTGGCCTATGGTTTCCTGCTTTCTGCCTACCTCCTTTTTTAAACAGTGGCGTCACGTTTGCTAATTTCCAATCCACCGGGACCACCCCAGCGTCTAGTGAATTTCGGTAAATTATCACTAGTGCATCTGCAATTTCCCTAGCCATCTCTTTTAGCACTCTGGGATGCATTCCTTCAGGGCCAGGAGACCTGTCTACCTTTAGCCCTATTAGCTTGCCCATCACTACCTCCTTAGTGATAACAATCCTCTCAGGGTCCTCACCTGTCATAGCCTCATTTCTATCAGTCGCTGGCATGTTATTTGTGTCTTCCACTGTGAAGACCGACCCAAAAAACCTGTTCAGTTACTCAGCCATTTCTTCATTTCCCATTACTAAAACTCCCTTCTCATCCTCTAAAGGACCAATATTTACCTTAGCCACTCTTTTTTGTTTTATATATTTGTAAAAACTTTTACTGTCTGTTTTTATATTCTGAACAAGTTTACGCTCATACTCTACCTTACTCTTCTTTATAGCTTTCTGTTGCCCCCTAAAGATTTCCCAGTCCTCTAATCTCCCAGCAATCTTTGCCACTTTATATGCTTTTTCCTTCAATTTGATACTCTCCCTTATTTCCTTAGATATCCACGGTCGATTTTCCCTCTTTCTACCGTCCTTCCTTTTTGTTGGTATGTCCATCAAGTCCTGGTAGTGTCCTTGTAAATCACTTCCGCACTCTTTCGAGTTTAACAAAATCTTTCCGAAAATAGGCTGACCAGAACTGAACACAATATTTCATGTGTGCTCTTCTCAATGTCTTGTACAACTTCAACAAGACGTCCCAACTCTTGTATTCAATATTCTGACCTTAAAACCTAGCATGCTGAATGCCTTCTTCACCACCCAGTCCACCTGCGACACCACCTTCAAGGAGCCGTGAACCTGTTCCATAGACCTGTTTGTTCTGTAATTCTCCCCAACCCCCTACCATTAACTGAGTAGGTCAATCCCTGATTTGATCGACCAAAATGCATCACCTCACGTTGATCCAAATTAAACTCCATCTGCCATTCATCGGCCCACTGGCCTAAGATGTTTAATAATCAGCTGAATCAACTGTTTTTTGTTCAGAGGGATGAAAGATTATGTCACTGGATTTGAATTCCAGGGGCCTGAACTAATCTTTGGGACAGGGAATAAATCCCACCATTCAAATTCACTGATTGAATAGATTTTCAGGGGGTTGACAAGCCAATGTTTATCCCATGTTAATAAATACTATGATCATATCTGTTTCCATAGAAACCAGTATAATTCAGAAGGAGGCCATTCACCCCATCGAGTCTGCACTGACACTCGAATCCTGCACCTCATTAATGAGAGGGGATTTCAGGGGTTGGAAGTGGGGGGCAGAGTTTCTCCATCGGACCCAATATTCCAGTGGAGGGCAGGTGCGTGAGCATTCGGAGGGTCAGTATATGTTCGTTGTGCCGAATGGTCTTCCTTTGCACTGTAGGGATTCTATGATTCTATGTCAGTAGCGGGCTGAGGCGGTGAAGCCCTTGCGTCATACTGTCCGCTCCCGACACCATGGAGAAATTCTGATCTCTCAAAGACTGGCGACCAAGGACTTGTAACAAAAAATAATGTATTTACTGTTTTTGCAGCTGCTCCAGGCTTGTGCTCTGAGCGCGATCCGGGGAGAACAGCTGATCATTGTGGATGCGTCATCACGTAACCACGGGACCATTCGGTCAGCACAGGTCTCCTTCTGTGCTGTCAGTTTCTCTGATTGAATTGCTTTACTCTGGATCTAGACTGGGAAGTTCGGAGCTGTTCCATGTAATGCAAAAATGAACTTCTGGGATATTTCCAATGTAACTGATTTTCTTCCGCAAACAATTGAATCAGTGGAATTGAGCGTTTAGGGAGCCGGGAATTTCGAGTCTCTCAAGGCTTCTCTCCAAATCCAATGGTCATTTTTAAGGCCGGTTCAACCACAAATCACATAAACACCGGGGCACCGTTCATCGCAAGAACTTCCTGGAGTGATTTCAGGCTGGTTTTATAATGTTTTATATCGACCACATTATTAATGAATGACCGACTGAACATAGCTGCGATCATCAAATGGTTAAGGTGTTGGACTTTCCCCAGAAGGTTCGATCCCTGCTCCCAGCGACCGAAGAATGAATCGGAATTTTAGGAAACTATGTGACACAAAGTTCGCTGCTTAGTATTTCTAAGCTGCTCAGGAGGAGGGTTACGGATGCTTTTGGAAGCAGCCCGGCTAGCTCAGTCGGTAGAACATGGGACTCTTAATTCCAGCGTCGTGGGTTCGAGCCCCACGTTGGGCGGCTCATTTTTATCTGAGAATGTTCAGGTGAACGAACTGTTTTGATAACAGGAACACAAGGTTCTGTCTCTGGACGAGGAATCCAGCCGCCTGAACTAATCTTTCGTGAGAAGATTTGATAAATCTGGGATTGGAATTTCGTCTCAGTAATGGCGGAGAAAAGTTCTGCTTCAGACGGATTATATTTCCACAACCGGGAACACATTTCCACAACAGGGGATGATTTGAGACAACCACAGTGAAGATCTGTCACCGGCAGAGTCACGGTTCCACGACAGAGAGAACAGTTACTCAGCAGAAAGCTCAGTTTCTCAGCAGAGAGAACAGTTACACAGCAGGGAGCTCAGTTACTCAGCAGATAGAACAGTTACACAGCAGAGAGCACTGTTACACAGCAGAGAGAACAGTTACAGAGCAGAGTACAGTTACGCAGCAGAGAGCACTGTTACACAGCAGAGAGAACAGTTACACAGCAGAGAGAACAGTTACACAGCAGAGAGAACAGTTACACAGCAGAGAGAACAGTTACACAGCAGGGAGCTCAGTTACACAGCAGGGAGAACAGTGACACAGCAGAAAGAACAGGTACACAGCAGAGAGAACAGGTACACAGCAGAGAAAACAGTGACACAGCAGAAAGCTCAGTTACTCAGCAGATAAAACAGTGACACAGCAGAGAGAACAGTTACACAGCAGAGAAAACAGTGACACAGCAGAGAGAGCAGTTACGCAGCAAAGAGCACAGTTACGCAGCAGAGAGCACAGTTACACAGCAGAGAGCTCAGTTACGCAGCAGAGAGCACAGTTACACAGCAGAGAAAACAGTGACACAGCAGAGAGAACAGTTACACAGCAGAAAGCACAGTTACTCAGCAGAGAGAACAGTGACACAGCAGAGAGAACAGGTACAGAACGGTGGCTTTGTGCTCGGCGTTTCTATTTACTTATTTTTGTATAAATAGAATACACTACTTTTCCAATTAAGGGCCAATTTAGCGTGGCCAATGCACATCTTTGGGTTGTGGGGGTGAAACCCACGCAGACATGGGAAGAATATGCAAACTCCACACGGGCAGTGACCCAGGGCCGGAATGAGGTTTCTATATATAAAGACTGGTCCCGTATGGTAACTAAGGGCAATTTAGCATGGCCAATCCACCTAATCCACGTCTTCGCACTGTGGGGAGAAAACCGGAGCACCCGGCGGAAACCCACGCAGACACGGGCAGAAGGTGCAGACTCCGCACAGACAGTGAATTGAACCTGGAACCCTGGCGCTGTGAACCACTTGTGCTGCCGTGATTTGTGTCCAGAGAAGATATTGCAGCGAATATATCAGTGGAGAACACGTGAAGAAATGAGAACGACATTTTAAGACCGTTTCACCATTGTGTGGAACTGATATATCAAATACAAAACCGCACGCTTGTGCACCCAGGTCACTGTCTGAATGCAATGTTTGCACGTAACCCCGATAAACCTTTGATTAATTTGCTGAACAAGAATTTCCCCATCTCTGCCTTGAAGGTAATCAATGATCTGCTTCCGCTGATTCCTGAGGCAGAGTTCCAGAGTCGCACAGCTCACTGAGAGTGAGAAATTTCCACATCTCCGTCCGAAAAGGGCGACATCCTTGTTTTTAACTGCCCACCACTTCTGGTCTCACCCACGAGCGGTGAGATCTTTCTAACATGACGCAAGCCGGTAATCGAAACTGGAGCCTTGGAGACGTGAAGATACTGTGCAAACCACTGTGCTACCGTGCTGCCCTAACAGTTGGTTCAATACTCTCAGATAGTAATATGGAAACGCCCAACTTGGTGCTCGATCGCACGACCCTGGGATGTGGAGTTTTACGCTCCACCAACTAAGCTGGCCGAGTTTCCTAATGGATTGGATTGGAATGGATTTGTTTATTGTCACGTGTACCGAGGTACAGTGAAAAGTATTTTTCTGCAAACAGCTCAACAGATCATTCAGTGCATGCAAGAAAAGGGAATTAAACAAAATTCAAGAAAATACAAGAAAACACATGAGAATACATAATAGGGCTTCACAAGATATGCAATGTAACTACATTTCCTTCATTACATGTTTTTAAGGTAAAGATAGATAGTTTTTTGAAGAATAAAGGATTTAAGGGTTATGGAGTTCGGGCCGGAAAGTGGAGCTGAGTCCACAAAAGATCAGCCATGATCTAATTGAATGGCGGAGCAGGCTCGAGGGGCCAGATGGCCTACTCCTGCTCCTAGTTCTTACGTTCTTATGTTCTTATAAGCATTGGCATCGGTTGAAACATACAGGGTGTAGTGTTAATGAGGTCAGTCAATAAGAGGGTCAATTAGGAGTTTGGTGACAGTGGAGAAGAAGCTGTTTTTGAGTCTGTTCGTCCGTGTTCTCAGACTTCTGTATCTCCTGCCCGATGGAAGAAGTTGGCAAAGTGAGTAAACCGGGTTGGAGGGATCCTTGATTATGCTGCCCACTTTCCCCCCAGCTGCGGGAGGTGTAGACGGAGTCCATGGATGGGAGGCAGGTTCGTGTGTTGGACTGGGTGGTATTCACGACTCTCTGAAGTTCCTTGCGGTCCTGGGCCGAGCAGTTGCCATACCAGGCTGTGATGCAGCCCGATAGGATGCTTTCTATAGTGCATCTGTAAAATTTGGTAAGGGTTAATGTGGACATGCAAAATTTCCTTAGTTTCCTGAGGAAGTATAGGCGCTGTTGTGCTTTCTTGGTGATAGCATCGACGTGAGGGGACCGGGAAAAGATTTTTGGTGATGTGCACCGCTAGGAATTTGAAACTGCTAACCATCTCCACCTCGGCTCCGTTGATGCTGACAGGGGTGTGCACAGTACTTTGCTTCCTGAAGTAGATGACCAGCTCTTTAGTTTTGCTGGCATTGAGGGAGAGATTGTTGTCGCTACACCACTCCAGTAGGTTCTCTATCTCCCCCCTGTATTCGGACTCGTCGTTATTCGAGATCCGGCCCACTATGGTCGTTTCGTCAGCAAAATTGTAGATAGAGTTGGAACCAAGTTTTGCCACGCAGTCGTCTGTGTACAGGTAGTAGAGTAGGGAGCTAAGCAGCCTTACGGGGCACCGGTATTGAGGACTATTGTGGAGGAGGTGTTGGTGTTCATTCTTACTGATGTTTGATGTTTGATAATGTTGGATGGAACTGCTCAAATATATAAACTGAGCGTGTAAATCTGAAATATCCGGAAAGAAATTACCAGCATCGTGATTTTGAGCGGAGTCACTTCCGGAACATTCCCACACAGAGATATATTCCTGAAAACAGCTGCAGATAACCTACCTGAGCCTGACGTGATTTGAACACGCAACTTTCTGATCTGGAGTCAGACGCGCTACCGTTGCGCCACAAGCCCAACTGCTGAGCAGTTAGTGTTTCCCCTCATAGATTCATGTTTTATTTTCACCCAACGGCGAAAAACTCAAAGAAGTCAGATTGAGGGATATTAAAGGGCCATGCAGTAAAGCAGCTGTACCACGTGGTTAAGGTGATGCACAATAGCCCATTGTGCTCTGTACGCGTGGCTTCAAATCCCATCCTCGTCTGTAACGTGTCTGTTGTGTTTCTGTTTGGGCCACTTCGTGAGCGCGAAGTAAAAATGCTGCGATTTTTAACTTTTGTTTGACGGCTGGTGGGGGTTGGGTGGGGGTGGGGGTGGGGGTGGGCTGGGGGCGGTTAATAGTCGAACACTGTCCATACTGAAACCCCGCAAAAAAATTGGTAAATTCTCATTTCATTCCCTGCCGGACCTGCGCATACATTCTGAGCGAAAAGTTGTTCCTCTTACTCAGGTAGTGGGGCAGAAATTTCCAACTTGTTTTTGCGATGGCCGGGAATCGAACTCGGGTCAACTGCTTGGAAGGCAGCTATGCTCACCACTATACCACCATCGCTCACTGGTTGGGTCTTTGTCCTTTTGCTTCTTTAGATTAATTTGAAAAACTGTTTCGGAACAAATACTTACTTTGCGTAAGTTATTTCACTCCAATTTAAAATGCTCCTGAATGAAAGTGTCCGTGTCGTCCGGCTCCCGTTCCGCCAGCAGATGACACCAGTCCACAATAAATGTAATTGTCTAATTATTTTTCATGTTCGATGTGTCATTACATAGGACACTTACTCTGGTCTGCGACCTTAACTTGTCCTTGTGCCCTGATGCTGCCATTTTCACCCTGTTTAAATAATCATAGAATGCCTCCAGTGCAGAAGGTGGCCATTCGGCCCATCGAGTCGGTACCGACCCTCGGAAAGACCACCCGATTTCGTCCTAATCGCACCGAACCTTTCGAATACGTCAGGCTGGCCGAGTTCAGGTCGCAGTCTCCTCTGGAAGTATTGGCTCGAATTCCACACCTGACATTGACTTTTCCTCCGCGGGGCACCATCCAAACCTGGAACCCCTCCCGAACAGCACTGTGTGTGTACATACACCATATGGACTTGCAGCGGTTCCTGAATCACACACCCCCCCCCCCATCCATCATTCTCAAGGTCAATTCATGATAGGACGTAATAGAACATAGAACATAGAACAGTACAGCACAGAACAGGCCCTTCGGCCCTCGATGTTGTGCCGAGCCATGATCACCCTACTCAAACCCACGTAACCCGTATACCCGTAACCCAACAATCCCCCCATTAACCTTACACTACGGGCAATTTAACATGGCCAATCCACCTAACCCGCACATCTTTGGACTGTGGGAGGAAACCGGAGCACCCGGTTTTTGGCCGAATCAGCGACAGCCACAGCCAGAGATATCTGCAATAACCCTCAGAGCAGGAAAGACAACTCATTGTCCTTTGACCCAAAAACAAAATACTGCGGATGCTGCAAATCTGAAACAAAGACAGAAAATGCTGGAAATATTCAGCTGACCCGGCAGCTCTGTGTAGAGAGAAACAGGTCATTGCAATGAAAGGTCAGGATGTGAAATGGTAACTATTTCTCTTTTCACAGATACTACAGATCCCTAAAGTATACCAGTGTTTATAGAATTATAGAATTGACAGTGCAGAAGGAGGTCATTCGGCCCATCGAGTCTGCACCGGCCCTTGGAAAGAGCACCATCTCCTGGAAAGATCCACCCCAACCCCAAAAGCTGGGCTCCGAACCCGGGACCTCTCGCATTTTACCGCAAATGAAAGTCACTAAGCGAGAATCATACCCCTAGACCAACGAGCCGAACTGCTGTTCTTTGGGGTTAGTTGAACATCGTCACACTCTGTAACTTAGTGCGTGAAAGTGTCTGTTCCCCAAAGAAAAATATGGATTAAAATCCCAGCCCAGCTATATTCCGTTTGACCATCTGTGCGATTGACAACTTCCATAACAGTGGGAAATGTATTGGATTTCTAGTCGAAAAGTATGCCTTTTGCAGGTTTCAATTCACTGGAATATCTATAGAGATTGTAACGCGAGGACTGATTTCAGCTGTCATCATCCAGTTGTTAAATCTTTCCACTAGAAATCCATTGGATTTTCCCCATTGACTAGAGTGCTGCTGCCAGAGGATCTGTTCAGTGTTTTCAAAAATGTTTTATTTTGAATCCTCTATGTCCAGAGAATTGTGACGCTGAAATTGCTCACACTTCTCTCCATTGTTATCTGTTCTGCAGGTATTGACTGTACCGACTAATGGAGCCATGCTCACAGGGCTGTGAGAGAGGCTTTCTTTCAGGTTGTTGGCCTCCTTTGGTCCATCACCAGCAACTGGATGTCTGCAGAGTACCTCGGAATGTCGAACCCCTCTTCCCAAGATGGAATTAATCAGGGACAAGGTGTGAGTTGAAGAGCAAATCAACGGTCTGAAGATTGGGTCTGAGATTCCTGGAGTTTTGTGAAGTGAACAAGTTGGTGGAGCAATGTGACAATAGCAGGATAGGAGTTTGGGATATTATCCAGTCTGTGCTGCGGGGCTGCGGGAAGTAAGTTGTCTTGTCTGCCCACCAAAGCTGAATGTTAGGATTGAGGCGGTGATCAGATTCCGAGATGAGAGTGAAATCCTTTCACTGAGTTTCAAGTTTACAGTGAGGTTGAGGGTCTTGAGTTACAGGAAGATATAGACGGGATGGTCAAATGGGCAGAAAAGTGGCTGATGGATTTTAACGCTGAAAAATAAGATATGATGCCTTTGGTCGGGGATTTTCGCAGTAACTTCATTGCAGTGTTAAGATAAGCCTCTTTGTGACAATAAAGAATATTATATTATTTTGGATTAATGTGAATGGCCTGACACTGGGAAGTCCTGCGGAACAAAGGGGCCTTGGACTGTTTGTCCATAGATCTCTGCAGGCAGAAGGGCAGGTTAATAGGCTGCTGGAAAAGGCATCTGAGATATTTGTCTTTATCAATCGGGGCATAGATTACAAAAGCAGACAGGTCACGTTGGAGTTGTATAGAATGTTGGTGAGGTCACAGCTGGAGTACCGTGTGCAATTCTGGTCACCATATAACAGGAAATATGTGACTGCACTGAATGGGGTGCAGAGGTGATTCAGCCGGTTGTTGTTTGGGATGGAACATTTAAGATATGAAGAGAGGTTGGATACGCTTGATTTTTTTTCTCTTGCAGGAACAGAGATGACTGAGGGGTGATCTGATCGAGGTGCACAAGATTATGATAGGTATAGACAGAGCGGATATGGAGCACCTGTCCCCCTCACGAGAAGGGTATGTCACGAGGGGACATTGCATTATTCTGTGATTTTGTTACAGATCAGATCTTGAAGGATTTGCTGCCGTATTCCCAGGCGGCGGTGGTCCAATTCTTAGAGCAAAAGCTTCCATCGAGGACGGGGTTCTCAATAGGAACAAACTGGAGGTCTGGGATGTTAGAAACTGCTGAACACTGATTCACTTTTATTCATTGTTGTGTCTCAGAATAAACACGTGGATTGTAGCTGTCCAAAAAAACAAAAATAGAGTTCGGAAGTTTCTGGCCAGTAAGTTCACAATGTCCACCATACACCACTCATCATCCTCAGCTGCATCACATCTGGTCCACATTTCCTCAGCAGAGAGCACAGTTTGACAGCAGAGAACACAGTCCCACAGCAGAGAGCACATTTCCACAGGAGAGATGGCAGTTTCCCAGCGGAGTGCCCAGTTCACAGCAGAGATCATATTCCACAGCAGAGAGCAGTTACACAGTATAGAGATCTCGGCTCCACAGTAGAAATCACAGTTCAGCGGGAGAGAATATACTTAAATTTCGGAAAGCAGTTTAATTAACGTCAGGGGAAACCTTTCAATAACAGAGCGAAGATGCAGAGAACACAGTTACACAAGAGGAAAGAGGGTAGATTTTAGGAGGGAACACTTTCTATATATGATCAGACAGTCGATTCTCCTTTGCGTGTGTGTTATCTTGTGTAAGGTGACAGTGTCCTGCTGCTGTTGTGTGGTTGTGTGTGTTTTCCATTGTTGGTGAGTTATACAGTGGAATTGTGCCGCCAGGGTGCGCTGTCGAGAACATGTGCTCCTGATGAACAACATTGCGGAAGTCCAGAATTGTATCCTTTCAATCGAGAGCAGAGTGGCGCAGCGGAAGCGTGCTGGGCCCATAACCCAGAGGTCGATGGATCGAAACCATTCTCTGCTAGTTATTTTTTTACTTTCCGGTGCAGTAGAAAGAAACATTCAGCTGCTCGCCACAAATCTGTCTGATCTGACATTTCTTTACAGGACACCGTTTTGTTTTACTCGGCTTCCCCCTTCCAGCAAACACTTAATATGTGCAATCAATGTCTGGAATGACATTTACTCTGACAGGGACACACGCTGTAAATGTTGCAAACACCCACAATCTCAGGCTTTCCATGACTGCACAATGTTTAGCACCATTCACAACTCCTCTGTTAATGAAACAGTCCATGTCCAAATGCACCAACCTGGACAATATCCAGGCTTGGGCTGAAATGTTCCAGGAAAAGACCATTCCCATACCAGCCTCCCCGAACAGGCGCCGGAACGTGGCGACTCGGGGCTTTTCACAGTGACTTATTTTGAAGCCTACTTGCGACAATAAGGGGTTTTCATATTTTCATATTTCATAATAAGTGAGAATGTAACCATCACCCCTTGACATTCACAGGAATTACCATCACTGAAACCCTACTCCCAACATCTTACTGATTGCGTTTGGCCAGGAACTGAACTGCTCATATAAATACTGCAGCTGCAAGGCAGGTCAATGACTCGGACTCCTGTGGCGAGTCACTCACTCCCTGGCTCCCCAAACCCTGTCGACACGGCATAAATCAGGAATGTAATGGAATAATTTCCATTTCCTTAAATTGTTGCAATTTCAACAACACTGAATAAGTTTGACACCATCTAGGACAAGGCATCCCGCTTGATCGGCATCCCATCTGTAAACCCTCACTCGCTCCACCACTGATGCAGATTGGCAGCGTGTATACCAGCTACAGGATTCACTGCAGGAAGTCACCAAGGCTCCTTTGGCAACACCTTCCAAACCCACATCCACCACCATCTAGAGAGGGACAAGGGCGGCTGACACAGAGCGACACCACGACCTGGAGGCTCTCCTCCAGCCACTCACCATCCTGTTTTGGAAATATATCGCTGTCACTTCACTGTAGCTTGATAAATTATTTCGTTGATACAATGTATCTGTCTCTGTGTATATCTGTGTGTGTGCACATATGTGTTTATTTATATGTATATGTATTTGAGAATATGTGTGAATGTTTATGTGCCTGTGTGAATATACTTGTGTGTGCGGGTATGTACTACTGTGTGAGTATAATGTGTGTGGCTCTGTATACTGTGTGTACACGTGTATATATATAACTGTGTGTGTGTATACCTGTGTGTGTATGTTTCTGTGTACGTGTGTGTGTATAATTTGTGTGGGCCTGTATACTGTGTGTGTATCTGAGTGTATACGTGTGTGTATTGGTGTGTATGTGTATACCTGTCTGTGTATGCGCGTGCAGTCTTCCATTTGTATGTCATTATTGTTTCCTCTCTGAGAGTCTTTAACCATTTCTAAATCTCTCAGAGGTACAATTGTTGAGTCTGTTTCTTTTTGCGACTGCTATTGATGAGTGAGTACAGTGCCTTTCAGCATCTTACTCTCAACAACTGTTTGAGAATTATCCTGAATCGGTCATGTTCCAGGACTCAGTGTGAGGATGGATTGTAGTATGAACATGTGTTTGAGGATTATCCTGTACTTGTCAGGCTCTGTGGCTCAATGTGAGGATGCGAATCAGAATGTGACCTTTCAATCTCAGGGACAGTTTATAAGTTTGCATTCATTCCACGTACGTTTCCAGCACAGAAAGAGACCATTGCTGTGGGAGTTTTTAAGCAAACAATGTGTGATAGTTTTGGACCGGCATTTAATATCAAACACAATTGCGAAAGATAATGTAACCTTCAATCTGATACTGGATTGTTCTGGAATTTTAACTCAAGATGCTCACATTGATTTGATCTGTGATACTCAGTCTGATTCTGAGTCAGAATTCTGACATGAATGTAAAATGGACCACAGTCTGGAATTGCGGCAGTGTCTTCCATCTGGAACAGATTGAGTGAGGATTTTGGAATAGTTTGCAAGTTACAGCTCAGTTCTCAAGTCATCGAAGTTATATTGTATCATTTATTTTCATAAATTAGGTGAGTTTTAAATGAGAATCAGAATTTATATCTTTGTCACATTCAGCATATCTCAATCTGAGAATGGAGCTGATATTTGGGTTTGCATCTAATGTATTTGTGAGGACACACTCTGGGGATTAGTACAGCCACCCATGATGTGAGTGATGTGACGCGTATTTAACTCGAATCTCAGAGTACATTATTAAGGTTAATTGTGTAATTCTTAACCGGAAACCAGTTTTCTCTGATATTGATTATTTCACTAAGCCTGCTCCATTGTGGAACTGATACAGTGAGGATGAGAGTGGGTGAGAATTTGCACTGGGATTTATGGGGCCTCCTGTCAGTGGTACTGAGTTAGGGTGACATGGACACAGCGTCTGTCTCTCCTGCTGTTTGATTGATGTGTTGGAAATGTGTCTCTGGAACTATTTCTGCTGCCTGAGACTGTGGAACTGATGACCTGTCTGTGTCTCTGTGCTCTGTCACTGACAATGTCCGAAATGTGTGTGAGGAGCTGGCGACACACTTCCCTGTAACTTGTGTGGAGCAGACGTCACATTTATTCATGTTCAGAATATTTTTGTATTTGTCTGTGGATACAAATTATATTTGATAACTTAAGTGCAGTCAAGAATTAACCAATCACAGGCCAGGGAGAAAAATCTGGAGGTTTTGATTGGCTGACATTTTCAAATTCGAAACTCCCGCCAATTTCGGTTCAAGAAAATCCCAAATAACGGAACGGATCATTGTTCAGGAAACTATTTGAATCTCACACTTTGTGATCTGTTTATTGGATTTTCCCTCCCAAAATCCTGGCTCTATTTTAGGAACAGTTTGAATTTGTCAGTCTCTTATCTGTAACCGGCGGTAATAAAACCCCGTTCAGCAATTTAAAACGGAGCAAATCTCATCTCTCTGCATAAGCAGAAACATAGAGAAAAGGGCTGATTTCTGAGCCTCTCTCCTGAAAGCGGCCGGGAGTGTCGCACTGGTAAGTTTGGAGAGAATCCCCGACTCTATGCCGCCGGTGGAACAGGCAGCTTTGTGTCCGGAGAATAGGGAGGGCCGGGGAGAGGCAGATCTTAAAGCGCTGCAATGGACACAGGTCCTGTGTGTGCTCAAATCTCGCTAATTCCGTCCCCTGGGAAACTGCGGAATAAACACATCAGCCCGAAAATAACCTCTTCATTCCCGCCTTTACTCTGTTCCGGGAGCGGGAACCAGGTCACCCGAGAGAAACAAAATAATAATTTCCTGATGAATTCAACTCACCAATTGTTAAACTTTGAATATATTTATCATTAAATTTATATAATTCACTTCTGAAATTGTGTTTCTCCTCATTATCCGTCACAAATACCAGACTGGGTTTAAAATCCGCTCTCACTTCAGTTTGAGTGTCTATTCTGTGTGAAACTGTGACGGGTGGGTATGAAGCCACATTCACAACATTCTGGAACGGAACAAATCTCTATCCTCCACAAAGAGATTTCTCATGAAGTCAATGCGGGAAAACATGGTGCAGCTTTTTCACAGAGATTGTGGGTGGCTCTTAAAAGAGCCGTTGTGGTTTTCAGTCCATTGTGCAGTTTTACTTGGAGCTGGTGTACTTCGTGAGCGCCTTTGTCCCTTCCGACACGGCGTACTTGGCCAGTTCCCCGGGCAGCAGCAGGCGCACGGCGGTCTGGATCTCCCGGCAGCTGATGGTGTGGCGCTTGTTGTAATGGGCCAGGCGGGAAGCCTCACCCGCGATACGCTCGAAAATATCGTTGACGAACGAGTTCATGATGCTCATGGCCTTGGAGGCGATGCCGGTGTCGGGGTGAACCTGCTTCATCGCTTTGTAGATGTAGATGGAGTAACTCTCCTTCCTCGACCTTCGCCGCTTCTTGCCGCCCTTTACTGCCGGTTTCTTAATGACTTTCTTGGCTCCCTACTTGGGCACAAGGTGAACGCGCAGGCGCCGCACAGACAGCTCGCTGGAGCTGTGAAGCGACTGTTCTAACCACTGTGCTATTGTGCTGCCACTTTTGATTGCAAGTACAAAGTCACAGCCACTCCGCTAACTGAACTGCTTTTAACAGGACAGTCATTGACAATTTGTTCGATATATAGCATTATAAACCCAGCCTGAAATCACTCCAGGAAGTTAGTGCTTTCATGCGATGTCCGGAGTCCCAATCTGTCTGTGAGAAGGGATAGAAAAAGGCCATTGGATTTGGAGACCAACACTTGAACTATTGGAAAATCTCAGCTTCCGAAACGCACTGTTCGTCTGATTACATTATTTGTGCAACAATATCAGTTACATTGGAAGTATGGTGGAAATTCAACTGTTATTGAAAACATTGTGGAAAGTCCGTGAAGAAGTTGTGTATTTACTGCGGAGCATTAAACAACCAATCAGAAAATGTGCCAGCTTGCACCTGACTAAATGTAACCAGCTCCGATGCCTTTAAATTCCACATTCACGAAATCAGTGAATTTTAATTTCACCAGCTGCCGTCCTGGGATTTATTCTCTGTCCCAAAGATTATTGCTGTCCCCTGGATTCCCAATCCAGTGTCATAACCTTTCACCCCGTGAACAAACAGCAGATCATTCAGCAAATCATTAAACATCATCCTGAGGAGATTAGAATTCATTCCACAGGATTGGATTGAATCGATTGGCACACAACATTTTGTTCTAATTGGAGCATCGATTATTTGTCCAGATCAAACAGATAGTGTGGACTGCTTAGCATCTAAACAAAGCACCAAGATGAGAGATAATTGAACGAACAGAATAGCAAGAAAGTAAGGTCTGAGAAAATCCCGGCCATGTTTGGAAGGATAGGAAGAATGTAAATAGCAGAGAATAGCCTCGATTCCTCGACTCCGATTAGATACAGCACGTCGCTCAGATCTTGGACTCTCAATATCTTCGGGTGAGGAACAGGACGGCGGCAGTTCGGTCTTTGTTGATTGGAGCAAACTGATCAATGCAGCAATGCGAAGCTCCTTAACCCCGAGCGGCACGGATAGGGATGGCACTCAGATACAGGACTCTAGCTGGCGATCAAAAGTAGGAAAAGAATATCTTGTTTGAAATGAAATGACGATGAAGATAGAATTTAAGTCGATTTGTGAACGGATCTTAGATTCGACTTCAATGCATCAGGATGCCCGCGCGGTCAAAGGTGCCGCGTTCAGATCGCAATCGTTTCTGGAAGCGAGGGTTCGAACCCCACTCCTATCGTTTTCTTTGCCTACAAGAGGTTAAATTTCTACAGCAAGATTTTCAACCACAGGAAGATCCAAGTCCTCCAATTCAATGGAAAAGCGTTGGTCCCAGGACATGAGATTCCTGCTAAAATACGCACAGCAAGACCCGACAGGCGGCAGCCCAGTTAATGATTCGATAATCTCCTTCAGTGACTCTGGTTGAGGAATTAATATTGAGCCCAGGACTTCCGGTAAAATTCGTCTTCTCTTGTTGTAAATAGTCTGGCTGGTTGGATTGTTCACATCCGTCCGAGAGTGGAAGTTGGGAACTCGGTTTCTGTTGTGATTTATTGTTCGATAATGCTTTATTTCCTTATTGTGAGCCATCCACGAACATCAGTATGTATCTATATTGCTCCTCTGTGGGGTACGACTGGATAACGTTTCCAATCCAGATTTGACAAAGGATCACCTGGACTCGAAACGTTAGTTGTTTTCTCTCCCTGCACATGCTGTCAGACCTGCTGAGACTTTAAAGCATTTTCACTGTGGTTCCCTATTTGTGAGCTTTACAATGTTGTAATGTGTCATGCTGTCTCCTGGATTCCTGGGACGAATGTCGGGATGAGCCAGCAAGAAAGATTCTGGTAGGTATTTGCTGCAAAGCAAACAGGAACGTGCGTTATGATTACTTTTGATGAGAGGGAGAATGTAAATAGCCGAGATTAGCACCGTTTCCTCGACCTCGGCGTAACGGCCCAGCACGCTTCCGCTGCGGCACTCTGCTCCCTTAACCAGGAGCTGCGTCATTACTGCCCTTCGGTAGCCAGGCAACTATTCACTTTCTCATTTGTTCATTTGTTCCTCCAACAAGAACAGACGTTTGAGCACACTGATTCTGGTCTGCATAGTTCAGATATTTTACTTTCGTGCTGAATGGTTGTTCTGTGAAGGCGATGTTATTTCTCTGTGACGTTGTTCTGATGGGAAAGTGGGGAGTGACTGGAATCACCTTCACAGAAGGAAGTTCGGGGCGGCAGTTTCACATATCTGGCACCATTGATCAACCTGTTACTGATTTCTTCAAACTTTGCCTCATGTACGACTACGGAGTGCATCAACCACGAGCAGAGTGGCGCAGCGCAAGCCCGGTGAGCCCATAACCTAGAAGTCGATGGGTCAAAACCATCCTCTGCTATTTATTTTCTCACTCACACCAAAAGCAAACAAGTCGCGAGCACCCAGCAGAACATCCGCCTTCTTCTTTATTAGCATCAAACTTTTGCTTTCAGTCTGATCCGCTCTTTGACACCTGTTCTTCAGCTACCCATAGTACAGTCGAGGTGACTAAGTTGACTTCTCCCAAAGAATCATCTGACGCCTCCACTGGATGAATGTTCTCCTGTTTGGGTATTGGTGGATTTCTTCGGCTACTTGTCTGTGAAAGCAGCACCGGAAGCAGCTGTGGAGAGAGATTTCAGTCGCCAGAATGTAATTCTCCAATTGGATACGTCACGTCGCTCAGATCTTCGACTCTCAATATCTTCCTGTGAGGATCAGAAAGAGTGGGAATTTGGTCCTTGTTGATTGGAGCAACGTGATCAATGCAGCAATGAGAAGCTCCTTTCCCCATGCGGCTTGGACAGGGATGTGACTCTGGCTGGGGTTCAAAAGTAGGAAAAGCAGATGTTGTTGGAATAGAAATGACGATGAGGATTGAATTTAAGTCGATTTGTGCACGGATCTTAGTTTAAACTACAGCGCATCAGGATGGCCGAGCGGTCTAAGGCGTTGCGTTCAGGTCGCAGTCTCCTCTCAAGACGTGGGTTCGAATCCCACTCCTGATATTGAGTAACCCCCACGGGGTTAGATTTCTCCGGCTGTACTTTCAACCTCAGAAAGATAGAAAATCTCCCTCTCAAAGGCAAAGCTTTGTTCTCAGGAGATTCCTGCTTAAATACGCACAGCAAGTCCGGCAGGCGAAAGCCCAGTGAATGACTCGATATTCTCCTTCAGTGACTCTGGTTGACGAATTAATATTGATCCCAGGACTCCGGGTGAAATTCGACTTCACTTGTTGTAAATAGTCTGGCTGGTTGGATTGTTCACATCCGCCCGAGAGGGGAAGTTGGGAACTCGGTTTCTGTTGTGATTTATTGTTCGTTAATGCTTTATTTCCTTATTGGTAGCCATTCACGGACATCAGTATGTATCTATATTGCTCCTCTGTGGGGTACTACTGGATAACGTTTACAATCCAGATTTGACAAAGGGTCACCTGGACTCGAAACGTTAGTTGTTTTCTCTCCCTACACATGCTGTCAGACCTGCTGAGACTTTAAAGCATTTTCCCTCTGGTTCCCTATTTGTGAGCTTTACAATGTTGTAATGTGTCATGCTGTCTCCTTCATTCCCGGGACTAATGTCGGGATGAGCCAGCAAGAAAGATTCTGATAGGTATTTGCCGGAACGCAAACAGGAATGTGCGTTAGGGAGAATGTAAATAGCCGAGAATAGCCCCGTTTCCTCGACCTCGGTGTAACGGCCCGGCACACTTCCGCTGCGGCATTCTGCTCCCTTAACCAGGAGCTGCGACATTACTGCCCTTCGGTAGCCAGACAACTCTTCACTTTCTCATTTGTTCTTTCAGCAAGAACACACGTTTGAGCAGACTGATTCTGGTCAGTATAGTTCAGATATTTTACTTCCGTGCTGAATGGTTGTTCTGTGAAGGTGCTGTGATTTCTTTTGTGACGTTGCTCTGATGGGAAACTGGGGAGTGACTGGAATCACCTTCATAGAAGGAAGTTCGGGGCGGTAGTTTCACCTCTCTGGCACCATTGGTCAACCTGTTACTGATTTCTTCAAACTTTGCCTCAAGTCCGACACGCGACATATCAACCACGAGCAGAGTGGCGCAGTGGAAGCGTGCTGGGCCCATAACCCCGAAGTCGGTGATTCGAAACCATCCTCTGCTATTTATTTTCTCATTCACACCAAAAGCAAACAAGTCGCAATCACCCAGGAGCACATCAGCCTTTTACTTTGTTATAATCAAACTTTTGCTTTCTGTCTGATCCGCTCTTTGACACCGTTTCTTCAGCTAGCCACAGTACAGTCGAGGTGACTCAGTTGACTTGTCCCAGAACACTCTTCTGCCGCCTCCACTGGATTAACGTCCTCCTGTTTGGACACTGGAGGGGTTCTTCGGCTACTTGTCTGTGAAAGCAGCAAGGTAGCAGCTGTGGAGAGACAATCCAGTCGCCAGGTTGCAACGCTCCAATTGGATACCGCATGTTGCTCGGATCTTAGACTCTCAATACCTTCTTGTGAGGATGAGGTCGGGCGGAAATTCGGTCCTTGTTGATTGGAGCAAACTGATCAATGCAGCAACAAAAAGCTCCTTCAGCCCCTGCGGCTTGGGGAAGGATGGCACTCAGATACAGGACTCTTTCTGTGGCTCACAAGTAATAAAAACACATATAGATTCTAATTAAATGACGATGAAGATAGAATTAAAGTCGAGTTTTGCGCGGAGCGTACCTTCCGCCGCGCAGTGTCAGGGTGGTTGAGCATTCTAAGACGCTGTGTTGAAGTCGCAGTCATTTCTGGAAGCGTGGGTTCGAATACCACTCCAGACATTGACTTTTCCTCCACGAGATTACAGTTCTCCAGCAAAATGTTAAATCCCAGGAATATCCAATACCACCCATTCAATGGGGAAGCGGTGGCTTCAGGACATGAGATTACTGCTAAATTTCGCACAGCAAGAACCAACAGGTAAAAGCCTAGTTAATTACTGCGTAATCGGCACGGTGACTGGCTGAGGAATAAATATTGATTCCTGGACTCCGGGGAAAAATCGTCTTCTCTTGTTGTAAAAAGTGTGGCTGGTTGGATTGTTCACATCCGTACATGAGGGGAAGATGGGAGCTGGGTTTCTATTGTGATTTATTACTCGATAATGCTTTATTTCCTTATTGGTCTCCTGTGAGCTATTACTGGAAAACGTTGTCTATCTATTTTGTCCGTCTGCGGGGTCCTACTGGAACGCGCTTCAGTCCATCTTAGACAACGGGTCACCTGGACTCGAAACGATAGCTCTTCTTTCTCCACAGTTGCTGCCAGACATGTTGATATTTTACATCATGTTCTCTGTGGTTCCCTGTTTGTGACCTTCACAAAGTGTCATGCTGTCTCCTTCATTCCCGGAATAATGTCAGGATGAGACTGCATGAAATATTCTGATAGGTATTTGCTGCAAAGCAAACAGGAATGTGCGTCATGTTCACTTTTGGTGTGATGGAGAATGTAAATAGCCGAGAATAGCCCCGTTTCCTCGACCTCGGGGTAATGGCCCAGCACGCTTCCGCTGCGGCACTCTGCTCCTCAAACCAGGAGCTGCGACATCACTGCCCTGCGGTAGCCAGACAACTATTCACTTCCTCATTTGTTCTTTCAGCAAGAACGCACGTTTGAGCGCACTGATTCTGGTCAGCATAGTTCAGATATGTTACTGTCGTACTGAATGGTTGTTCTGTGAAGGTAACGTGATTTCTTCTGTGACATTGTTCTGATGGGAAAGTGGGGAGTGACTGGAATTACCTTCACAGAAGGAAGTTCGGAGCGGCACTTTCAGCTCCCTGTGAACATTGATCGACCTGTTACTGATTTCTTCAAAATTTGCCTGACGTCCGGTCCGACGGAGAGTTAACCAGGAGCAGAGTGGCACAGCGGAAGCGTGCTGGGCCCATTATCCCGAGGTGGATGGATTTAAACCATCTTCTGCTATTTGTTTTCTCACTCATACCAAAAGCAAACAAGTCGCTTTTGCCCAGCAGATCACCCTCCTTCTTCTTTATTGGCATCTAACTCTTGCTTTCAGTCTGATACCCCCTTTGACACCTGTTCTTCGGCTACCCACAGTACAGTTGAGGTGACTAAGTTGACTTCTCCCATTCACTTTTTTGCCGCCTCCACAGGATGAGCGTTCTCCTGTCAGGACTCTGGCTGGGGTTCAAAAGTAGGAAAAGCATATCTTGTTTGAAATGAAATGAGATGAAGATCGAATTTAAGTCGATTTGTGCACGGATCTTAGCTCTGACGATAACGCACAGGATGGCCGAGCGGTCCAAAGCGCTGCGTTCATATCGCAGTCTCCTTTGAAGGTGTGGGTTCGAATATCGGTCCTGATATTGAGTTTCCTTTAACGAGGTTACTTTTCTCCGGCTGTTTATCAACATCAGGAAGATCCAATATCTTCCAAAGGAAAAGATTTGTTCCTAGGACATGAGATTTCTGCTCTCATACGCACAGCAAGACCCCAAAGGCAAAAGCCCAGTTAATGACTCGATAATCTGCTTCAATAACTCTGGTTGAACAATTAATATTGATCCCAGGACTCCACGTAAAATTCGTCTTCTCTTGTTTGTAAATAATCTGCCTGGTTGGATTGTTCACATTCGTCCGAGGGGGGAAGTTGGGAACTCGGTTTCTATTGTAATTTATTGTTGAAGAAAGCATTGACAAAGGATCACCTGGACTCGGAACTCTCTCCCTGCAGATGCTGTCAGACCTGCTGACATTTTAAAGCATTTTCTCTGTGGTTCCCTATTTGTGAGCATTGCAATGTTGTAATCTGTCATGCTGTCTCCTTCATTCCCGGGACTAATGTCAGGATGCGACTGCAAGAAATATTCTGATTGGTATTTGCTGCAAAGCAAACAGGAATGCGCGTTATGTTTACTTTTGGTGTGAGGGAGAATGTAAATAGCCGAGAATAGCCCCGTTTTCTCGATTCTGGTCAGCATAGTTCAGGTATTTTACTTTCGTGCTGAATGGTTGCTCTGTGTATGTGAAGTGATTTCGTCTGTGACGTTGTTCTGATGGAAAAGTTGGGAGTAACTGGCATCATCTTCACAGAAGGAAATTCGGGGCGGCAGTTTCACCTCTCTGGGAATATTGATCGACCTGTTACTGATTTCTTCAAAATCTGCCTCATGTCCGGTCCCGCAAAGATTCAACTGCGAGCAGAGTGGCGCAGCGGGGGCGTGCTGGGCCCATAACCCAGAAGTCGATGGATCGAAACCATCCGCTGCTATTTATTTTCTCACTCACACCAAAAGCAAACAATTCAATTTTACCCAGCAGAACATCTGCCTTCTTCTTTATTAGTATCAAAGTTTGACTTTCAGTCCGATCCGCCCTTGACACCTGTTCTTCAGCTACCCACAGTACAGTCGATGTGACTAAGTTGACTTCTCGCAGAACTCTCTTTTGCCGCCTCTACTGGTAAAACGTTCTCCTGTTTCGACACTGGAGGGGTTCTTTGGCTTCTTGTCTGTGAAAGCAGCACCGGAAGCAGCTGTGGAGAGAGATTCCAGTCACCAGTCTGCAACTCTCCAATTGCATACTTCACGTCGTTCAGATCTCAAACTCTCAATATCTTCTGGTGAGGAACAGGTGGAGCGGGAATTCGGTCCTTGTTGATTGAGGGAAACTGATCAATGCAGCAATGAAAAGCTCGTTAACCCCCAGCGGCTTGGACAAAGATGGCACTCAGATACAGGACTCTGGCTGGGGTTCAAAAGTAGGAAAAGCATATCTTGTTTGAAATGAAATGACGATGAATTTAGATGTGGAGATGCCGGCGTTGGACTGGGGTGAGCACAGTAAGAAGTCTTACAACACCAGGTTAAAGTCCAACAGGTTTGTTTCAAACACGAATTTTCGGAGCACAGCTCCTTCCTCAGGTGGTTGGCGATGTATGTTCCAGCAACATTTATATAGACAAAGTCAGAGATGCTGGACAATGCTTGGAATGTGAGCATTTGCAGGTAATCGAATCATTACAGATCCAGGGAGAGGGATAATCACAGGTTAAAGATGTGTGAATTGTCTCAAGCCAGAACGGTTGGTGGGATTTTGCAAGTCCAGGCCAGATGGTTTGGGGTGGATGCAATGCGACATGAATCCAAGATTCCTGTTGAGGCCGCACTCATGCGTGCAAAACTTAGCGATAAGTTCTAGCACGGCAATTCTGCGTTGTCGCGTGTCCTGAAGACCGCCTTGGAGAACGCTTATGCAGAGATCAGAGGCTGAATGCCCTTGACTCCTGAAGTGTTCCCCGACTGGAAGGGAATATTCCTGCCTGGTAATTGTCGCACGATGCCCGTTCATTCGTTGTCGCAGTGTCTGCATGGTCTCGCCAATGTACCACGCTTCAGGACATCCTTTCCTGCAGTGTAAGAGGTAGACTACATTGGTCGAGTCACACGAATATGTGCCGCGTACCTGGTGGGTGGTGTTACCACGTGTAATGTTGGTATCCAAGTCGATTATGTGGCATGTTTTGCAGAGATTGCCCTGGCATGGTTGTGTGGTCGCTGTTCTGAAGGCTCGGTAATTTGCTGCAAACAAATTGCAGCAATTGTTTGCGCCGTTGTTTGAAGGCCAGAAGTGGGGGTGTGGGTATGACCTTGGTAAGATGTCCATCTTCATTGATGATGTATTGAAGGCTGCAAAGAAGATGTCGTAGTGTCTCCGCCCCAGGAAAGTACTGGACGACGAAAGGTACTCTGTCAGTGGTGTCCCGTGTTTGTCTTCTGAGGAGGTCGGTGCGGTTTTCTAATGTGGCACGTTGGAACTGTCGATCGATGAGTCGAGCGCCATATCCCGTTCGTACGAGAGCATCTTTCAGCATCTGTAGGAGTCTGTTACACTCCACCTCGTCTGAGCAGATCCTGTGTATGCGAAGGGCTTGTCCATAGGGGATGGCTTCTTTAATGTGTTTCGGGTGAAAGCTGGAGATGTGGAGCATCGTGAGGTTGTCTGTGGGCTTGCGGTAAAGCGAAGTGCTAAGGTGACCATCCTTGATGGAAATGAATGTGTCCAAGAATGTAACAGAATTTGGAGAATAGTCCATGGTGAGTCTGATGGTGGGATGGAATTTATTGATCTCATCGTGCAGTTGTTTCAGTGATTCTTCGCTGTGGGTCCAAAGGAACAAAATGTCATCGATGTGTCTGGTGTATAACATCGGTTGCAGGTCCTGTGTGGTGAGGAAGTCTTGTTCAAAGTTGTGCATGAATATGTTGCAATGAGGAATTAATACTCACCTAGGACTCCGGATAAATTTCCTCTTCACTTCTTGGAAATAGTCTGGCTGGTTGGATTGGCGAGGTGACGAGATTGAATTCACCCAGAATCCTTTTCCGTCTCCTGTCCTGGATGAATTTCCTTCTGTTTTGACACGGGAGGAGTTATTTGTCCACTTGTCTGTGAAAGCAGCACCAGAAGCAGCTGTGGAGAGAGTTTCCAGTCGCCAGGATGCAATTGTCTAATTGGATCCATCACGCCGCTCAGATCTCAGACTCTCAATACCTTCGTATGAGGAACAGGTCGGCGTCAGTTCCGTCTTTGTTCAATGGAGCAAACAGGAAAAGCACATCTAGTTTGAAATGAAATGGCGATGAAGAAAGAATTTAAATCGATTTGTGCACGTAGCATATCCTTTGCTCTGACGCGTCAGGATGGCCGAGCGGTCGAAAACGCAGCGTGAAGGTCGTAACTTACTCTGGAGACGTGGGTTCGGATCCCACTTCTGTCGTTCACATTTCCTCAACGAGGTTAAGTTTCTCCAGCAAAATGCTCAACTCTAAGGAGATCCAACACCTCTCATTCATTGGGGAAGCAGAGGTTTCAGGCCATGAGGTTCCAGATGGGATCCGCACAGCAAGATCCCACAGGCAGAAGCCAAGTTCAAGACTGAATGGCCTGTTTAGTGACTATGGTTGAGGAATTAATATTGATCCCAAGACACCGGGTAAAATTTATCTTCTTTTGGTGCTAATAGTCTGGCTGATTGGATTGTCGAGGTGACTCAGAAGACCTCTCCCAGAATCCTCTTGTGCCTCCTTTTCTGGATGAACTTCCTCCAGTTTGCACACTGAACGGGTTCTTTGGCTCCTTGTCTGTGAAAGCAGCCCCAGAAGCAGCTGTGGAGAGAGATTCCAGTCGCCAGGATGCAACTGTCTCATTGGATCCTTCCCGCTGCTCAGATCTCAGACTCTCAATACCGTCGTGTGAGGAACAGGTAGGCGGCAGCTCGGTCTTTGTTGATCGCAGAAAACTGATCAATGCAGCAATGAGAAGCTCCTTCACCCCCAGCGGCTTGGACAAGGTTGGCACTCTGATACATGACTCTGGCTGGGGTTCAAAAATAGGAAAGGCACATTTAGTTTCAAATGAAATGACAATGAAGATACAATCTGTTGCACCTGATGATCATGAGTGATGTACGGTGGACATTGGGAACTTACTGGCCAGAAACTTCCGAACTCTATTTTTGTTTTAATGGACAGCTACAATCCACGTGTATATTCTAGGGCACAACAATGAGTAAAAGTGAATCAGTTTTCAGCAGTTTCTAACGTCCCAGACCTCCAGATTGTTCCTATTGAGAACCCCGTCCTCGATGGAAGCTTTTTCTCAAAGAATTGGACCACCGCCGTCGGGGAATATGGCAGCAAATCCTCCAAGATCTGATTTGTAACAAAATCACAGAATAATGCAATGTCCCCTCGTGACTGACCCTTCTCCTGAGGGGAACAGGTGCTCCCTATCCGCCCTGTCTATACCTATCATAATCTAGTACCCCTCGAAATGATCACCCCTCAGTCATCCCTGTTCCTGCAAGAGTGAAAAAAGAAGCCTATCAAACCTCTCTTCAAATCTTCCATGTTCCATCCCCAGCAAAATCCGGCTCAATCATATCTGCACCCCATTCAGTGCAGTCACATATTTCCTGTCATATGGTGACCAGAATTGCACACGGTACTCCAGCAGTGGCCTCACCAACATTCTATACAACTACTACATGATCTGTCTGCTTTTGTAATCCATGCCCCGATTGATAAAGTCATATATCTCAGATGACTTTTCCGGCACCCTTTTAACCTGCCCTTCTGCCTGCAGAGATCTATGCACAAACACTCCAAGGACCTTTTTTTCCTCAGGGCTTCCCAGTGTCAGGCCATTCACATTAATCCTAAAATAATATAATATACTTTATTGTCACAAAGAGGCTTATCTTAACACTGCAATGACGTTACTGCGAAAATCCCCGACCAAAGGCATCATATCTTATTTTTCAGCGTTAAAATCCATCAGCCATTTTTCTGCCCATTTGACCATCCCGTCTATATCTTCCTGTAACTCAAGACCCTGGACCTCAATGTAAGGTTGAAACTCAGTGATAGGATTTCGCTTTCCTCTCGGAATCTGATCAGCACCACAAACCGAACATTCAGCTTGGGTGGGCAGACAAGACAACTTCCTTCCCGCAGCCCCTCAGCACAGACTGGATAATATCCCAAACTCCTATTCTGCTATTGACACATTGCTCCACCACTTTGTTCTCTTCACAAAATTCCAGCAATTTCATACCAAATCTTCAGACCGTTGATTTGGTCTTCAACCAACACCTTGTCCCTGATTAATTCCATCTTGGGAAGAGGGGCTCGACATTCCGAGGTACTCTGCAGACATCCGGTTGCTGGTGATGGACCAAAGAAGGCCGACAACCTGAAATAAAGCCTCTCTCACAGCCCTGTGAGCGTGGCTCCATTAGACGGTTCGGTCAATACCTCAACGAGGTTAAGTTTCTCCAGCAAAACGCTCAACTCCAGGGAGATCCAACACCTCTCATTCAATGGGGAAGCAGAGGTTTCAGTACATGAGATTCCTGCTGGAATCAGCACAACAAGATCCCACAGGCAGAAGCTCAGTTCAAGACTGAATGACCTGTTTAGTAACTCTGGTTGAGGAATTGATATTGATCCCAGGACAAGAGGTAAAATTTATCTTATTTTGTTGTAAATAGTCTGGCTGGTTGGATTGTCGAGGTGACTCAGACGACCTCTCCCAGAATCCTCTTGTGCCTCCTTTTCTGGATGAACTTCCTCCAGCTTGCACACTGAACGGGTTCTTTGACTACTTGTCTGTGAAAGCAGCCCCAGAAGCAGCTGCGGAGAGAGATTCCAGTCGCCAGGATGCAACTGTCTCATTGGATCCTTCCCGCTGCTCAGATCGCAGACTCTCAATATCTTCGTGTGAGGAACAGGTCGGCGGCAGTTCGGTCTTTGTTGATCTCAGAAAACTGATCACTGCAGCAATGAAAAGCTCCTTGACCCCCCCCCCTCCCCCCCCAGCGGCTTGGACAAGGATGGCACTCAGATACAGGACACTGGCTGGGGTTGAAAAACAGGAAAAGTACATCTAGTTTGAAATGAAATGACAATGAAGATACAACTTAAATCGATTTGTGCACGGAGCATATCCTTTGCCATACCGCGTCAGGATGGCCGAGCGGTCGAAGGCGCTGCGTTAAGGTCTCAGTCTTCTGTGGAGGCGTGGGTTCGAATCCCACTCCTGACATTACCTTTTCCTCCAGATGGTTACGTTTCTCCAGCAAAATGTTCAACTCCAGGATGATCCAAACCTCCCATTCAATGGGGAAGCGGTGGTCTCAGGACATGAGATTCATGGTTAAATTCGCAACCCATGACCCGACAGTCAGAAGGGCTGTCCATGACTGGTTAATCTGCTCACTGACTCTGGTTAAGGAATTAATATTCATACCAGGGCGCCGAGCAAAATGCCTCTCCTCTTTTCGTAAATAGCCTGTCTGGTTGGATTGTCGAGGTGACTCAGTTGACCTCTCCCAGAATCCTTTTCTGCCGCCTTTCCTGGAGGACCGTCCTCCTGTTTGCACACTGGAGGGGTTATTCGGCAACTGGTCTGTGAAAGCAGCACCAGAAGCAGCTGTGGAGAGAGATTACAGTCACCACGATGCAACTGTCTAATTGGATCCATCACGCCGCTCAGGTCTTAGTCTCTCAATACCTTCGTGTGAGGAATAGTTAGGCGGCACTTCGGTCTTTGTTGATCGCAGAAAACTGATCAATGCAGCAATGAGAAGCAGCTTCACCCCCAGCGGCTTGGACAAGGTTGGCAGCCTAATACATGACTCTGGCTGTGGTTCAAAAATAGGAAAGGCACATTTAGTTTCAAATGAAATGACAATGAAGATAAAATTTGTTGCACCTGATGATCATGAGTGATGTACGCTGGACATTGTGAACTTACTGGCCAGAAACTTCCGAACTCTATTATTGTTTTAATGGACAGCTACAATCCACATGTATAATCTAGGGCACTACAATGAATAAAAGTGAATCAGTTTTCAGCAATTTCTAACGTCCCAGACCTCCAGTTTGTTCCTCTTGAGAACCCCGTCCTCGATGGAAGCTTTTTCTCAAAGAATTGGACCTCCGTCGTCTGGGAATACGGCAGCAATACCTCCAAGACCTGATCTGTAGCAAAATCACAGAATAATGCAATGTCCCCTCGTGACTGACCCTTCTCCTGAGGGGAACAGGTGCTCCCTATCCGCCCTGTCTATACCTATCATAATCTAGTACCCCTCGAAAAGATCACCCCTCAGTCATCTCTGTTCCTGAAAGAGAGAAAAAAAACAAGCCTATCCAACCTCTCTTCAAATCTTCAATGTTCCATCCCCAGCAAAATCCGGCTGAATCATATATGCACCCCATTCAGTGCAGTCACATATTTCCTGTCATATGGTGACCAGAATTGCACACGGTACTCCAGCAGTGGCCTCACCAACATGCTGTACAACTACTACATGATCTGTCTGCTTTTGTAATCCATGCCCCGATTGATAACGACATATATCTCAAATGCCTTTTCCGGCACACTTTTAACCTGCCCTTCTGCCTGCATAGATCAATGCACAAACACTCCAAGGTCCCTTTGTTCCTCAGGGCTTCCCAGAGTCAGGCCATTCACGTTAATTCTAAAATAATATAACATACTTTATTGTCACAAATAGGCTTATCTTAACACTGCAATGAAGTTACTGCGATAATCCCCGACCAAAGGCATCATATCTTATTTTTCAGCGTTAAAATCCGTCAGCCACTTTTCTGCCCATTTGACCATCCCGTCTATAGAACATAGAACATAGAACATAGAACGATACAGCGCAGTACAGGCCCTTCGGCCCTCGATGTTGCACCGACATGGAAAAGAAAAAACTAAAGGCCATCTAACCTACACTATGCCCTTATCATCCATATGCTTATCCAATAAATTTTTAAATGCCCTCAATGTTGGCGAGTTCACTACTGTTGCAGGTAGGGCATTCCACGACCTCACCACTCTTTGCGTAAAAAACCCACCTCTGACCTCTGTCCTATATCTATTACCCCTCAATTTAAGGCTATGTCCCCTCGTGCTAGCCACCTCCATCCGCGGGAGAAGGCTCTCGCTGTCCACCCTATCTAACCCTCTGATCATTTTGTATGCCTCTATTAAGTCACCTCTTAACCTTCTTCTCTCTAACGAAAACAACCTCAAGTCCATCAGCCTTTCCTCATAAGATTTTCCCTCCATACCAGGCAACATCCTGGTAAATCTCCTCTGCACCCGTTCCAAAGCTTCCACGTCCTTCCTATAATGAGGCGACCAGAACTGTACGCAATACTCCAAATGCGGCCGTACCAGAGTTTGGTACAGCTGCATCATGACCTCATGGCTCCGGAACTCAATCCCTCTACCAATAAAGGCCAACACACCATAGGCCTTCTTCACAACCCTATCAACCTGGGTGGCAACTTTCAGGGATCTATGTACATGGACACCGAGATCTCTCTGCTCATCCACACTACCAAGAATTTTACCATTAGCCAAATATTCCGCATTCCTGTTATTCTTTCCAAAGTGAATCACCTCACACTTCTCCACATTAAACTCCATTTGCCACCTCTCAGCCCAGCTCTGCAGCTTATCTATGTCCCTCTGTAACCTGCAACATCCTTCCGCACTGTCTACAACTCCACCGACTTTAGTGTCGTCTGCAAATTTACTCACCCATCCTTCTGCGCCCTCCTCTAGGTCATTTATAAAAATGACAAACAGCAACGGCCCCAGAACAGATCCTTGTGGTACGCCACTCGTAACTGAACTCCATTCTGAACATTTCCCATCAACTACCACTCTCTGTCTTCTTTCAACTAGCCAATTTCTGATCCACATCTCTAAATCACCCTCAATCCCCAGCCTCCGTATTTTCTGCAATAGCCGACCGTGGGGAACCTTATCAAACGCTTTACTGAAATCCATATACACCACATCAACTGCTCTACCCTCGTCTACCTGTTCAGTCACCTTCTCAAAGAACTCGATAAGGTTTGTGAGGCATGACCTACCCTTCACAAAACCATGCTGACTATCCCTAATCATATTATTCCTATCTAGATGATTATAAATCGTATCTTTTATAATCCTCTCCAAGACTTTACCCACCACAGACGTTAGACTCACCGGCCTATAGTTACCGGGGTTATCTCTACTCCCCTTCTTGAACAAAGGGACCACATTTGCTATCCTCCAGTCCTCTGGCACTATTCCTGTAGCTAATGATGACCTAAAAATCAAAGCCAAAGGCTCAGCAATCTCTTCCCTGGCTTCCCAGAGAATCCTAGGATAAATCCCATCCGGCCCCGGGGACTTATCTATTTTCACCTTGTCCAGAATTGCCAACACTTCTTCCCTACACACCTCAATGCCATCTATTCTAATAGCCTGGGTCTCAGCATTCTCCTCCACAATATTATCTTTTTCTTGAGTGAATACTGACGAAAAGTATTCATTTAGTATCTCGCTTATCTCCTCAGCCTCCACACACAACTTCCCACCACTGTCCTTGACTGGCCCTATATCTTCCTGTAACTCAAAACCCTCAACCTCACTGTAAGCTTGAAACTCAGTGATAGGATTTCGCTTTCCTCTCGGAATCTGATCAGCACCACAAACCGAACATTCAGCTTGGGTGGGCAGACAAGACAACTTCCTTCCCGCAGCCCCCCAGCACAGACTGGATAATATCCCAAACTCCTATCCTGCTATTGACACATTGCTCCCCCACTTTGTTCTCTTCACAAAATTCCAGCAATTTCATACCAAACCTTCAGACCGTTGATTTGGTCTTCAACCAACACCTTGTCCCTGATTAATTGCATCTTGGGAAGAGGGGCTCGACATTCCGAGGTACTCTGCAGACATCCGGTTGCTGGTGATGGACCAAAGGAGGCCAACAACCTGAAAGAAAGCCTCTCTCACAGCCCTGTGAGCGTGGCTCCATTACACGGTTCGGTCAATACCTCAACGAGGTTAAGTTTCTCCAGCAAAACGCTCAATTCCAGGGAGATCCAACACCTCTCATTCATTGGGGAAGCAGAGGTTTCAGTACATGAGATTCCAGCTGGAATCCGCACAGCAAGATCCCACAGGCAGAAGCCCAGTTCAAGACTGAATGACCTGTTTAGTAACTCTGGTTGAGGAATTAATATTGATCCCAGGACACCAGGTAAAATTTATCTTATTTTGTTGTAAATAGTCTGGCTGGTTGGATTGTCGAGGTGACTCAGAAGAGCTCTCTCAAAATCCACTTGTGCCTCGTTTTCTGGATGAACCTCCTCCAGTTTGCACACTGACGGGTTCTTTGGCGACTTGTCTGTGAAAGCAGCCCCAGAAGCAACTGTGGAGAGAGATTCCAGTCGCCAGGATGCAACTGTCTCATTGGATCCTTCCCGCCCCTCAGATCTCAGACTCTCAATATCTTCGTGTGAGGAACAGGTCGGCGGCAGTTCGGTCTTTGTTGTTCTCAGAAAACTGATCACTGCAGCAATGAAAAGCGCCTTGACCCCCCCCCCCCCCCCCCCCCCCCCCCCCCCCCCCCCCCCCCCCAGCGGCTTGGACAAGGATGGCACTCAGATACAGGACTCTGGCTGGGGTTGAAAAACAGGAAAAGGACATCTGGTTTGAAATGAAATGACAATGAAGATACAACTTAAATCGATTTGTGCACGGAGCATATCCTTTGCCGTAGCGGGTCAGGATGGCCGAGCGGTCGAAGGCGCTGCGTTAAGGTCGCAGTGTCTTCTGGAGGCGTGGGTTCGAATCCCACTCCTGACATTAACTTTTCCTCCAGATGGTTACGTTTCTCCAGCATAATGTTCAACTCCAGGATGATCCAAACCTCCCATTCAACGGGGAAGCGGTGGTCTCAGGACATGAGATTCCTGGTTAAATTCGCAACCCAGGACCCCACAGGCAGAAGGGCTGTCCATGACTGGTTAATCTGC